>NC_056742.1:36568349-36763349 GCF_019279795.1 Protopterus annectens | reverse complement strand
AATGTTTTCCCTAACCGGAAATTAGCAAATGATCTCATTTATAATTCAGTATAATAATTACTAAGGCAATATATTTCTTTTTATTTACGGAGCATACTGCAAGGTTTCAGGGTGAAAGAAAATTTATAAGGCTGAATAATCTGGTATCTGTAGTAAGATTCCAGCTTAATATTTAATAAATCTTTGAAAGCTGGATGACATACAGAAAGAGTGAAGATTGTAAAGAGAAAATATATGCATCTTTTGAGAGTATGCATGCACAAACCACATTACATGCTATTATAAAACATGGCAGGCTTAAATTAACTGAGATCTGCATTAAGTAGATCTTAATATCCAATCAATTTACTTAGCTTTCTGCACATAAATAAAAACAAACACACAACTACTTTACCTGAAGTCCTAGACTATAAAGTTTATAATTGAATATCTGCTTGCCTTTCATATGCATTTGCTGTAAGAAATCTATGTTAACATACTAGGACTACATGATTTTCCTTTCATAACTACATTTCTGATATATGTCTCATATATATATATATATATATATATATATATATATATATATATATATATATATATATAAATATATATATACACAGAGAGAGAGAGAGAGAGATGTTGTAAAATATATGAAAGCACATGGCATGAAGGCACTTGCATAATCACATACCTAATTGCTATGATGCACAAGAGTGGGAGGTTAGCATAATAGTTTAGGTGTTCACCTTCTTGGCACAAGGTGCAGGGTTTGATTTTTGGGAGGGAGGTTGCTGTAATGGTTAAGGTGTTTACCTTACTAATGCATTTAAAAATGGCACTAAGCAGTATTGATTGGGGTGAACGTATACTACAAAGCCGAAGCACTACAGTTCAATAAATGATAAACTCATTACTTTTAGATGCCCCTCTCATGGCTCACTGTAAATATCCTGACAATCATATTGTCATCACTATGAATGGCAGGCACACTGTGACTACTGCATGCTACACCTTAACAAATTATAGTCTGAAATACAATAACAGCCTATGCGTACAGTATTATGTTTAGCTTTTTACAGCCTTCATTGTACTTTGTCAAAACACAGCCAAGTCTTAAACAGCATGCCAGTTATCCTTTCTTTGCATAATGTTAAATTTATGTGAATACAAATGAAACAGTTTATAAGCTACGTCATTAACAGGGCCATTATGAAGTGTGGTTTCTTTTTTATTTTTTTATTTTTCATGAAATTTACCACACTCCATCACTATCTACTATTAATAGAAGGTTAAAAAAAAAGAAGAAAGAAAACATATTATAAAATAACAGAGTAAAACAAAGATGAGTATATGTGGGCTGCATTTACATTTTTATGTTGCATTACAGTAGTGATTATGTTACCCAGCAGGGGTACAAGTCATCATTAATCCACCTAAAGAAGCACTTTCAGGCCATGATGTGTCAGTTGGTTATAATGGTGATGATTCAGTACAGGTAATTTAGTGGAAAAATATCTGTGTGAGTTCTTGCATATTGTCTTCAGGAAAGAAAGGGTTAAGCTGTTTGACATTCTTGTTGAGATGGCTTGAGTGCAGCTCAGATGGTGCCTGGTGCAATACATCCACTGGCACAGCTTTCATTGGGGTGCTCATAGAGAGCAGCATTACCACAGCTACCCATTCCACACTAGCACAGGAATTTGAGTACAGCATGGTCATTGTCAACTTTTTTATGCAGCTTGAATCTGGCTTTGATGTGCTAAAGTGGGTCCGGCACAGCCTGTGGTGGTCATAACAGTGCATATATCAGAAGCAAACAAGGATAAGATTACCAGAGGGGAATACATTGATGTCTTTGAATTGGTGAATTCAGAAATAATCCACCATTTGATTGTGTCAAAAGATGAAAGAGCCAAGGATATTGCCTCTGCTTTCTGCCCTCATGGCAAAAGGCATGTGATAGCCTGGTAAATTTAGGGTTTGCAGCTGGGACAAATGGATTGAGGAGTTTACTCTCTTCATGGCAATTATTTTGGAAAAATGCACCCATCAAGCTCTTCCCCTGTTAATCTACTTCCTCATGATCAGGGAGGTGCAGAGGCTTATGGAAGATTCTTTTGGCTCTGGCATGACCTGAAATTTAGGATACTGAAGACAAAGAATAAGTCGCTAAAGTGGGAGGGATGACATGCTGATACATGGTTTGGTGTTATAATTAATAGACCCAGGTTTATTGATATAGAAGGGGGAGCAGCAAAAAGACAGGTTTAAAGCACCTGTGCATTTAATAGTCGAACATGTGCATGGCCCTCGTGTAATTTTTCACAAACATGTTCACAATGTGGTAGGGTCAAACACTAGTAAAATGTTGAGTTAAAGAAGATTGCCATATGGGAAAGCATGGGGAGTTGTTGCACCTCAGGTGGAAGAGAAGATTGAAGGTCCAGCCAAAGCTTTGGTTTTCCTTGGTCTAGAGGTAAATGTAGCTTCATCAACTGTGAAGAGCCCATTGTGAGTGGAGGTAGCTCCTTTCAAGGCTTCAGAGGATATCAGCCCTTCTGGGGTCTTTTTTGCAAATAATCATTTGCATTCACTTGCCAGGATAGCTGGTTTAGCTGAATTGTTAGCTGATTATCCAGACACACAGGGCAGAAATGATCTATTTGTGGGTTTTATGGAGGGATCTTCCATGAAGCCTGAGACTTTGCCAGCCTATGTAATTTGTCATTACCAGCTGTCAGTGGTGAGCAGAGAAAGAGTTTTGTGGAGTTTGTTTGACAAGGAATTGTTGGCTGACAGGATCATTGGTCCCTTTATTGCCCCTCCTTTTCCCTCTTTCAGGTTATTTCCCTTGGGGCTGGTATTCAAGAAAAGTGGGTTACAATTTGACTGATCCATTACCTTTCCTTTCTGGAGGAAACCTCAGTAATTGAGGGGATTTCACATGCACAAATGCTGAGGTTAACTGTGCCTCAATAGATGATGCCATATAAGTTCAAGAAATTCCCAGACCCATGACTTGCAAAATGTGATATTGAGGATGCATTTCACTTGCTTCTAGTGCATCAGCAAGATTTGCTACTCTGGGAATGTGCTTTCAGGGTCAGTTTACTTTAACACAGCTATTTCTATGGGGAGTACAGTAGCTTGCTCAACATTTGATAATATCTGCCCTCTACCAGGCAGCTGTGCTCAGATTGGATGACTTTATAATTGGTAGCAATGGTGAAGAGTGTGCCAGAGAAGTCATACTGCATGTCATCCAGTTTTGTGGGGTGTTGTGGGTATCTCAGGTGGAAGAGAAGACTGAGGGTACAGCCAAAGCTTTGGTTTTCCTTGGTCTACAAGCTTGTGTGTGGTATTAATAATGACACAGTGAGGAAGATTTTTCTTCCAGTGATCTAACTTTAAATAAGGCTACTGAGATTTGTCAGATATGCGAGCTTACAGAAAAGCACAAAAGTATGCTTACAAATAAGAATAGCTGTGGAAGGCACAGTGATAAAGCTCATATTAATAGTATGCAGCGCGCTGTTAAAAGAAACAGGCCCAAGCACATGGCAGCTACTGCACGTCCTGTAACGGCCCTTGGGAAACCCAGAGTCTTTCCAGCAAATTCCAGGGCATGTTCAGTGAAGCATGAGGATGAGTCAGCAAAGTCAGAAAACATGTGCCCCCACCTAGCTGTATAGTCAACTGTCATAACTGTAGTGGAAATGATGAACCCAAAAGAAAAAGTGCTTAGCTTTTGGTCAGCAGTGTCATTCTTGCAATAAGTGGAATCATTTCGGAAGGTTTTGTAAATCAAATAAGGCACATTCTTGTATTAGAAGAGGCCATTCCAAGAAGCAAGTTGAACAATAGAAAGCTGTGACCCTACGTTTTATGCTGATGGTGTGTCTGTGCCTGGTGAAACAGTCAATGCAGTAGATTTGTGGAGAAAGAATGAAATATTTTGTACTGTTTGGATTAATGAGAGTCTCATAGAGCTCAAACTAGATATTGACTTCCAATGTTATGTCATCAGAAACATTTTCTGGAGTAAAAGCTGCAGCACAACTTGATTTGACAAAGTGTGAGAAGCTTTTTGCTTATGGTGGTTAAGAGATTCAAACCGAGGGCTCAGTAGTGCTTTCATATTACTCTGCTGGGATAAGCTCTTTCTTGCAATTTTTCATAGTCAAGAGACACATGTAATCATTATTAGGCATCAGAGACAGTTTGAAAATGGGACTTCTTTCACTTAATAAAGAAGTTCTCCATGTAAGCCTGAATGGCAAACTATTTTTCCTGAGTATACTGATATTTTTGCAGACAAACTAGACAAACTACCAGTTGTGCACTCCATGATGTTCAAGCCAGAGGTCAGCCCAGTTATCAGACCAGCATAGAAAGTTCCAGTAGCTATGCAGGGCAGAGTCAAAGACGAGCTAGATACAATGGTGCAGCTAATAATAATTTGTCCAGTAGAAGAAACTATTGAATGGGTATCCTCCATAATGGTAGCTCATAAGAAAAGCTCAGATGATATCAGAATATGCATTGATCCATGAGACTTGAACAAAGCATTATAAAGGCCTCATCATCCAATGTGCATAGTCGAAGTGTTTGCTGCCCTCATGCCAATCACCACTGTTTTTTCCGTCTTAGATGCAAAGAGTTCATTTTGGCAAATTTTGCTTGACCGAAAATGTTCATTATTAATCACAGTTGGTACACCATTTAGAAGATAAAGATTTCTGAGAATGTCATTTGGAATAAATTCTGCCAGTGAAGTCTTTCAGAGTGCTATGGAGCAAATCTTTTCTGGCTATCCCTGTGCTATTTTAGTAGATGATATTCTAGTAGGAGGCAATGGTGAAGTCGAACATGACAGAAACCTCAAGAAAGTTATGGAGAGAGCATGTGAAGTGAATCTTAAGTTAAATACTCAGAAGTGCAAGTTAAGGCTACTAAAAGTTACTTATGTTGGTCACTTGTTTACCAGTTCAGGCATATGACCAGATCCTTCCAAGCAAACAGCAATTCTCGAGATGCCAGCACCAGACAGTGTTCAAGCCCTGCAACATTTTCTTGGCATGGTCAATTGTCTAAACAAGTTCAATCCAGATTTGAGTCAACTTTCAGCTTTCTTAGAGAAGCGGACATGCAAAGATGTAATTTGGTCACGGTCAGAAGAGAATCAAAGAGTATCTGATATCCTGAAACAGAAACCTGCTAACCCACCAACTCTCGGCTACAGTGATGTTCACAAACCACTTACTCATTCCCGTGATACTTCTGTACTTGGTCTATGTGCAGTCATTCTTCAAGAGGACAGATCAGTAACCTATGCATTGAGAACTTTTACCAAGACCGAGATGCAGAATGCCCAGATTGAGAAAGAGCTTTTAGCAACTGCGTTTGTATTTTCGAAGTTCCATGATTATATTTATGGTCAGTTTATCTAGATTGAAAATGATCAACAAACTCTTCTATTTCGAGAAATCGTATGCATAAGGCTCCTGCCAGATTGCAACATATGATGCTCAAATTGCAAAAGTACAATTTCAATCTTGTTTACACAAAAGGCAAACTACTTTATTTTGATGATAGTGTATCCAGATCACCCAGAAAAAATACACAGAACAGCATAACAATGAGCAATTTGATTTTGAGGTCATGGAAGTGAGTAATTTTTCTTACATACATCTTGATGAGCTCAGAACTCACACAGCTTCAGATCCAATTCTCCATTAGCTAAACCTCTTTATCAGTTGAGGATGATCTTCAAAGCAATCTTGATTATCAGTAGAAGTGCAACCATGTTTTCCATTCAGGAAAGAGATTTTGTCAGACAATGGTATCATCATGAAAGATCCTAAAGTGACTGTTCCGAAGTCCTTGCAACATGTGTACATTAAGATTTTGCATGGCCACCCAGGAACTGATTCTACCAAAAGAAGGGTGAGAGGTCTAGTATTTTGACCTTCTATATCAAGAGATATTGAGAAAGTACTTTCATCTTGTTCAGTATGTAATCGTACAAAGCTGCATCAACAAAAAGAACCACTTCAATTAAGCCAGATTCTTGAACTACCTTGGTCAACAGTAGACACAAATATCTTTGAGTGAAATGGTGAACATTACTTGGTGTTAGTAGACTCTTGTTCAAATTGTTTAGAGATTGACCTGTTTCCCAACCTATCTTCCAGTACCGTCACTACTAAGTTCAGCATCATTTTTCTGTCCACGGTAGCCTACACAGATTTATTTCTGACAATGGTGCACAGTTTACTAGTCAGCAGTTCAAGTAATTTGCAGAAGAGTGGGACTTTGTTCATATTATGAGTAGTCTTGAATACCCTTAGTCAAACAGCTTGGCTGAATGTATAGTTCAAAGCGCTAAACAGCTGTTAGAGAAATCCAGATGTGATAAAACCAATGTTTTTCTAAACGTGTTAACTCTCAGAAACATTCTTCATGATACTCTTCTTGGTTCACCTGGCCAGAGACTTATGTCGAGACAAACCAGAAGCACACTACAAATAAGTAGTAATTTATTGGTTCCAAGTGCCAAAAACAACAAAGCATTAAAAGCCCAACCATTGAAAAAGCATTTGTCCCAGATGTCTTACTATGATAACACCAACAAATCTCTCCATTCTTAAAAAAAGGGCAACAGTGAGGATGCAAACGTCAAAAGGTTTTGATCGCATCTGATTTGTGAAAAGTTTGTGTCAAGAGCTGAGATCCTACATTGCCAAATCACGAGGAGTGAAATTCGGATTAAATCAGAAGCATTTGTTACCAGTGTCCGAAACAGTGTTACAGCATCTTACCTGTGACAAAGACTCTAGTTCTCAGAGTGACTTGTCCAATGTTCCTGTTCCAGAGGACATTCTGTCAGCAATCTCCATTCCTGAAAAAATCCCTGAAACTCCTCAAGCAGAACATTCCACAGTGACTGTCCCTTTTGCTAAACCAAGTCCTAACTATTATGTCACGAGATCAGGTTACATTTTGAAACCTATTTCCAGATACAGAGCAAACTGGACATGACTGTTATTTTTCTTTATTAGTGTGCAGCGGTTAGCATTCTTGCCTCACAGCAAGAGGTTCTCCGGTTCGATTCTCGGCTGGGGTGCCTTCTGTGTGGAGTTTGCATGTCCTCCCTGTGGTCGCGTGGGTTTCATCTGGATGTTCTGGTTTCCTCCCACATCCTAAAGACATGCTGTAGGTGGAGTGGACACTCTAAATTGGCCCTAGGTGTGAGTGTGTGTGTGTGTGTGTGTGTGTGTGTGTGTGTGTGTGTGTGTGTGTGTGTGTGTGTGTGTGTGTACCTTCTTTCAAAGGTTGGGCGCCGGGCTGGCAACTCGAAACCAGAAAACTCCACTGCCAATCATGAGCAGACAGGTGACCCGCTATGGCGACCTCTAACCAGGAAAAGCTGAAAGAAGAAGTGTCTGTATAATTGCATGCCTATTCAAATGTCAATGTTTATATGAGACAGCTCAGTAAAGAGGGAGGATATAGATCAGAGTGTGTCATATACCTTTATGAAGTTTTCCAGTGAGCCACCATGTGCATATAAGTATTGAGCATGTGTAAGCAAAAGTGCCATTTTGAGTGACCAGCCAGAGTGAGAGCATGCACGTATATAGTCATTCAGTTAGTTAGATAGTTTAAGTTTAATGTTCCTGTCATCCATCCTGATGTATTTGTATACAAAAAATATCTAAATGAACTCCCTAGCCTCAACATCTTCTTAATGCACATAAGAAGAGCGATAATCACCTGGTTTGGTTAGCAATCATTCCTCAGGTCTTGTGGTATGTCCTTCTGGTTCCAACAGTGGCTGAAGTGATTTGCAGGTTTATCAATCAAAAAGTAGCCAGGGCTACACCTCATTTTTATTATTGACAACTAGTATTTTTGTGACAAGAGCCCACTTTCATGTGTATATATATTTCAAATGGATGGGGTCTACCTATGATTTGGATTTGTTTCATTTAAATTTGGACTTAGGGCTCATGCATTTGTTGAGCATTCAGTAGTTACTAAATGTCCATGTAAGTTAATGTTAAGGATTTTACATTTAGGTTACTGAACAGTTCAAAGGTTAGGTTCATTGCTTCATGGGTAAATACTAAGCTAACGGCCCCTGTGGGCCATTTTAAGCCCAAACAATTTCCTCAAAGGTGAGGATCAAACCCTGTACCTCATGCATGTGAAGTAAATATCTTAACCATTATACCAACACCCAAACACCAGTAGAATCAAGATGTATGTATGTATCCTGGTGGGTGGTGGAGGACGGGATTGTTAGTTTGCATATTTAACCTTATATGCCTGTTATTAAAAACGATATTACTTTTATTACAGATGACTAGTCATATTTCTATATGCAGACTACTAACTGTAATTTAATACTAAACAAAAAAGCTAACCTATTCTGGAGATGCCCCTAGATGCAAAACTCAGCTGGACTAATAGGATAATACTTTAATTTATTAACTATGATATGATATTTTTGTTAGTGACTGTGATATATAGCTGTTGCAACAGAACTAATGCATCCTTGAACCATTCATATATATCACTGTAATGGTTGTCAGTTAAAAATGCTTAAATGCAAGATGATATATTCACTTGTAAATACTATTTTCCATTTTCAAAATATGTTAAACAAAATGGTAGCACATGGAAGAAATTATGGAAAAGCTGAGCAAATGCTTACAGGAATATTCCAATTATTTCATTAGATAGTAATCTACCTCAAGTCACAGTTTTGTATCCTCTTAAGATTATTATGGTATTTTATTATTATCATTATTATTTTTATTATTATTATTATGGTATTTTTGTCACTCATTTTTAGTATCCTATTTATGCTAAAACACAGTTGTGTGAGAAAATAGCTAGGCATTATATCCATCTTATATATCTATATCATATGTATGTAAATATATGTGTGTATGTATATATATATATATATATATATATATATATATATATATATATATATATATATCCAACAAAAAGGCTCATGAATATTCCAAAGTAAACCGTAATAAAAGCTAATAAAAATATACCAATGGTTTAAAATAAACATACACTTTATTCAGCAAACCCGGTAAGCAATTTCATTCCAAAAAATAATTTCTTCAGACCAAGTTAAGCATAAAAAAGCCATATTAAAGGCATTACAATCACATGACAAAATGTGAATCAATGCATTGACCCTTTCCTTTTCAAAACTACTTTGTAATTTTCCCTTTCATTTAACCCGGGAAAATTACATGCATTTAGTTTAACCTGCAACAATATTCCTTCCAATTCAACTCATCCTCAGCATCAAACCTGATAGTATAGTTTAAAACTTGATTAACTACAGAAAACCTAAAGCAAACTATATCAATTTCAGAATTATGTTTTAACAAAGCACGCTTAGCTAAACTATTATTAGTTTCCTTAATATCTACCACCCTCAAGTGTTCATATATTATTTTATTAAATTCTCTGCTAGTTCTTCCTATATAAAAAAACTGGGCATAACCCACATACAACTATATATACCACAAACCATGACATCCTTAATCCACAACTTGTCCTTAGATTTCACCCACCAAATCATTTCTTTCAAGTCTGTTATCTTCACATACAATGCCTTGCTTGGGCCTTCAAACTTCTGCCTAGCCAATGGAACACCCAGTTCCTCCCACATCCTCAAAGCACTGCATACCTTGAATGCTCCATCAAACCCTTCACATACTCTTAAAAAGCTGCCCACCCACTGCTGCCAAATCCAATGGATAGCAGTGCTAAATCACTTAAAGTAGCACAGGCCACCGAGCATCCCATCAGCATAGCCTTACCAAAGTAAAACCTAAACTGCTACCATGCCCAACCAAGTCAGTCTTCCAAAGCAATAATAAATGAAAAAACTGATTCAATATCTACCTGCACCAACCATGGGTCCATTAACTCCCAAATGACCTGCACTGCATTATCCAAAGATGCATAACTGACTTGTACATCATCTCCCAAAATAAAATCATTCACAGAATTCCTCTTGTGATAAGGCAAACGTTGAATCAAATGAAATTCCCTGACATCTTCTTAACAACCAATCCCAATGGAAAAACCTTAAAACTATTAAAGAAGAGAATATCAAATGGATGCAATAACCTACCAGCCTGCCAGTCCTACTCAACTCAGCCTTCCAAAATCTCTTCCTTCCCCTGCAAGAAATGCAGATGCCTACAAAATAACCCCTACCCTCCCACCCTTGATTTACTAGACAAAGTCCAACCCAACATTATGTTGTTGTGACTTCACCCCACCTATGGATGACCCCAAACTCCCCATAATCAAACCCAAATACCTGCTTCACCCTGCCCCTGATGTACCACATCCTCACCAGCCCCCACATTACTCCCAAACTGCACCAACTCTGACACGCCTAAATGAGCCCCTAACAATGCATCATTACCAGTGACCTCATTTCACACTGCTCCATGGCCAGGACATCCACAGCAGCAGCATCCATCAATTGTCAAATCTACTTCATTTGGGCCAGCAGCTGATATAAACTCTGTGCTTCCACCATCTGCAACCACATCATGTGTTGCTCTGGTGATGAGCATATCCCCTGTAAAAATTCCCCTTGACTGCTGTGCCTGCTTTCTACATGTGACTTCCCCAAATGCCTTCTCCTCTTGCAACAGGACTTACTAGGCTATACACAACTCTGAAGCCCCATCCCACACAATCAACCTGTATAACTTCTCCCAACTAATACAATTTCCTACCAAACCAAATAAAGATGGTACCTTTGCTACCATCATTGACTGGATCCTAACAACTCACCCACACCTTATCACCAAAGCCAGACATTACTGATCCTCTTAGTGATCACCTACCAGCTGTTGCTGACCATCTCCCATCTCCACTGCATAAACAACACTACTACATCCAAACCTGCAACCTCTCCTCTTTCAGCCCTCTAACTTTCTCTGAATGCTTAAAGCGTACTGACTGGTCCCCTCTAAAATAACTTCAAATTGATGATGCTGTTTCCTACTTTAACCAGTCATTCCTAACCCTTGTTAATCAGCAAGCCCTCCAGAACCAAATACATCAAAACCAGTCCCTGCCCATGGTTATCAAAAGATACTAAACTAGCCTTGCACCAAAGGGACAGACAATGGAAACAATATCAAAAACATAAAAACCCTAACACCCTCCTAGAGTATAAGCAACTATGAAACTCTGCAAAAAACCCTAATAATTAAAGACTGCAAAGCCCACTACTCCAAACTTCAGTCCTTGCACTCAACAAATCCCAAAACATTTTGGGACTCCATTGAATCCATGTTGCATCCTGGCAACAAAGAAAACCCCTGCCCAGACCCCAACCTCTCCAATCTTGAAACAGCCAGCCAGTTCAACTCATTCTTCATAGATTGCATAGCTAAACTATCAGCCTCCTTCCCACACCCTCCTCCACCAACACCCCCTCCTGCCCCATCCACCAGCCCAATCATCAACCTTCCTCCACATCCTTCTGCCTCAAGCCCATCCCCACAAACACTATAAGAAGCTTTTTCCTCAAACTCAAACCCTGTCACAATGCACCCGACAACCTTTCACCTACCTTCCTCAAACAATCTGCAGACAGCATTGCCTATCCCATCTCTATTCTTATAAATAGATCCATACAAGAATCATACGTCCCTTCTATCTGGTGCCATGCTTACATCATCCCCCTACACAAAGGTGGCAAAATTACTGATATCACCAACTTCAGGCATATTCCCATCCTTTCCCCTCTTTCTAAAATACTAGAGAAAACAATACAAGCACAACTCATGGCACACCTAACACTAAACAATCTCCTCTCCTGTACCCAACACTGCTTCCACCCAGGCCACAGCACCATGACTGCCCATCTTTCCTTTCTTGAAACCATAAACCTTGGATGCGACTCAGGCTAGTTCATATCCACACTATACCTAGATCTGTCAAAGGCCTTTGACATCATCTCACACACCCTACTTATATCCCAACTCTCCACCCTATAACTTTCTCCCACCACCATCACCTGGTTTTCCAGCTACTTGTCCAACCAAAAACAAGCTGTCCAATGGAAAACTTCAACCTCCCCCTTCCTTCCCACACCCACAGGTGTCCCACAAAGTTCTGTTCTTGGCCCTCTACTCTTCAACTTATTCATTAACGACTTTCACCAATCCATCCCAGACTCATCTTTCATCCAATATGCAGATGACTCAGCAATCATCTGCTCAGCCTTCTCCACCTCTGAGCTCCAAGCAAAAACCCAACTAGCCATTTCCAAAACAGAAACCTGGATGCAGTCTAACCATCTGGCACTAAATGCAAATAACTAATGTTTTTCCCCTACCAAACACTCCATTGACAAATCCATGTTCACCATACAGAACCAAAACAACACCCTCCTTAAAATTGCTCCTGACACCAAGCTTCTTGGCATCATTATTGAGACACCCACATTCACTCCTCAATCAAGAAAACTGACCAAAAGTTAGGTCTCCTGTACAGGCACAACTGCTTCCTAAGCCCTTCTACTCATCAAACTCTTGCATCCACCTTCCTATTCCCCCTCCCTTATGTATGGTGCCCTTCTTTTCACCAATCTCCATCTTGGCCTTTGATCCAAACTTGAATCCTGCTACCCACAAGTTCTCCAAATTTGCAACCAATTCAAAAAACTCATCCCACTACTGCCACTCCCCTCTCACCCTCAACTGGCTTGAATTACCCAACTACCTCAGTTACCTACAATTCACCATTGTCCACAAGCTCATCTTTAAACCTGCCAACTACCCAGCTCTTGCTACTTCCTTAAAACCTTACATTCCCAACTGCTGACTCAGATCCAAAAAACAAAATCTCCTTCAGGTCCAAAAACCTGCACGACCTCCTGGCCATCGACTGCTGTCCCACTCCTTAGCTAAACAGTGGAACTCTCTCTCCACACACCTACACAACCTATCTAACCATACAAATTTCAAATCTCAGCTACTCACTCATCTTTCTTTCAAATGGGAATGCCCTTGCCACACTCCAGCTTAACCCCCCATTCCACCTTGCACTGACTCATCCAACTATCTCTACTATTGCTTCATCCCACCCAAAACAATCCCTCCCCTACCAAAAACTAATTTTCTCTCTAATATCTATTGCACTATACTCTCCAATCTCAAATATACTATTACCCTCTCCATGCATAATATTTTCCTAACCTACTAATGGCTAGTAGTTATATATTTTGAAATGTTAAACCTACAATTGAGTTTATAAAAAAAATTCACTTTATGTAAATGTTGACATTTCTGTATTGAATTATGTCTTTCATTTTTGTAACATTGAGACAAGCCAATTGCAAATATCATGGAGCTTATCTGTAAATGTTTAATTAGCTGTATGACCTATGTCCTTTTGTAACATGTGAAATGTAACTTGCAATTATTGTGAAGCTTTTCTCCCCAGGCCTCCACTGAAAATGGGCTCTTCTTACCCCAGTGGACTTCTCCAGTAATCAAACTTAAATAAACTTAAATAAATAAATAAAGAAATTAACAAATAAATTGCATTCCAAAATGCAAAGATCCAGTAGTCTACTCAGATTGTGTAATACACAGCAGCAGTGAAAAGGCCGCTAACCTAGGGGGACTAACCCAGTGATCAAATGATAAATAGAAGCAAAACTTGAGCACTGGTATCTTAAATATTTAAGCAATATACGGAGATCAAGAAACCTTGGTGATTATTTTACTATCTCTGTATTTCATCCGAAAAATCATCAACCCACTGAACAATCAGGGCACATGTGCAGAATGGCGATTAGTTACGGGCAGCTCCATCTCGACACCACACACTTTAAGATGGGGACATTTCCAAGCTGCAACCACCTATTTCTCTCCTACTCAAAGCAACAAACTATTAAAGCCCTTCTTCAACTGTATCCCATGTAACCCCATGAACAAATGCCCACTCAATAACCACCGACAAGAGGACCTAGCCACACAACCAAATCCACAGAGCCTGTCATCCACAAAAATAAACCACCAAACAACATAAGAAAACCAAGCATACTCACCCCAACATAATGATGAGGACACCCAAAAGTGAAAATCCAACAACATACCTTGTGTCTGTGAAGTAAAATTCTTAATCATCATGCCAAATTCCAACCCTACCATAAAAGTAAAATAAAATAAAATCACCTCAGAAAATCTCCAAGTGTATTACTAGGCTGATGACCCCAAGGAACCCTTTCATTTTTTTTTTTTTTATTAAACCTATCCATGCTTCCTAAAGGTGAGAATCAAAACCCTGCACAGCAGTTATGATTACTACTGAGTCATACTGTAAATCGCACCATGCGTGTATAACAGCTGTTACTTGTTGCCATCTGGTTCACCTGCAACTTACTTGAGCAGCCACAATATTAAATTTCTCTTATTTTATTTTTATTTATTTTTTAAACTCTGAAGTAAAGGCCATACAGACAAAGTAATTTCCTACAATGGCTTCATGATGTACTGTATATACCTCAATCCCCCACTAAACTTTAACTTATAGACTCACTACGAGCATGCATGATCAATAGCAATCACTCAAGGACATCCTGCAATGCTTGAAATCTGTCCCAGTCAACTGAGAAAACCCACAGTTACAAATGAACTGAAACCCAGCACAGGAAAGGCGAGCCCCATAACCTGCACCATATACCATAACATCCCAGCCTGACAAACCCGAACAGGAGACACATAGCATCCAAAACAAAACTGTGCACTGACCATGACATCCACCTTCTAAACAGAACCACCCAGAGCAGGGGATGGCAGAGGAATCAGGTGCCCCAAAAACCTCTTCCCCATGGCAAATGCCCCAACTGCAATTGGCAACAACAAAACAGGAAGCCCAAACAACCAATCTCAGCTCATGACAAACAGGCAATGCCAAATGACCACTCCCAGAGTCACAGCCATCAGTCTCCCTCACCTAATAGACACCAGATACCCAGTAACTAAAACAAAACTAAACCAAAACACCCTCAAATTGAAGTGCACGCACACGGCCGCATCTCATCTTTCTTTCACAATCACCACATCACCCAGTCTCCCCTTTCAGAATGGAAGAATGTTTTAAAACAGCAAACTACCACACTGTTAGCCCCCATTTCCACCAAGCAGCACCCAACTCCATATCAACATACCATACAGGGAAACAAAGCCAACAAAATACTCCACAGCACAACCCCACCCCCCTTCACCAATCGCACAGAGCCCCTGGCCACAATTCATACAGCACCCAATGAAGAGAAAAACTTAATTATATAAAAAAAAATTGTACACTACATTGTCTGCTCTGTTGCAATTGTTTCTTACTTTCTAAATTGAAATGCTTACCTTCTCTAGCCTGTATCATCTAAAATGTTTACCGCCAGTTGTTCTTCCTAAAAGTGTTTGCTCTAACTGTAATGTGAACAGTACTCTGTCTACCACATATTGCATGCTCTATTTGTAAAAATTCTTGTAATTATTGTAATATGGATGTAAATCTTATTGTAACCTTATCTGGAGCTTTTCTCCCCAGGACTCCATTGAAAATGGGTTCATTTGGCCCAATGGACTATCCTGGTAAACCAACTGCAAATAAATAAATAAATAAATAAATAAATAAATAAATAAATGTCTATTCACTCACCCAGTAACAGATGTCCCACTCTTACCAGAGGCCTACCTGTTCTCCAAAACACCCACAAGGATGTCTCGGATGTATCACTTGTCTCAGCAAGTTCACGCCAAAATCTGATCTCTTACCCAGTTACACTCACACTAAACCAGTTAAACCCCTCCCTACTCTTACATCATTTCCTCCCAACCCTCCTACATTTCCAATTTAACCCTTCCATCCACGCGCACCAACTACCTTAACTATTCCTACCTGACCCACATCTGAAGATGTCCTTGGACAAATTGGTTTGTTGCAAAACCTCATGTGTTTATTACATTTGATAACCAGGTAGGTGGGCTGTTTGTCTGACCAGTTTTCAGCAATGAACTGGGCTATAAGATAGCAATTGTAGTAGCAGTGCATGCAAAACAGAACAGTGGAACAGACAGCAAGATATTCATGAATTTCTAATATCATAAATGTCAATTAAAATAAGTTAAAAACATATACCAATGAAAAAGTTATAATACATAGATATGCAGATATTATCATTCTCCAAATTTCCTGGACAAGTTAACATTTGCTGCTTTGCATCATAGAGAGAAAATGTTAAAATGTTTATTTACACATTGTACAATTATGTTAACAGAGCATTAGGAGAGACTTCATTTACCGTGGAAGTTACTAAACCTGGCTTAATTTCCTACCTGCTAGATGTGATATGTACTTAGATTTTTTTTTTTCATTTTAACAAGAGCAGGATGCTTCTTTGCACAAACTGTCATTCTGTATATTTCTGAAACTGCCTAACATGTCTTCTTGTTCTGTTTTCTGATAGCAGATGATTCCATATCGTTGGGGCAAATTTAGAGAAGGATCTTTCACTTTCACTAGAGATGTGGTAATATCATCTCTTAAGGAATAATTTTGTTGTTTACTTTGAAATTTTGACCTTATTGGTGGGTCTTTCAGTGAGGATTTTGAAAATTAGAAAGGAAAACAGAAAAGTTACACTTTTACTTCTTGGCAGCCATTTGAAGTGTATCAACTGCTGGCACAGATAGGGTCTATGGTCAGCAAGGAGAATGGATCTGCTGCATATTGTGTTGATTGCTGTTTGTAATTTCTGAATATGTGTGCTAGAATAGAATGTGATTAAAGGAAGCCTGTACTCCAGTTTTGGTATTAATACATGTTTGACTAAGGATTTGTGGGTTGTTAGCAGTTAGCAGACTGGAGACTGTTTATCAGTTTGAGTTGGGTAAGAGTTTTGGTAATTATGTTGCCTTTGTGCTTGCTGAAGGAAAGTCAGGTGTCTAAGATAAGTCCTAGATACTTTTGTTCTGGGACTTGTCAGAAACATGGCCATGGTCAGCTATGTACTGTGGAGATTGCTTGGAAATTTTTTTTTTATATAGTTCTGCCACCTTAAACTTTTTTAGATGTAGTTGCACTTCCTAAAGTTACCATTTGTTGTGAATTAGAGTAGATGATTTATGACTACAGGATTTAAGGAATTGTATTATAAAAGTGTCGACATATTTATAGCATAAATAGAAAACAACGTAAGTAGAATCTAAAATCTCAAGTAGGACACAGTTTCATATAATGACACAGTAACCATTGCCTTTTGGCTTAATACACATTCAAACGATGACAAAATATAAACATGCCCTTATAACTAGTTCTGATGAGAAGCACCCTTAGAAACATAACATCATAACAGCTATTTTTCCCTTGATTAAAGTGTATACGCAAACGTATTTTATGGCATAATTACTCCGTCAAATAGGATTCCATATTTGTTCAGGCCTCATAATGAGAATTTAAAGTTAGCACAATACCTTTCAAATACATTTCTACTATTTTATGAACAATTGTGCTTTTTCTCTTTTTTATGAAAAATATATTTAGGCCTCAGTGGCCTTCATGGATTCACTGAGAAATTAAAAGAAAACACAAACTGTGGTTTCATTTGCATGGGTTTGTTTATTGTCCATTGCTAAATAAAATGTGTTTTCAATGATTTAATAAATGTTTTCTGATTATGAAAATAACTTTGCTGAGATGTAAGAGTCTGGCACCCTGTTGCTTTGCTTTACCTTGTTCTGGCAGCATTCTTTCACTCTGGATACAGCTCACATCTCAGGGATTCAAACAAGCAACAACATTCTTGTAGCAAAACAGGATTCATCATCCAGAGTATTTATTTTTAATTTTGATCAATCATGCTCAAAAACACTGACTCTTTTCTATAGCAAATATTTATGATAATTGTCGCCTCACAGTAAGATGCTGTCCGGTTTGATTCTCAGCTAGAACGTCTTCTGTGTGGAGACATGCATGAATGGGCGTACCTTCATTGAAGGTTGTGCATCAGGCCTGGCAAGCCGGTATGTAAAAATCAACAGCCAATCATTAGCGGACCGGAGTTCCGCTGTGGCGACCCCTAACGCCCCTAAAAGCCGAAAGACACAAACAAAATGCATATTGCTATTATTGTTTTTGTGTCACTAAATTTAAACTTTTTGTAGTCCTGCAAGTGGAAACTGGTTTAATTCCCTGCATTTAATCCACTTCTCTGAAGTAGTATAACATTTTCCATTACCTCAAAAAAATAGTGATATCTGATACATTCTGTTCATTATATGTGAACAGAGCCTGCTGAATGCTTATAACAAACATTAGACCACTTTGTTAATACCGACCACCCAGCCTCTCTTAACGAATATGCTGCAACATCTTGTTGAGCTTTATGCCAATAAACTGAAAGGAATTCTATGGATACCTAAAGAAAATAATTAATGTCCAGTACTGGAGCTTAATGCTAATAACTTAGCTATGCAAGGTATAATAACAAACTTACATAATGTTTAAATGATAGTCAGAACTTTAATAGCAGTGTGAAGAAGATTAAAAAGGAAGGTATGGCATGTAAACTATGAATAAACTTGGCAAAAGTATTAACAATAGAAGGAGAAATTAGAGATGGTAGTATGAGCATCATTTCATTTTGTATACTAAAAAGGCAACTGCATGACACCATTGCCCTTATATTTCTTGCTCATTTTTAATTTGCTCATGCATAGTTTGCCTCAGAAATGTGAATATATCATTGCTTTTACTATGGTTTGGTGCAGTACTTTTGTTACATAAAGGAGTCTGGAGGATACAGAAAGTTTTGCTCCCTACCAATACTTTTTATTTTTTATGAATAGGTAGAATATGTTTTGCTTGATATGAGCACCTGTTTAATTGAACTAATGCTACTGTGTAATAGAGACATGAGCAGTGTAGTTTTGTAGAGAAGTAGTTGAAATTTGTTAGTGTGCATAGAAGCAGTACAATAAAGAAGGAGTAGAATTAATTTGAGCTCTGGAAGATTTCATAGAGAAATATTTAAAGAAAAATTAGAAGAAATGAAAAGAACAGTGAATTGGATAATTAAGAAGTAGAATAATAATGGCCATTAAGTTTATAATTACTAAATATTTATATATTTATTGCAATTAAGATGTATGATAACATATATTAAAAAGAGGCTAACTATAACTAATGCTATATATCTGGTATCGGACTCATTTCTAGGAAGTATCCAATGGAGAAAATAAAATCTCAAAAAATGTAATGTAATCAATCATGCAAACAGGATGTGTTTGACAGTAAAAACAAAATTCTGCTGCTTAGTGTCTCACAGCTGGGGTAAATGGTCACACTCTTAACAGTTACCCACACTGAAGTGTAAAACTCCATTTTGCCAAATTAAATTATCCCAGTATAAAAGCAATGAAATGTTCTACCAACCACATAATAATGATAATCAACAAAGAGACACACTCCTTCATTCACAGAATAATAATACAAGAGATTTCCTTACAGAATTGCTGTAGAGAAAGCTAACAGATGAGGATTATAATACCACATGGCACATAAAGCCAAAAACATAGTTGCTGAGTGTACCTCTCATCCTCTTAACTTTAGAATTCTTGACAAAGCAAAAAATATTGTGGGAACAAATGCCCAAAATCAAGAGGAGATTTTAAATGTTGCTCTTATAAAGTTAGGAAGTTGCTAGAACAATAGGTTTTGCATTAGTATCCATTTTCTGGAGTATATGAAAAATAAAACACAAAAGTATGTCATTATTTAATGACATAAATCCTTAATGAATTGCCAGAAAAAAATCACAATTTGTATGAGAAACAGACCAAAAATATGAGGTAAAAATCTGAACATTATTCAAACTTCTGGACAGTTGAGAATTAAGTGCATGAGTCCCAAATACAGCATGGAGTTCCTTTCATGCTGAATGTAATTCTCAAACTATGAATGCAGAAAAAAAACATCTGCCAACTTCAAAACTCATACAATCAGCAAAAATGATTCCAGTATTTGATTTAGTGAACTATAATGCCATATTATTTCTTCATTAGGCACAAAATGTTAAATTTTGTGAAATTCAGTTTCCACTAATAAGGAAATTGAAGGTAGTGTAATATTTTTGTTGGGTTCTGCTTTGGTTCTCATCATTGCACACTGGATAAAGACAACTAGGAGCAGTAAATGAACAATACATGTAATGCAATAGTAGTAACTGGACAGCTAGATAGGGTCATGTGACATGCTGCATACATAGATCGACTATTCTGCCATATGCATTACATCCCTCCATTTAAGTTAAATGCTTAGAGGATATACAGCGAATATTGAGTACTCTGCACTATTGAGTATTGCAGTACGATGCATGTCACACAATATAACAATATCAGATAGATAAGTCCAAAATGAAACAAAAAGGTAATAAATACATTGCAGTAAGAATTTTCAGTAACTAAATAACATCTACATAACTTAGTGTTTCTCGTCACAACATATAACAAGCCATGACATTTGTATGATGATTTTATTAATCTACCAAATCTACACTGCTTAGTGTGACTGGTAGAAAGTGATGTCATAGTAGGTACAGTGGTCCCATTCAGTACAATATCCTATTTGTGCAGTGTTGTGCCTTCCATTACTGACCATAAAGCATTGCTTAATATTGTGTCATAGTTAGAGCAAACTTCCTTGGAAGAGTAGTCTAGGTTTGGTACCTCAGCACATTATGGCTAAAACCGTGCTTTGTCAGCAATCTTTTAAATTTATCACTATTCAGAAATGAAAACAATCCAGTCCTTTCCATGTTCCTGTCTCTACATCTAAGCCTCAGATCATCTTCAGTCTTAACGTAGCATCTTGGCATGATTACTTGTTCAGACACAGCTGCTTCACAACTATTCAAGGCACTTGCACCTGGATCCTCACTACTTTGCAAGGCCTCAGTGAACAGTGGGTAGTATTCATAGTCTCAAGGTTCGCATTTTCATAATGATTATTCATGAATAGTGCCACTGTGTCTATATGAAATATGCTAATCACATATTATTTACGCAATAATAAGCACATGTGAAAGCTGTTTTTAAAAACACCTACTTTCAAAAAATGTGTAAACTTGCTGAAGGTAATCCTGAAGTATGTGTTAAATGCTACATGATAACATAAGTGCTCCTATAATTTCAGATACGTTCAGGTATTATGGATGACTGCAGCTATTGGCAAGCACTTGAAGTATTGAAGTTAAGGAGCATGCAGAGCAACTTCTTAAATTAATGTTTAAAAATATATAGGGGTTTTATATGTTTTGTACAGGGGTATCTTTATGTGGACACCTTGATTGCTTTCTTAAGAGACTGTTAAGGGGAATATAGGAAAGAATGAATTAACCGACACATAAAAGAGGGACTCACAGTAGGAACGTATCAAGAGGGTTTTGCTATAGACAGTGGAAAAGAATAGACTCCCCTCATTTTTCAAACGCTTTGAATTGAAGAGGGTTGTTTGGGTAGACAGTAGATTAGAGGCTGTTGGAGATAAAATTAGGAAAAGCAGGAAGTGAAGAGGAATTGGTCACAGCAGGACATCTGGTTCACAGGTACTCAAACAGTGACAGCATACCATGCACCACACAGTATAGCCCACACATAACACTGCATGCATCAATTATACTCAGTGTTTTTTTATAAAAAAGGAAACACTAACTTGAATTCCATGGTGCATAATTTTGGACTAGATGTGCCTCTTTACCTGTGAGCTGTATGTTGTGAACAATGTCATATGGTGTCCCTTACTATTGCTGCTGGGTGGCCATCATTAATCACAGCTGTACTTGCATTTGGAGCTGCAGAGACAGCATGAGTCACTGCTATGATAGCGTCAGTAACTTCATCACCAGATCAAAGCATAGTCATGTTCTGCAGAGTGAAACATGCAATAAATATCCAGCATGCAGTAGTTAGGTCATACTAAAGGACACCTCCAGACTCATCCAGGTATCTGACTCAGCTTTCTTATATACTGAAGACTTACCTGATGGTGTTGCAGTGGGGAACCCTGATCTTGTGGTGATGGTGGTGGAGGTCTGTGGTGGCATTGTGGTAAATGCCAACTGGGACAGAGAGTCTTGAGCCCACTGTTGAGAATCCTGCACTGAACAAAGATGTCTAGTCATTACCTGTTCCACCACATCTTCAACCAAGTCCTGATACCCATGTTCAGCATGGCTTACCAGGCTATGCTGTGCCAGGGTACCTAAAGGATTGGGACCACTGCCCTGACCCTATGTGGATGCTTCTAGGCAGGCACAGGGTGAATTTTTTTCTGACTTGGGAGGAACATGGCTAGGCTGCTTTTAGGGACATTGGACCTACAGAAAAATTGCGTCTATTTATCTTATCAAAGTTTCAGAATATCGAATCTGATATGGTCGACACCATATCATCGAATTCTGAAACATCAAAAGATAAAAAAAATGCCTAAAAACAAAAATAAATAAAAACTTACCTTTGTAAGCAGGGGGGGGGCAAGCTCCCCTGCACCTCCATGTGGGGGGTTGCGCCCCCCCTGCTTAAATATACCAACTCTGAGACCGCACTACATTGAACTAAATGGAAATCTCCCCTTACAGAGATTTCCGTTTAAATGTTAGATGTTTTTTGCTTTCGCTAATTTGGTGCCAACAATATCAGCTTTGATATTGTCAGCCTTCAACAATGTGAAGTAGACCTGGAAAATTAACATAAATGGGAGAGAGAGAGTAAAAAATAAAAGACAAGGTAATGCATAATTTAAATAAGAAAAAGAGAATGAAAGGGCAGAAGGAAAACAAGAAATAGAGACAATGCATTCATTTACAATGTAATACATCAGTGCAATTGTTAGCAATATTGATTTCTTATTTTTAGTAAATTTTTATTCAGAAAAAAAAAAAAACATTCTGGGGAGTAGTACAGAAAATGTGAGCTATCAGAATAATGATTTCAAGTGGTGGTGATTTTTACATTTGCAATCTGCTGATACTAAGGAGACAATACTCCGGATTTACTAAACTTCCGTGCAGGACTAGCTTAGTCCTGCACAGAAGTGCCCATTTAGGAGCAGGATGGCAGCGTGCCATGGATATTAATAAGGCATGCTGCCCAAGCTCCTAAGCTTACACAGAGCATGTAAGAGTGCAGGGAGTGTGTCTGAGAGGAGAGCTCTCAGAATAAACACTCCCCTGCAATAAGGCTAGCAGAAAGGGGTAAGGAATGAGCGAGACTGCTCATAGGTGTCCGCATATCCCCACCAACAGTCCTCCATGTGTACAACAGCAACAGTACATATAAATAAAATGAAGAAACCCTTTGATTTTTTTTTTAAATCCGATTAAAGCTAACCGTAGGTGTGCGGGTGTGCCCATCGCATAGCTACAGTTAAAGCAGCATAAAAGGCTGAAGAGGATAACAAGGAAGATATAAGCAAATGAAGCAGCATAGCAATAGTGTAGTGGGCAGAACACTCACCTTATGAGCAGGCATTCCTGGTTTGAGTCCCATTGCAGCGCATTGCATTTTCCATGGCAAAGCACGTTATGACCAAAATTTTTTTGCAAAACCCACTAAATAACATATATTTATGAACTGGAGTACTGCAGGAAATGCACATGTGAAGTGTGAGTGTCATAATGAATAAGGCACTAGTAAGCAGGTGTAAGCACAAATAAGCAGTAACAAGCATATTTAAGCACTAGCAAGTCCGTTTAAGTGCATTTGTATGGGGGTAAGCAAATACCTACACTGGCTAAGCAATTCTGAAGCTAACTCTCTGTAAGCAGATGTAACTCTAGGTTAGCAGGGATTACAGTCACACAAACAAGTGCTCAAAAGTACCTTAATCACTGCATCCAATGGCCCTTGTTCTGCCCATCAACAAAATAAATAACCATACAGGTCTCGAACCCAGGACCCTATATACCATAGGTCCCAGAATTTATCCACCGAGCCATCACATTTTCACAAAAGTACAGAAGAATGTGGTAGTAGTAAACATGTCCTCACCATAGTATAACCAAACTGAATCTGTGAAAGTCATCAGTGTATATAGTCAAATGTGCCATAACCCACTACATAACATAAATATGTGAACTGGATTATAGCAGTAAGCCCAGATGTGAGGTGTAATTGTAATAGAGTGTCGAAGTCCCCAAGAAAATACAAGGACCCGACAGAGTGTACGTACACATCAATCAGGGATACTAGGCATACATATAAGGTGTAATGAATAATAACACAATGCCAAAAAGGCATTAAAATTAATGTGTAATGTAGGCAATGCTAAGCATTGTGCAGGCCAGCTTAGGAGGTTTGAGTAATGTGTAGACCAGCTAACTCTTTGTGGCCAGTGGTATACCCCTTTAAACAATGCCAGTCTTAGGTAAGCAGGTTTGCCCATAGCTTAGCCTTTTCAAAACCGGCCAATCACGGAAAAGTGTGGGAAATTGGCCCTACTTAAACCCAAGAGGCAGGAATACAGCTCATAACTGGTTGTAGCTTCCCCTTGCAGGCACTATGGCAGTAAAAGGAGAAGGAGTGCGCTTCCAGGCGCAGTGCATCCAGGAGTCCAATGTCATGGCAGTACTCCTAGTTAAAGACAATGCACAGAGACTGTTGCAGGGCCAGTACCAATGCTCCCAATATAAGGTGGAGGCCTGGGACCATCTCACTCGTGACATCACCAGTACCACTGGCATACCCCAAACTGGTGAGCAGGCCAGGCACCACTATGCTAACCTGAAGCGGTGGAAGGGTGAACTCTTGGAGGAGTGGCTCCAAGAGGCTAGAACATCAGGGGATGTTCAAGCTGTGTGTAAGTATCACCTTGGTATGTGTGAAATTAGTGCCAGCTGAAGTATATCATGGATAGGTATGGCTAAATATCCCTCTTCTGTCCCCCACAGCTGCAATGGAGCAGGGAGCAAACCAGGAAGCCCACATCTGCCACCTGGCGCGGTTGAGACGTGAGGCAGGTCAGTAATACTCATGCTTTTACTGTCATAGGAAATAAAAAAAATAATAGTAGTAGTAAATTAATTGCTAGTATAAAACCTGTATTGTTCAAGGCAAGTACTGCATACACTAGAGAATATGGCAGGAAGAGTCTCATATTGTTTGTATGGCAATAAAAGTGTAATATCCTGACCAAACAGGTCTAACTGCTGGACTGCATGTGTATATTCTGGTATCATATGGTAATGTAGATTTGCAATCATGTAATAGTACTGTAGTATTAAGCACTGTTACCCACACTGTGCACCATAAATTGAATGTGTAGGAATGCCTGTATATGACAGGTGTAATCCCCAGAGGCCATTTAGTACAACTGAGAGACACATAGACAGTAAACAGGGAAAATGCAGACAACAAAAATTGAATAGCATATGCAACTGAGATGTGAACTGTTGTTTTTTTTAACACACACATTCACGGTTCAAATCCTGCCAGTGGTAGTAGTCTGCATACAGAATCATACCCCACAACTGTACAGATATGTCCAGAATGTCTATTAAAGTGCCCGTATCTAATGCCGATCAACTTATCCCCCTGGGAAATTAGTGGGATGATCCCAGACATATAGGCAGCAAACATGAAATACAACTGATTGACACACATCTATGACAACAAACCTGGCACACTAGCAACTCCCCAATACCTTATGTGACTAAGAAGCCACGTATGTCCCATTTACTCCCCAACTTGTTAAGCTGTGGTCAGAGTGTGTACAGTAACAGCATGAGCTGTATGTGCATAATAGTAATGTGGAACCTGGTACTGTGCATGGTAACAGTCAGGTAGTGCTAATAAACATTCCTCCCACAGGTCTGTCAGATACCAACATTGTGCCCAGAAATACAAGAATGATATGCAGTTGCTCTGAATAATGAGGTATTACACATCACTGTCACCCACACTGTTCTACAACATATAGCTGTCTATGAATTCTGTATAAGACTGTTGTTATACAAGGTCAGAATGCATAAGCAAAAGGGATTAATAAGACATAAAGCAGATTGGAGATATACAGCAATATCAATATAGCAGACACAACTATGATGAGCAGTGTTTAAATTGTAGCAGACACAGCCATGATCTGAATTCTGGGAGTGGAATTAGACTGCATACAGATTCATACCCCACAACTGTACACATGGAGTCAGAATGTCCAGTATATGTGCCATATCTGCTGCCTGTCCCCCTGTCCCCCTGGTAAGTCTGTGGGATGATCCCAGATGTGTAGCCAGCAAACAGGGACTGCAAGTGATTGTCAACCATCATGAGGACACACCTGTGACTGTTGCAACCCCCGAAACTGTTAGGAGAGTAATATTTCAAGTATGTCCTATCTACACCCCCATGTTGTCAAGCTGTGACCAGAGTGTGTACAGTAACAGAGTGAGATGCATGTGCATAATATTAATGTGTAATCTGGAACCTTGTGTGGCAACAGTCAGGTAGTGCTAACAAACATTACCCCCATAGGTACGTTGGATGCGAACACTGTGCTGAGAAATACAGACCAATATAACCTGTACTGGTACCATCCACCCTGGTAATGTAGGGGATTGTGAGTGTTGCAGTTTCTCTGAATAATAAAGTATCACTGGTCACTGATGCCCACACTGTGCTACATAATATAACTGTGTAGGAAAGCATGTATATGTGTGTGTCAGGTCACTAAAGGTGGAAGAGGACAATATTCTAGATATGTCCAGGCACACCAGCATGTGGTCAACACATGGCCAGAGTCTGTGCAGAAAGAGTTGGATAGCATAGTGGAAAACATCAACCTGGAATCTGGGTATATGTGTACAAATAGTTAGTCAGTGTTAACAAACATTCCCTCCACAGGTATACCAGGTAAGAGGTGTATACTGCAGGTAAAACCGGTTCATGTGTAATGATGTTGACAGCCATATCAGTGTCCAATACAGGTCTATAGGGTAGTGTAGTAAGACTTGTAAGGTACAGATAACAGCACTGACTAGGAAAGTAATATGGAGTATAGGAATATACTACTTGTTAATTGACATCTTTCTCTCCCCCCACCTTATCTCCAATAATCATCAACATATCTACCCCAGCTGGTATGTACTGACACTGATAATGTCCAATTGTTTGATAGATATTTCAATGGTTCCCATGCATGTGCCATATTGAATTATTCCAACATTGTTGGCATGGCGCCATCAATGTACCTGCATGCTGTTCTTATTACCACTGTCGTCCCATATATGCATGGGTTTTGTTTTCTATGCAACTGTTCCGTATCTTGTGTTTGGGTTAATGGGAATAAATATGCATGCTGTTATACTGAACCCTGGAATGTGTTGACTATTACTAACCCATGTATGATGTTGAAATCTAAACACAATAGCACGCTTGGGAAGGCTGGTCCCAGTGGACCCACCTGTCCCACATCAGCTGGCCGAGGCACTGGGCACCAGCATGTCTGGGGCCCAACCCCGCACCTCCCTGTCCATTGGTCCTGCACCACCTTTGGGTGGATCCACCCCAGGGGATGAGGCTGGCTCCCCTCTGAGAGTGGGCGTGGACAGGCACCTGTCACCAGGTCGGGGTTGTGGTGTGTAGATCGATCGACGAAAAGGTCAGTGATCTTCTACGCCAGCTCGAGGGCCGCATGTTGCAATTAGAGAGTCAGCCTGGCTCTGTGGCTCAGACCACAGCACAGCCACTTTCGGGGCTGTGAATGTGCAGTGGTGACTGCCCATGGGTGGCGACCTCAGTCCCACTGTTACCTGTAGGGGGCTTGTGGGCTTCTGATATCCCAACACCCCTCCCCATCAAGGTGCTTACCCCCCACATGTGTCATATACTGCCCCTGTATGTGTCTTGTATGTCTTGTCTGTTAACCTACCCAACATACCTCCCCAAATATACCTACTACCCCTCACCAACATCCCACACTCACCTGAAAAAAAAAGGGCAATCTGTTCCCAGCAAAAAGTCTTGCCCCATACATAGCTGTCCAGTTCGCACACCAGTCCATTGGACACATGTAATCTGGTCTAATTGACATCACAACTTATTATTGTTTTCATCACCCCTCTCTCAGGGGTTTGGGTGTCCAAATCTACCTCCAAATTCAGTGTATATGCACAGCTGTTGCTGTAGAAAAAATGGGCAGCTATGGACATTCCAGACACCCTTCCTGCACATCCCTAGCTATTTCCCTACTGTCTTTCCATCTTTGTGTCTGTTTTTCTCCACTTTCCTATCAACCCTTTTTTCTTATCTTTTAAAGAAATTAGCATGGGGTAAGCGGGAGTAAGCACATTTTAAGCAGCGGTAAGCGGGTCTAAGACTGTTTGTGTAGGGGAAAGCAATGCCTACACAGGTTAAGCAATTTAGAAGCTAACTGAGTTTAAGTAACTGTAACCGGAAGTTTGCAGTGCTTACCTCTGCGCAAACCGACTTACAACTGCTTTAAAGTGCCTTAATCACTCTGTATCCAATGGCCAGTGTTCTGCCCAGCAACAAAATAAACAGCCTCTGCAAGGCTCGAACCCAGGACCCTGCACAGCATAGAAAAAATGATTTACTACTAAGTCATGGCAAATATACATAAAGCTGATGTTTTCAGAAACATATCATCCAGCCCAATCATGCAACAGTACAGAGATCATATACCAACATCTAGGTGTGTGTATGCGTGTGTGTGTGTGTGTGTGTGTGTGTGTGTGTGTGTGTGTGTGTGTGTGTGTGTGTGTGTAAATATATTAATATCAAAATAGATACAACATATCTATATATGTAGATATATATATATATATATATATATATATATATATATATATATATATATATATATATGAACATATATACATGCAAATGCCTACAGCGACATATATGTCTACACCTATATATCTACATATACACAGCAAGTTACATATATCTACGCAGATGTAAATCTATGTAGGTATATATGGACATAGTTATGTATATGTAAGCAGAGATATGTATCTATATAGGTATATATGGCCATACATATGTAGATAGCAATGGTAGATTAACAAAAACAAATATGTCCACATGCACCGTTAATGGGGTTGAGAGGCCACAAACAATATACATCTTGTACGAATTGGCATACCCCCCCACAGCCAAATACATTTGCCCTGCAATACACTACCAGGTGTTGCAGATCCCATAACCAGGATCTGACTTGACATGGGCACAAGATGTTAACAGTACTACATCCCACCTGTATGATGTCAGGCTGGTATTGGTAACATATCATGCAGTACAGTCTGGCTCACATAGGAAATGTCAAATGTGGAAGCTATCGACATCCCCAGGATACATATATAGACACATATATGCAGATACATATATATATATATATATATATATATATGTGTATATATATATATATATATATATATATATATATATATATATATATATATATAAAACACAAGGTGGGGAAGCAGTAAAAAATGAAACCAAGGAAAAAACAGTCCACTTCCAAAGCCAATAACTAGTCCCCGAAGGTCTCAATAGAACTACACTTTAATGATGAAATTGTAAACTCCACACAGGTATGGTCACATATACATATATATATATATATATATATATATATATATATATATATATATGTATATGTGACTGCACATATACACATGCAGAGATATGTACAGTAAGATACATATGTAGAAGGTGCACACAATATGGAACAGCCACTATGCCTACAGTTCACACCTGAACAACTGGACAACGTATGTGTCACCCATAGAAATGACAATTGTTGCCTGCAACATATACCCACAGGGAGGTCATAGGAAAAAACACCACACGCAGGTTTGCAGAAATGGAAAACTTTTATTTGTGTACTATTACAGTTCTATATGCCATGTCGTATAGCTATTCAGACACTGACATCCATATAAACAGAGTAATGCAACTGTGAAACAGTTATACTAATACAGTAGTCTGGAGAAGTTCACAACTGTTGCTCTCCAGGCCACGGCCTTCAAATTGTACAATAGTAAAGACAGACTGGGCTGCAGGATACCAAACAATCAACAGAATGTAATGCAGGTGTATAGTTCAGCAGCCTCTACCTACTCTCTGTACAAAATCAGTAGGTGGTAAAGACTTCAGTTGACCAAATGGGATGTAACTGTTACATAACAAGGCATAACTGACACCATCACAAGCACACTGACAAACAGAACAGTCTGTGTGGCAGGAGGCAGTAGGCCTACATTAACCCAATTTATGTGAGTAATGTAAATATAGGTGAAGTATACAGTACTGTACATCCAGATACCTTAAGGGAGCTCACCCCTGATACCCCCACATTTTGTAACAGCCTGGGTCATTTATAGTGCATCCCCCCTAGACTCAATAATACAGGGCCATATACCACTGTTACATACACTGGCCTCTGGAATGCATAAGGGCACACATATATTGTGTAGGTGAAGCCCACACATATATGGCCCCAGCCCCACCATTTGTGTGGGGGCTACAACAGCAGTAGACCGATGGCAGCAATGGCAGTGTGATATACTCACAGCCCACTACAGAACAACCCCTGGCAGCATATCATATGTGCAAAGCTTGGTATGTAGGTGGAGGACAGAGGCTGGAACACAGGCCCATATGTGGAAAACTGTTTCCATACACTAAGCAAGTCACTGGTGTTACAGGATGGTCTGCAACATACCCTTAGGCAGGGAATTGAGGTTAGAAACATAAATGGATGTAGTCATGTACTGATAGCACTCAACACACACACTGCCAGTGAAATATCTGAAACAGGACCTGTGTGGTGGACAGACAAAATATGATAGGCACACCTCTGTCCAACAAGAGGATAGGCCCACGGTTGAGAGCTATGCTGACAGACTGCATTCCGAGGTAAACTAGTATGTACACACAAACCCTGTAACACCAGTACTATACAAAGCATAACACAACTCAACTCACACTCCATCTGTAGTTCTGGAACCTCCTACAAATATGTAGCTGGCCTGAGTGTGCCAGTTCCCATGTAAGAGGTATTGCTACCTGCTGTCTGTAACAGTGATGCCCACACACAGGAAGGATGTCCATCACAGAGGAAAGGTAAAGGGACCACGCCCACATGATGTAGGGATTTATAGTAGGTGGTTGCCATGACAGTGGTAATTGGAAAAACTACACAGCAAGCTGCATGCAGTTAGCAAGTGTAGGACACTGACTGGTGCAGAGGCCATCACCTACTAAAGCCAGGCTTTAATCTACTCAAAGCAATTCAATCCATTCACTAGAGAGAGAGGGGGAGAGAAAGCAAAAGCGAAAGCAGGAAAGAAAAGAAAACTAAAGCTCAGCAAACTAACAGCTGAAAACGCAGGCATTTAGGCAGCTGCCATTCATAAATACATCAATCCCATAACAGGTATGTGAAGTATATGTACATGTATTAGAAAGTAGTACCTGGTCCATCATGATGGGATAGATGATGTGGAATGAGTTAGATGTGCCATCAGGTGTTGTTGTGATGATGTTCAACTGAACAACCGCTATGGACAATAGTGTCTGTCCCTGTGAGTAGTGGGTCATAGCTGTTAACTGTGCAGGTCAGCACTGACAGACAAGATGTAAGCCATCATAGTATGTGTTGTGTAATGGGGATTATGTATATGATGTGGCCAATACCTGGTGGTGGAAGTAATGCCATTATAATGGACATGTGGAAGCCATGGCCCACCACTGGCAGGGTGCTCAGGTGAATCTGTAATGTAGCATGCCGGAATGCCATAGGTGTTTAATAGGGTTAGCTGCAAACAGGTCCCACATACACCCCACTAATGTCTGGCCATGCCCATATGTGGTACCTGTCTGTGTTGTAGCAAGGCAGAACAGTGCAGCTGTGCAGGAAGGTGTTGTGAGATTGTGGAGCTGATATCTGAATGTAGCCCACATATAGGTATGCATATGTGTACATATGTCAGATATATAATATATCAGGATAAATGTATATCAGCATGTATGTCCAGAAATATACATATACCCATGTGTAGACATATATATATATATATATATATATATATATATATATATATATATATATATATATATGTGCACATATATATGACATCACATGTATCTACACATATATAGATATAGACCTATATGCACATCTACATATGTACAAACACACATACAAACATATATGTATGTAAAGACATGTCCCCTATATCAGTACCACAGTGATGTGTGCTATGTGCGAGGCAGCAGCACACATAGCAATACACATAGATATCTACAGCTGGCAGTGTGTGCACTTTGAACAAGTATGTCACGTTAGTTGCTTGTGGGCACCACACTTCCCCATCTGTAAAGTATGCAATGGGAATATGGGGAAGTATGACAGGTACACATGTGGACGTGGTCAGGACTGGTAGATATAGAAGACGGTCTACAGGGGTGGTATGTGACACATGTGGTGGGTAAACACCATGGATGGTGTGTGTGGTCTGTGATGTGGATGCGGCATCCAATATGGGCACAATGGGAACAAGCCTCCCACCAACTGCCACTCACAACAGCAGTCCACGTCCTAGAGGTGTCTGGTCTGGAGGCTGAGCAGAGGATCATGGCTGCCTTAGACTGATGTAGCACATCCCTCATGTTTCTGTGGAGCTCAATATGGAACAGACTCTAGACCTGTGCTCAGGTGACAGGAACATGTTGGTATGTGCCCTGAGGGGGGGGGGGCAACATCTCCTGGGTGGTTCCAGCTGATGGTATTTCTGTAACAGTACATGAGGAGGCCCCAGGTTGGCACACACATGTGATGTGGCCAGGTATCATGGTCAGATAGGTGTAAAGAGGTGAATCAGCTGGCCAATAGAACATATACAGGTTATTGTGTCACTGTTATAGAACATTTGTTGGTAGTAATAGTCTACACAATCCCAGTGCATGTCCAACAGCATGCATAGACATCCCCAGTAACACAGACTGTCAGATGTGCAGAAATCTCAGAGCAGCCATACCACTGGCATATATGTAAATGTAGTGGCCTTGACAATGTCATGCAAGTGAATAGTCTGTAACAGGCTAGCAATGTTAGTGTCCACACAGGGTACATGGCTACAATCACATAACAGAAGGTGTGGTACAATACAAAATCTGTCCAAACAGCAGTTAAGCTGTAACTATACTGAATGAGTTGTGTGTACAGCCTGTTGAAGCTGATATGGTGGGGGGGGGGGTGACAGAGATGTGTATTGCAAACTGTGATAACCTTGCCATATGAGTTGCTGAGGTCTGTTTCCATCTTTATGTCTTTCAGGCAAGAAGTCACACAGCAGGTTACCTGTGTATTCAGCAGATGGGAGGTCATCATCAACCACCTGGTACAGCACTACCAGGTGCTCTTTGGCAGGACAGCCCATCTCCAGCAGGAGCGGACCACCCTATGGAATGATCTAGTCCACAGGGTCAGTGATGCCGGCCTGCATAACCGCAGTTATGAGCAGGTCCAGCATCATTGCAGTGACCTGCTTCACAATGCCCATCGGCATGCTGCTGCAGTCCATGGGGATTACCTAGCCACAGGGGGAGGGATGCCATCCATCCCCCCTGACACGTGGAGGAGCTCCTGGCCAGCCTTGTGGAACCTGCCCATCCGGAACACCAACAACCACTTAACCCCTTCGTGGAGGTGGGTGTCACCCACACACACCAGCCGAGGAGCATGCAGGTAAGGACACAGGGCACATCAGTAGACCACTGTTGTGTAAATATCCACAGTGGTACAGGTAGATCATGCATATCTAACATGTCATAGATATATTGTGTTGCTGCATTGTAGTGATAAACAGATGTCCAGATGTGGTAGTATTGTGGGAATTTACCATTGATGTATGGTAGTATTGCACCCAGCCTGTAACAGTGCCATAGGTGTGGCTACTGACATTGCATATCTCACCCTCTTATGTAGGTCCTTCTAGGGTAACAACAAGGCAGTAGCCTGTAGCTGGTGAGTATGTCTTATGTAGATGCATGCCAACACACCGGACATGTAATGGTGATGGTGTATTCCATGCACACATCTAACACACCTACCCTGAATGCATGCTGTAAATGTGCATGTATTGTTACTGTGAAATGCACGGTTTCACAGGGGAGACCATGATGGGGTATTGAAAGGGTATGTCACACACCTGCATGACAACTAACATCCTGTCCTTGCGGAATGTGTCCACAGAGAGTAACATACTGTTGGTAGACATGGCCTACAGTAGTGACATGTTCTGAACAATAGCCATATACAGTGCAACACCAGTGTATATACCTGTAGGACAATGTCAACTGCTGCAGAGATACACTATGGCATAAGGCATTGCAGTAGTCCACATTATCAGCAGGGTCTAGGCTGCAACATGTGGTATTCAGTGTATGGGACACTGCAAGGTGAAACAAATGTGTAGGGCTTACCTGTCATGCATCTGCATAAAAGCTAAGGGTGGGGGGGGGTCTCAGCATGACACACCAGTGCACTGCAGCAGGGATCCTTAGGATGATAGGAATGGCTCTATCTGCATATAGTCAGGTTCAGGACCTTTGACAGCCATAATCCTACCCACACTGCAATAGTGACAGCATTATGTGAACACCATGGGATGTGCACGTGAGTAGACCTTGCAATCTTGCAGAATAGGGGGGCATGTGTAAGGTAGACTGAACATACACTGGCAATTGCAGAAGCCCACACTGGTATACCCCTGCCATGAGCAGTGACTGCTGTAGTACAACCAACAACAGGTGTGATAAACCATCATGATAAGGGTGTGCAAACATATGCCCACATGGTGTGTATGCGTTGATGTCAGAAGACGCACACCTAACACAATCTGTAGACACTGCATGTGAAAGTACAGGACATATGTTACATACAGGGCTTGTGTACTGCTAAGATATGCGGTGCTGTGGTCCCATGGCAGATGAAGGATGTGTGTGTAAAATCAATAAAGGTGTGTACACCCCCCGTAGCCACGGTATGCTCTGATGGCTGTCAGTGTAAGCTTTATGCAGTGGTCATACATGGTCTGTTGATGTTGACAGCTGTAAATCAGGCATCAGGCATTCACCAATGACAACAGTCCACATATCATCCCAGGTATGTGTTGCTGAAACACATAGGGGCTGTGAGAAGTAAAGCTGACATAACTCAGACAATACTACACATTCTACAATGGGTTGTACACCTGTGAGTTGTGGTGCACAGTACATGGCAGGGTGCAGAATAGGTGCACAGCAATACTGTGTACATGGGTGCAGTGGTATCCAGGAGAATGGGCATCACCTAGTCCCAGCACATGCATCACACACATGTATACTGTTGCTACCATGGATTAACTATAGCTGAACTGCATGCTGACCTGTACCATATGTTCTGCATGTTGGCAGATGGGTAATAGGAGGACTATGTGTACGATCATTGTGCGACCTCACCTGTATGTGTGTGTGCATCCTGGTGGTTAGTTAGTTTGCCTGCAGGGTCACTCTGGTAAAGTGGTGGGAGGTAGATGTATGTATGATGTGTGTGTGCATGTGTGTGTTTGGGTGTGTGGCCATGTATGCACATTTGTGATTGTGGGGTGTTCATACAGCTGTACCCCCCTTTGGGACCATGCAGTACATGGACATGGACTGCCACATTACACACCAGGAATACCTGTTATGTGTGTAATCACAGGACAGCAAATAGTATAATATGGTCTGTAGCATGGAACAGGCATCCAGAGGGAAGGTAGACTGAAGGTACACACTTAATATAGCAGTTAGCAGAGAGGTCACTTACAACCCACATATGCAGCTCTACAGATGCATTGGGGAAGTAATAGTCAACACCAGGGAATGTATCCAAATATTACAGCTGACACATGATGGGCTGATGGAGCAGCATATCTGGCATGTACTGAGCATTACATACACATGACACACCAGTGAGAGCTATTATGGATACAGCGTAGTAGCCCACACATATAGAGGCCATGCACATCATTTTTATTTTATTTATTTTATTTTACATTTGTTAACCGGGAATGACTGACTGGACATATATGCATTTTCAGTGGATGCCCGGGGATATAAGCTCCAATAACATGTCATAAAGAAATTATACAAGAATATCATACAGAGATATAGGTTCCATAAAAACATAAGTTATGTATAGATTAACAATGCCTTTAATAAAGTCAGCATACAGCATTCTAGTAGTACGGATTATATAGAATATAAAATATAAACACAAGAAAAACATTTTTTTTGTCTTTCTAAATTATGAGTACTCTCAATATTTTGTTACAGAAATAGGTGCAAATTAACCTGGGGAGTAGCATGAATAAAGCCAATTGTTTGAGAAGTGGGTTCTCGGGAGTTTCTTAAATTGATTAGTGGAGGTAGTGGAGGTTATTTGGCTAGGTAGTGAGTTCCAGATTTTGGCAATAGTACAGGCAAAGAGAGATTTGCCAGCATCATTTTTGTGTCTGATAATGCTTATTAGGTTCTGAGAACTAGATCGTAATGCTCTGGTAGGGATGTGTGGGTTAATTATATTTTGAAGTGCAGGTTTTTTTTTTTTTCTGGAAGGTAGAAGAGATTATGCGCTATTGTGAGTTGATTAAACAGAAGTAGTTGAGGTAGTTTAAGCCAATTGAGTTGGTTAAGGGCGAGACAGTGGTAGGATTTGTATGAGGTTTCAGTAGCAAACTTGGCTATTTTGTTCTAACAAGATTCCATTTTGTTCAGATCACTCTGGCAGAGATTAGTAAGGATGGGAGAGGCACAGAGAAGGATGGAAAAGAGATGAGTTCTTGCAATAGTAAGTTTGGTTTATTTAGTTATAAAGTGTTTGTTCCTATAGAGAAGTCCTAGTTTTTATTAGCTTTCTTAATGGTATGTGCTATATGGATGCCAAATTTGAGGTTATTGCCTATTACTACACTTAAGAGTTTAGTGTGTGCAGTTGGAGTGATTTGAATGTTATCTCTGGAGTGAATGGTGAAAGTGTTGTTGGGGGGGGGGGGGAGCATGACCTGGGCCGAAAATAATTAATTTAGTTTTTTTGGGGTTAAGAATAAGTTTGATGTTTGTGAACCATGTTTCAGCTAGAGAAAAAGTGCTTTGAGTGAGGATTTGCAGTTCCTTTAAGGTGGGGGCAGCACTTATAAGGGTGGTGTCATCTGCATATTGTACTACTGATGCTGTGAGTGAGGAGAAATTGATTTGGTTGGTGAATAGTGAGAACAATAGTGGGCCAAGGATGGATCCTTGAGGGACACCTATGGATACTGGTAGCAGGGGGGACAGATGGTCATGCCATAGGACTGCTTGCTGTTGACCTGATAAGTAGCTAGTAAGCCATGATATGGTGGAGGGGCTGAGGCTTAGTGTAGATAAAGTTTGGAGAAGAATGTTATGGTCTACCATGTCAAAGGTTTTAGATAAGTCTAAGAAAATGGAAGCTACAAATAGCCCGGCCATACAGAGGGTGCATACCGAATGACAGCAGTGAGGCCATATAAATCCACTACACACAGGTCAGGCAGGTAAAGTAGCAAAAGACCTTGTGTTGTGGCCGCTTGTGTGGGCATTTAGAGGACTGTGATGTTAATGAGTGGTATTAATGTGTGTATGTTAACAAGTGTGATGCAGGATGGGGTAACATATGGACATATACGTGGGACTGTCTGTAAAGCCATGGACAGGTAGGCATTACTGAGATGTGTGTGTGTGTGTGTGTGTGTGTGTGTGTGTGTGTGTGTGTGTGTGTGTGTGTGTGTGTGTGTGTGTGTGTGTGTGTGTGTGTGTGTGTGTGTGTGTGTGTGTGTGTGTGTGTGTGTGTGTGTGTGTGTGTGTGTGTGCGCACATGTATGTGTGTACTGTTAGGCAATGCTGTACAGGTTTTAAAGTGCGTTCATTGTTTTCCCCACAAGTGGCGAGGTGGGTCAGGGTCCCTCCCGCATGCAATCTTATGTAGGTGTCCATACAGACACCGATGATGATGATGATAATAATGTTGAGGCACAGGTGGGGTTGTCAGGGTCCGACACTGCGCCAACATTTCACATTCCCCTTTTAGGCACCCCATCCCCACACAAAGTTGCAGTGCCTATACACACCCCATCACCAGAGGCCATAGCAGATGGACAGCTGACATTCAATGGCAGTGCAAAGGAAAGTGTGGTAACCATGCCTACTGTGTCCGGTTGCAGTAGGCATAGCTGGATGTCCGGTAGGCTGCCACATAGGCAGATGTCCCAGGGTGCTCATGGTAGGGCCTCTGGACATCATGCCCCTGGCAGAGGTGACATAGCTGCAACCAGCAGAAGCATGTTTCAGGCTGTAATGGCAGTGCAGGAACATTTTGAGCATTACACCAGACAGGGCCTTAGGCTGCAGAGGGCTGCTCTCACATCTGTAAGCGACATCCTCCATGAACTGTTGGGTTCCATCTGTGCTTCTACCAAGCAAGCAGATAGATGACATGATGAGATGATGACCCTCATTGGCCATGGTGTGTCTGTGCTTTAACTTGTGGTGGGGATGTGGTGATGCCCGTGTGGACGTGGGCCAACACCAACAGCTGGCACTCAATGTGGATGTGCTAGGACACCAAGGGGCTCCCATTGTGGCAGTAGCAGCCCTGGCAGTGTGGGGGGTGTGCTGTCCACACCACACCACAGCAGGCCACATGCACGTGGTCCTGGCCAGTCCCAGGAGAGACCTGGTACAATCGGACAAATGTCATCAGCAGGTGAGAGTAGCACATCAACGCCTGTACCTGGACATGCCCACTGAACCCCTGGCAGGCACAGTCCACATGTCCGTGGCCAGAGGCAGTGAACTGCACACCCTGCCAGGTATGGTCTGCAGCTGTCCATAAACATCTGTGTAGGGCAGCCACATGGCAGAACTGTGTGCATGCATACCCACATACTATTGAAACACACCTAAGGCAACCTCATACATACACACACCACATCACCTCAGCCAGCTCCTAAGAGTACACCCCTCACCCACCCACATGGTGTCAAATGTATGGCCCATCCTCTGCCTCTGGCAAACCAACACCACACCCTGTGCATATGATGATACCTGTGCCCCATCCCACTCATCCATACCATCGATGCAGGGACAGGCTGATATGGTTCTGATGCACATGGTGATTGTACAATAGTGTACCACAGTCCTGCAGTGTAACATATTGTAGGTATTAGAGTATGAGGCATATTTGGCAGGTAGTATAGCCATCCAGCAATGATGCCTTATAGCTGTTAGTAACACTGGTTGGTTATGGTCTCTAAAATGTTATCCATGTGTGTGTTGTAGGTGTACGTGTGTTAGCATGAGGATGCCCTGTGCATATGATGATACCCGTGCCATATCCCTGTCACCCATACCATCGATGCAGGGATAGGTTGATATGGTTCTGATGCACATGGTGACTGTACAACAGTGTACCACAGTCCTGCAGTGTAATATGTTATAGGGAGTAGACTATGAGGCATATTTGGCAGGTAGTGTAGCCATCCAGCAATGATGCATTAGCAAAGTCTTGACCATCTTGACAGACAAAAATTAAATTATTTTATTTTATTTTATCTAAATATATCCATGCTTTATTATGCAGTATGTTGCCATTGCCCCAGGTCTATATTTCTCCAAGTTGAATTCAAGTATACATTAAATAATTTAATTTTTGTCTGTCAAGATGGTCAAGACATTGCTAGGATGTTTATTAGAACAATATGAATGTGCATGCACTTTATAGGCATGCCTCATTAATTTTTCATAAATATGCATCTATTGTTATATACTTTTTTATATATATATATATATATATATATATATATATATATATATATATATATGTTTTTTACATTCTTATGTATAATATTATATATTTTGTTTTTTATATGTACAAGATTAAGATAGAACCTAATACAATGTAATGCTAATGGCTAGATAAGAAGCATTGTTTTTAAAAATTTTTACTGAAAGGCATTTCTATGTTAATTACTTATATACCTTTAATTAGGTAATTGTGACTAATTAACTGCAATGTGCTAATAGTTAAAGCTTTAAAATGCTTGGTTAGATAGTCTGACATTGTAATACAGTCTGAAGAAGCAATCTGGGTAGCTCGTGAAAACGCTTACTTCTTTTTGTTTAATAAAAGGTAAATCTGTCGTGGAACTCTGCAACTTCATTTTACATTTTACATACATGGCACATATACCTGGTGTACCCTGGTGTAATAGTGTACACAGCACCCACATCCCCCACTGGATATTGTACTCCCTGAAACCCATGATGATACTCTGCCATACCCACCATCACACATTGGCCACATACAACCCACATACAACCCATAGTATACCCCAACATTGGTAATACAGGGATATGCATCTCATGCACATGCCACATGCATAGTAGGGTGTCAATCAAGCATAGGTTGCCTGTACACATCCCAGCTGGATACCTGCCATATGCACATCTGTACAGGGACTGACAGTCATCAGCTTGGCATGTAGCTATGCAGTAGCATGAGTGCATTGACAGACCAGTAAGGCATATATACTGTGACACAGCTCACACACCAGGGATACGACAGGGAGTCATCGGTGTCCAGCCATGCTCACAGGTGTGCCTGTTGTCAGTACTATATTAAGCACTCTGCTCTTGCCTGGGTTAACACTGTCAATAGTAGTACTGCCATGATACACTACATGCCAGTGTGACAGCACGTACCCTTGGCTACTGCACCTGTATGTCACACATTCACATGGATAACAGTGCTGTACAGGCCTCATATATGTATGTGTCCCACACATGACATTCACACTCCTTGCTACTGTAATGACAGCACATAGGTGCATGTATTGTACATGGCATTACATACACTTATTACAGGTTATCAGACTGGGTTGTGTGTCCTGGTTACCAGGACTAAGCTATACTTAGCAATTATCAACATTGCTGCAATATGACAGCTAAGCTGATTTGCACACTGGTAAGTGCTGCCTACACTGTGTAAGTGCCCATATGTTTACCCATAGCTTAGCACCACTTAGCTTCACACAAACCCATGCAAACATGCTTAAAGCTGCTCAAAACAGCATTAACCACTCTGTATCTGACAGCCCTTGTTCTGCCTAGCAACAAAATGCACAGCCCTTGCAGGTCTTGAACCCAGGATCCTTTACTCTGAAGTCACAGCACTTAACCACTACACCATGACCACTGTGGAGATAGCTGTTGTTTTACCAATATAACTGTCAATACGCATATTGAGTAGCATTGAACAATTGCCTTTACTTCCTAAATTGTGTAGTCCTTGTTATTAATATGACAGCTGCATCACATATGTTGTTTTATCATAATGTACACATAGCAGATACATATGGTGAGATACATGTGGGAGGGTATACACAACCGTGATGTTTACTCATGACAGGAATATGGCTGTGTACATATCATAGGTGTATATATGTCTACATGTACATATACATGTATACTCATACATATTTCTGTATACACATCTGTATAGTGCAACATATATATGGCCATGTGTACATCTCTTCGTATGTCCATATGTACATATATATATATATATATATATATATATATATATATATATATATATACATACATATGTGTATATACAGGTATACATATATGTACATATAGATATATGTGTATATAGCTATATATGTATGCACATCCTATGTGTAAAGATATGCCTAGTTATGTTGGTGTGTGTGTGTGTGTATATAGATAGATAGATAGATAGATAGATAGATAGATAGATAGATAGATAGATATTGCTATCAATAAATATATGTGCATACCTATATGTGCATATGTATCACTATCTGTATATGTGTAGACATATATTGCTCTGTATATGTATGTATCTGGGTGTGTATATGTATAGCTATGTACATATACATACCCATCTGTACATGCTGATATGTATATGTGTAATCATATATATATAGATATCTGGATAATTATATGTACATATATTTTCACTATATGTCCTGGACATGGAATGTAGCCCTACCCCAGTCCCTATAGTCCCACCTTTGTAGTGCAAGGGGATGCCAGGTATGTATAGCAGGTATATTATTAGACTATTGCTACTGTAATTGGGATTGTCTTCACAGACATGTTGTGTGTGGGAGGTTACATCTGCTTTCACATGTGTGCCATTGGCTACTGACAGACATCCTAAGGACATCATAGTAAAGTACCGCTGCTAGCACGTAATGCCCCTGTGGACTGCAGCAGAGATATTTTCCAATATAAGTGGACATTCTGACACACTCTATGCAGTCCAGAGGTATACACAGGACCCCTTAGTGCAAAGCATGTGTACCATAACTGACAATATGGATGTTAACAGCCATGTAGATGAGTATAACACATGACTGGTATACATATGCCACCATAAGTTATACATTCACACACCTCTGTCTGGCCTGACACATAATAACTGCTGGTACAGGGGTGCCATGACCACATACTACCCACTAGATATTGACATACATCTGTACAGCATCCCACTGCTCTGTCTGACATACATGACTGTTAAGGGAGGCTCGGCAGCAGTACATCTGGCTAGTATCAGCACATGACGTCTCACTGGGTAAGTACACTAAGCTGCTAGACATGTAACAATGCACTGTGTAGGCTACAGGCAGACTGGCTCAACACTGGCCTACATATCCTATGGGGGAATGCACATCTACCTGCATATATAGCAGGCTCTACAGGCATGTCACAGCACAGGGTAAGATACACCTGTGTGAAAGTGCATAACCACAACCAATGTGAACACAGCCACAGCCACATATGGTAAGCTAGCATAATATTACAGTATATGGACTGTCTGTTCAACATCATCCTCATATGTGCCACTCACAGACTAACCCTACATATACTGGGCTGCCTAACAGTTTGGTCTGATGGCTGTCTGTGGTATGGCCCTACAAACATGTAAGCCAATACAGTAACATATAGTGGAGCAGCATGTAACATCAGATAGGACGGGACCTAGGACAATGACATCTACCACAGTCTGTACACAAGTTAACATACATATTAACAATACACACACTGTCGACATTCACAATGCATACACATACTGTACAAACAACCACAGACTGTCCAGGTTATGTCATCAAATATAACCCCTACTGTACATAACATGGGTAGCAGTCTGATATCTCACTGGCTTGTTATCAGATATGATGACACTAATGATGGTGTACAGCACATATGCACCTCAATGCATGACATATGTACAAAGGTTGACAGAATTGTGGCTGGAAGCACATACACAGCACCAATATCAACATGTTGCTGTGATAACCTCATACATTTACTGTTGTAACAGGGTTTGTTGCAACATTTGTCCTATGAGGGATATGAAGTCAGTAACTGTCATGGCTTTCACCATCTACAGACTGCAATCCTCACGCTACCTTCTGCAGTTCACAGATAGATGCTCTGTGGGTAACACATGAAAGCAAAGGCACAACACACTGCCCAGTCTGCAGATGACCCTACAGATGGGGATTCCTCATAAACATAGAACTGACAGTGCAGGTATTAAAACATGTAGGACAGCCATATCCACGTAAACACTGTTAAACCAACATTACTCAAATGCAGTATAGCAGCACTTACAGTCTGTAGTCAGGTCAGGCGCATCCCCCACCTGTGTGTTGCCCTGTTTTCACAGTGTATGTTGTTAGAGGTAAATCCCCAATCCATCTGAGATGCTGATTGCCAAACAACAGATCTAATTCCTGCTCACAGTGAATGAAAAGGGCCAACACCTACATGATGTTCCTAGATATTGGAGTGTGTTTCCATACAGTTGGCTATGGGAATGTTACCACAGCTGTTCCACATGCAATCAGCTAGGGGAGGGCTGCAATTCGTGCAGAGGCCATCAGCTGATCATGAGCATCACTTAAAATACACATGCTGATGCCTAAGCGAAGCAGGTGTAGGTCTCCACATCCACCAGAGAGGGAGTTGGAGAGGCAGACAGAGGGAAAGACAAGTCAGGGAGGGGTGGGAGAGTATAAACTTAAGCATGTTTGTGTCAAACACCTACCAGCACATGGTATCAAACCCCTGACGTCTATGCAATTCTATCATATTTCTATACAGTTATTGGATGCGCCACATAGGTTACATGTTGTGGAGCCCTCAGAACATATATGTGATGGTGAGTGACATCTGCAACAGGGATATGGTAGCTATATGGTAGGTGTAGTACACGTGCCTGTCTGCATGAACAGGTGCCAGCGTAAACACAGCCACATTCTCACAGGGATGCACACACATATTGATACACTTGGCAGGGCCAGGAATACAACCCACCACTAGTGAGATTGCCACAACACATTACTGTGCAGGTATCACATGCACTACAGGGGTCATACAGAGGGTATGGGGCAGTGTTTGACATCAGATAGCATGCTTCAGTATGCCAATGGGGGTTGTAGTGAGTGTGGATGTGATCATACGCATGATACAACACATACAAAAACACACAGGGTGCCAGTACTGACATGTATGGGTGCATTTCTGCATGGGTGTGTGGTGGTGACTGTGCCAGACAGCTATACAAGGCTAGGTGATGGGTATACCTTGGCATCAGGTCATATGACAATGGTCAGCATTGTGGCTCAGGGCCATAATTTCTGCATTTGCCCACACAGATGAGTATTTTATCTCCCATAAAGTCATCTGGGTGACTATTGTGTGTGGCCAGTGCTGTGCATCGCTTGCCATGTATGTGTTCCTTAGTCTATGACATGGATGGTGTGTGGGATGTGCACACTTATCACATGCATGTACAGTGACATGTGGAACTGTACCTGGGGTGTTTGGCCCATGTTGTGTACACAGATTATCATCAGATGTGCCAGTCTTGGCCACCTGTGGTGGGAACTGGTAATGGAGAGCAGGTTTACCCTGCACCTATATTGATAGCATGCTAATGGCATTCCCCGGTGTCAGTGGCATCTGTCCATACAGGGCATGTTTTCAGGCATGGAATGTCTTTTGTGGGTCACATGTGATGGCACCACAGGTGTTGCAGGTGTCCAGTGGGCAACATAGGGAAGGTGCACTGTCTGCATGTACATGCCTATTGGACAGGGTGCCATTTCCTCTGTTGCCCACTGCAACCCACTCCACATTGGGGCCAGGTATCACACCCAACTCCACACAGGATACGAGTTACAAACAGAGACACCTGTCATGTCAGGGAGTAGAACCCCTACCTCACTAGCTTATTACACTACAGCATTACACTACACACCATGGCAATTACTGGAGCATTTTTTCCCCAAAGGTGTATATCACATTGGATGACATCAGCAGGAATGGCAAAGTAGGACATTCGAATTGTAATGAGTGTGGCTAGGTTAAAATGCATTGTCCCCTACACAGACAGAGACACACACACAAAACATCCACAACCATGTGTGGGTATAGAACCCCTAACTGAGGTCTATATCACACTACAGCATGGAGCTGTTAGAGGTCACACCACAGGGATTACTAGAAAACTCTTTCCCCAAAGGTGTATTTCACAATGAATGGCATCAGCAGGATTGCCAAAGTAGGGTATTTGAAATGTACTGAGTGTGACTAGCCTAAAATGCATTGCTCTCTACACAGACATTGAAACATACACAAAACATCCACAACTGACATGTGTGGGTATAGAACCCCTAACAGAGGTCTATATTACACTACAGCAGTTACAGGATGTGCTACAGAGATTATTGGACTACAACCTTCCCAGAGATATATTTCTAGGTGGATGACATCAGCAGCCTTGCCAAAGTGGAGCATTTGAATTGTAGGGAGTGTGACTACCCTAAAAAGCATTGCTCTCTACACAGACAGAGTCAGACAGACACACACACAAACTTGCCATGTCTGGGATTAAAACAACTACCTAATTAATTTATCACGCTACAGCAGTACTCAGTTACAGGACGTGCTATGAAGATTACTGGACTACAGTCTTCCCAGAGGTGTATTTCTAGGTGGATGACATCAGCAGCCTTTCCAAAGTGGGGCATTTGAATTGTAGAGAGTGTGACTACCGTAAAAAGCATTGCTCTTTACACAGACAGTCACACACACTTGCCAAGTCTGTGAGTAGAACAGTTGTCTAATTTATTTATCATACTACAGCAGTACACAGTTATAGGACACACTGCAGATATTTCTGGCTTACAGCTTCCCAGAGGTGTATTTCTAGGTGGATGACATCAGCAGCCTTGCCAAAGATGAGCATTTGAATTGTAGGGTGTGTGACTACCATAAAAAGCATTGCTCTCTACACAGACAGACACACACAAGCTTACCAACTCTGGGATTAGAACAGTTATCTACTGAATGTATCACACTACAGCAGTATACAGTTACAGGACATGCTACAGGGGTTACTGGATTGCACCCTTCCCAGAGGTGTATTTCTAGATGGATGACATCAGCAGCCTTGCCAAAGGCAAGCATTTTACTTGTAGGGAGTGTGACTACTCTAAAAAGCATTGCTCTCTACACAGACAGACACACACAGTTGCCATGTCTGGGATTGAACTCCTATCTAACTATTTGATCACACTACAAAGCTATGGGATATGCCACAGAGATTACTGAGCTACCACTCTCCCAAAGGTGTATTTCACAGTGGATGAACTCAGCAGGCTTGTCATAGTAGGGCTAGGGCCATAACCCATTAATCTAGAGGTTGACACACCACATGCGGGCACACACAGGGTCATATTTCACAGGTACGTGTATACAGCTGCTAGATGACTACTTCTTTGTACAGTCATGTTGCACAGCTGACACGTGCACCACATAGTCTGTAATGCTGACAGATACTGGTGGCTAGTATCTGCAGTGAGTGACATCTGAACCACATGTGGTTGGGACCCTTTGGCTGTATGCTGGGTGGGACAGGCCTGGATAGCTCCTTGTCACAGTCACCCTCTTCCATACATCTATGTACGTCTACCTTTGGCTTATTATAGTGTGTTGTCCTTACATATACATCTGTATTCCTATCCACTGTGTGTGCAAGGCATGAGTGGTGCATGCTGATGACTGTCTGCACTAACAACTGCAACTGCCAGATATGTCTGGTCCACTGGTGTTTGCAGACATGGCCTTCATGTGTTCATGTGTGTGAGCATGCCCAGTATGACCTTTCAGTATGTTGTTGATTGACATTGACTTCATTTCTTTAAGTGTGTGAGCATGCCAAGTATGCCCATCTGTATTTAATGTGTGGATTGAGTCCAGGTACTTTGTACTGCAGTGCTGACCTTTATGTTGTACACTGACAGGTGGCATGCTGTTTCTTCTGGGTATCCATCAAGCATTTGGCATTGACTGTTCTTACATTTCTGCATAGCATGGAGGGGGGCTCAGATTACTATTTCTACATTTCTACACAGGATGGGGGGCACGCCTGACTGTTATTACATTACTACATGGGGGGCACACCTGTCTATTTCTACATTTCTACACAGGGTTGGGGACACACACCTGAATGTTATTACATTCCTACATAGGGTGGGGGGGCTCATCTGACTATTTCTACATTTCTACACAGGATGGGGGACAAACCTAACTGTTATTACATTACTACATAGGATGGGGGGCACACCTGACACTTGTACACATTTGCTATGACTGTACTGGTATGTTGCGTACTCCATTTAATTTTGTATTCTTACCTATCATGCTGACTAGAGGCATGCCAGTGCACTACAGATCGTAGCTTTGGTTGCCCTACATATTATTGTCTGACTTCCTACCCTTCAGAACTAACATCCCATTGCCTGCCCTACTGTAGTCGTGTGCGTGTAGGCCTGGGGGGGGAGGTTAACCATAGCCATCATTCAGGGGCCATAGCACAGGCTCTGTTTGGGTTTATCTATACCTGTCCTGCTGGCTGAGACTTTTGTTGGGTATGTGAACCACCCTGACTGGCATGTGTGGGTCATATGGATGCACATGTCGCTCAGCACATTTCCTGCAGTGGGATTTGATACCCTGTGTAGTACTGGCTGCTAGGATCATATTGTGTAGCATGGCACATACCATAACAATTTGGGTACATGTAGCTGGTGAGTACTGCAAGGCTCCACCGGATGTGTCCAGACACTTGGACCATGACCTGAGCATCCCAAACACATGCTCTATTATAAGTCTGGTCTGTGCGTGTGCTTCATTATGTCATTCTTGTTCAGGTGTGTGTGCATTTCTGATGGGTGTCATCAGCCATGGCTCCAGTGTGTAACCAGCATTCCTCACTAGGTGACCATAGGGGATGTACCTATTGGCAAATCTCTGGTACAGCTGCGTCAGATGCCATATGTGCGAATCATCATAGCTTCCAGGGAAGCCAGCACACACATTCATTATAATGCCCTGGGCATCACATACAACCTGGCAGTTAATGGAGGGGATGTCCCTGCGGTTGATATAGGCCATACCCTGATCACTGGGTGGTGCTTTGATGTGTATGTGCATGCAGTCTATAGTACCCATTCCCTCAGGGTATTCTGCTATTTGGTGGAAGAGATGCATATTGCTGGCCGACACCTCACGGGTGTCGAGGAAATATACATGCTCACTGGCATGTGCTGACATGGCTTCCAGGAACTGTTGGAATACTCTGAATGCTGATGCCTGTGAGATCCCCATGATATCCCCAGTTGAGCTTTGGGAGATACCTGTGGCTAGTATTCCTAGGCCTACACATACCTTGGTATCCACTGGGATGGGTTCACCTCAGTCAGTTGGGTGTGCCAGGTGTGGCCAACACAGCTCAACAATTTGCTGTAGGAGGTCTCTGTCCACCCTATAGTGCTCCACTATCTCCAGCTCATGTAGCTCCTGGTAGGTTACCTTGGGTCTGTACACTCTTCTCTGTCTCCTCACTGTGGGTTGATCATCAGCATTCACATCCTCAACACCCTCAGCCTATTGCACATGTTGTTCTATGTTGCCTGCTGCAGCCCTTCTCATTTTGTAGGTTTGTTTGTTAAAATGTCCCCGCTTGTATATACCGGTGGTTTGGAGTGAGGGAAAAACCAAAGGGGAAGGTGTTTGCTTAGTTTACAGTAGTGTTCTGGGCTGGTCTGGTCTGCTGCCTGTGTAATTAGCTGATTCTGATACATTTCACCTGCCAGCTAAGCTATTCTCCTTGATTACCTCCCTACTGCTGTTTTCCCTTCCCATTGCCTTCCTGTTTAAGCCCATGTGCGTGCCGCACAAACAGAGTGCTCACATGTGCACACTGCTGCTGTTTCCTGGTTTAACTTATTTTTTCTTCCTGTAAAACCCGGTGAATGGCGTGCACATCTGCTTAAGATTTGTAGAGAGTGCTAGGGAGGTTTAGACACACCTCCTAGCTTAGCTGTGCTAAGCTAGGAGCAAACCCGAACCACAGGACTCCAATCCACTTACAGTATGCCTGACACCCCCCCCCCATGATCTCTCCTAACTCCTAGGCTTGCACCAAGCTATTCCTACTCTTACACTATTGGGACCGGACTCACATGCTGGGGAAAACTGGGATTCACTATCCTTTCCCTCATTTGCATAGGATTGCCTGCTAATGCATAGGGGTCTATGTTATAACAGCGAATGATCAAAAGATTGAATGCTGTTATATTGACCACTAAAGAACGAAAACAAAAAAAGCAAGCAGCCAGAACCGTGAATTTTTCCCAGGGAAAAAATTAGCTGTTCCCAACAAAAAAAAAAAAAAAAAAAAAAAAAAAACACTATTTTAAGTGGGGCTTCAACCCCACACACCCCTACTTAAATATACCAATTCTGAGATCGCACTACAGTGCCAAAAATGGCAAAGTTATGGAAGAGGCCAAGCAACTTCTTTCCCAAGGAAAGAATTCACTTAAAATCCGCTTCGTCATTTTGCGTTTTTGACATTTACAGTTCGATGAAGACGCATTCGACATAATGTTCTTCTGACAGGAATCCAATGCATAGTTACATATCTCACACTGACCCTCCCCCCTTAGTAACCACTACTCACTGGCCATGTTGTCTTCCACCTGCCACTGACTTGCATGGCAGAATACTGATTTTAGTTAGAATGCTTAATTTAAGTTCATTTTATTTTCCCCCTGATCCCGTTTGTGCACCACTGCCCTACGCTTAAACAGCCAAGATCGGCTAATAAAAGTTGATTTCTGTATTTTTGTTTTATGTTTGCAATGCCAATGGCCTTATACTTGGCCATTGGCATGTTTACTACATGATATGCAGCCTTTATTTGGAGCTGTCACAGCTCCATTTTGGATTTTGCAGAAATGTTCTCGGTTACTAGCTGAGTACATTTCTGCAGATAGCACTAGTCCTGCACGGACTATTGCAAGCTTCCTGGATTGCAAAATTATCTCATTTGCATAGATTTCTCCTGCAAATGGGGTGATTTTCATACCAGGGCTTATTCTGTGCAGGATTAGTGTAAGAGCACTCGTGCATGCCCCTGCAGGCTGTTCCTGGATCACAAGGCAGACATATTGCCTGCTTGTACTCCTGCACCAATCTTGCATGCCGTGCAAGCTTTTGAGAATCCAGGGGAATGTGTTGTGTCATAGGGAATAACACATTTGAAATTTCTAATATGCAATGTGTATGAAAATGCATTGCCCTTATTATCTTTGCATATGAATTACTTTTAGATTTATACTTCCAAATTAATAAAACAAAGAAAAAAATTAAGTATTGTTCAATGCATTTTTTAGAATCATGTTTGCATATTCATGACCATCCTCAGTCAATCATGTCAGACATTTTTCCTCCTGTGACTTGTTATACAAGGTCTCTTCTGCTGCATATAGAAGACATAGAGAATGGTTGCTTGCCATACCTCTCAACTGTCCAGATTTTTACCTCATATTTTTGGTATGTTCCTCATAAAATTTGCGGTTTTCCAGATTTTTAGTGGCAAATAAGTGAGGACTGAAGTCATTATATAATGCCAGACATTTGAGTTTCAGACTTCATATCCTTCAGAAAATAATTGGTAACACAAGACCTTGGATTCTATCAACTTTATAAGTTTATAAGAGCAATATATAAAATTTCCCCCTATTTTTGGGGCTTTGTCCCCCTATTAATTTGGCTTTGTTCAGATTTTCGTGCCCAGACGTTGAGAGCTATGTAATGCTTGCCTATCTTAAATGTGTGTTCTAATCTTTCTTGCATGATTATACTTAATAATCAGCAAAAACTCAGAACTTATTTTTGTGCATGTATTGAATATGAGTCTGCTTAATTTGTCCGAAGTTTCAATACTTCAAAACCCACTTGGTCAAACCCAGTTGTTCAAAATACTGAAACTTTGAAAATGAAGTACGGAAATCACAATGCAGCGTGGTATGGGAATATTCCCTTTTCCTCTCTGTAATGCGATCTTGGAGTTGGTATATTTAGGTGGGGGGGGGGGCACAGCTCCCCACATGGGAGGTGCAGGAGGGCTTGCCCTCTGCAAAACATGTTTTCTGTGTGTTTTTTACTTTAGTCAGCTGATCCGGCGACTAGGCTTCAGCAAAAGTGTACTTTCGTTCAAGTGCACTTTTGCGTAAGTGGGCTCCTACTTTTAATTTTCGAAGTAATGCAATTTCGACAAATAAAAGTAGACCCACTGAATATATATACTTATTTCTGTACCCATTTGTACTACATTTATCTCCCTTATAGGTGTACATTTAATAAATATCAAAATAACAAAGTATTTTTACTGAATCCATCTGTAATACTTGTTTACTGTAAGTTGAACTATAAGGAAATACTGACTTCGTTCAAATTTTTACATTTGCTGATTGTGTATGGCTAGTCTCATTGGGGGATGAATACTTTATTCAACCCTTGCAAATATTTCCCTTGAAATTATCACCTTCTACTATGCATTGCATGGTTTAATTGCATTTTTAAGTTAGTCAGACCATGTACAATTTCCATAAACAACACATTTTTAAATTCAGAAAGTAAGACATTGGACAGTGCAGTTCTCTCTAACCACTGTTCTGGTCATTCAGTGGCTACTTTAACCCTCATCCCCACCCCTCTCTGCCTAGGGTGTGGTGGCTAACTGAGGTCAGCCATCTTATATGTGCAGTTAATATTTTGGAAAAAAGTACTATATTATACAACTGTCATAGTACTAAATAGTTTGTGGCCTACACAAATCAGACTTTAAATTAATCAACTATATACCTGTAGCATAAGTAATAAATAAGCTAATAACTGCAGAATATAAAATTATGTGGCAATGCAAATATGTTCTTAACTGTCTGTGTATAAATACACAGAAACAAATATGCACACATACATATTTTACATTTTATAGATGCACATTTACATATAGTCTTTCATTTAAATTCATACTCAATTTCTACAATACAAGTCTTGGAAAAGGCTGTATTAAAATTATCATCCACAGTGCCACTTGGGTTCCTCATTGGTGTCAGGAAACAGTTCAAGTGCATATTCTGCATCACCTGAAAAACAGAAAAAAAAGAAAAAGGGGGCAAAGGAAAACGTGGTTTAGTATTAAGCAATACATTTTATTGTGAATAACTAATTAAATGATAAAAAATAATAATTTTAATTTACTGACAAGATGATCATTGGGCATCATGCCATATAGTAAAAGGCAGTAAAATGAGCTAATGTGCCAGATATGGGAATTGTGCACACTGCCAATATGTTAGCCAGACATGTTTTTGATGCACCCCATGCATCACACACTACTTGGTACATGATGGAATGATAGCCATTCCTATTTAGATAACAGTCCCATGTGCAACAGATGAAGTCTTAATTGCAGCTTGGGTACAGACTATCACACCAAATACATCAGGGAAACATGTCACCCCATAAAAGACACTCATAGTACAGACCTAGTTCTGAGGTGACACTGAAAAATAGATGTACTAATACACATGTGCTTAGAGAATTTCCAGGAAGTCCTAAAGTAGCCACAAGGCAGTAGCTTGAGAAATACCCAACATGTCCCCAGTCTGTTTCGGTAATATCTCCATGGTATGTATAGTGACAGTTACACATGCCTTAGCATTTACAGGGATATGAATGCCACACATCCCCACACTACACATGTTGGAACCATGCATGCTTATTATGACCCTTACAATATCCCTGTCCACACCGAATTTATCAAGGATTTCCTGGTTAATGAAATTATGATGAGTAATCCTCTGTCTGTATCTTCATCTTTTTTGGCTGGTGAGTGCTACTGGACACCAGTGGTTTTGGGTCTGTCAAAACAAGTAGCTTACACCAAGAAACAGCAATGCCAACAGAGAGCACCGTGGTTAGTGACAGAGGATCTTCACTGATATATATTTTATCTCTCTCATTTCCATCTCATTACTACTTCATTTGCATATGCTTATTGACAGCCATTACACGTTAACTTAAATGACCTCTATGACTCATGACTTTACTATGCTTATATTCAAAGAACACCAATTTCTATAAAGTGCTCTCATAATGGCTATAGATACCACCCAGTTTTTTGGTTGATATGTCAGTGCAACTTCTGCTTGTGTTGAGAATTTTCTCTGGCTGAATCATAGAATTTGAACTCATTAACTTCATCTTCCTTCTGCTTTCCAACAATACTGAGAGGCAAACTCGACAGCTGTAAAGAATTGTTTCTGTACTCAAGTAGAACCAAAATAAATCAAATCTTGCTTGGAAATGGATAAACATTTTTCTATGATATTTTCAGTTTGTACAACTCGATCAACTTCTGTATTGTTTTGTGGATACCTTGATGATGAGGTAGTATGCTGAAATACTCAGCGTTGTAAACAAAAAAAGGATAATATTCTTGAATGATAAAACATGGACTAGTTTTAGAGATCTGAATATTTGGAATACCATAATGTGGAAAAATGAATTTCATCAGTATGATACGTTGTGAAGATGCATTTTGCTGGTGTCACATTTTTAAGAAGAATAAGCAGAACAACTAAGGTATTGCTGTTTCCAAAACTGAAACAAAGCAGCAAATTTATGGAATGGTTTGTCTAGTGTTTTGTAAAATATTATAAAGCCATTTTTAAGCATATCACAAATATGATTATTTTTAACATGAGCTCTGTTTGATGAGACATTACAAGCCAAGATAATATGATACATGCCTTCTCTTTTTGACAGTGCCAAAGCAAGGTTTATGGATTTATTCTAGCACTTGTGTTCATCTCTGATACTGTGTAAACACTATTGGATTTGAACATCAGTTCTTGTAACACATGAATTTTGTCATGTAAACAGCAATATACTTGAGCTGTTAACTGATTTTTTCTTTACACCTTGCCAGCCTGACAATAATTTTAAGCATATGTAATTCCATGTTTTATTCTAACGGGAACAGCCGAAAGAAGATGATGCTTATGATTCTATATGGTAGGAAAAGTCCTGCAGTAAATTGTCGAGCCCTGCAAATAAATTTGCATATTGGTCAAAATTATCTAATGAAACATCTGACATAATGTTTATTGTTTGCTGTCTTGAATTCTGCATGAAAACACTGAATTTTACATATTAGACATAACAGGTTGTATTTCATGAATTTATGAAGTTTCTCGTGAGTCAGCAAATTAACGCCTATGCAAATGTATGAATTACTTGATTCATGAATATGTTAAACACGTTCTGTATAGGCTTGTAAAAGAATGAATTTATAGACAAGTAAATAATCATTAATGTGAGTCTGTGAATCATCTTGACTGACTGCATATGACCTGACACTGCATCAGCATGCTGGTGTTTTGCTTTATCATGCTCAATTCCTTATAAACAATTCTTCACAAAATATATAGTTGCTATCCGTTCACAGAATCAAAAACTAATGTTATTTTGTTTTATACACATAGCACAGCTTCTTCTGACTAAGCTACATTAGTCTGAAAGCAGAATGATTCAAAAATAATAATTCAGATTCTGAATGTGAGCTTTTTAATTGCAATTATTTGAATTAGCTTTCAGTTATAATACTGCATTCTGTTCTGGTAAATAACTTAAATGAAAAAAAATCTTTCTTCTATACAGAAGTTTTTCAGTTTAGCACTTTTTTGTGCTGGCAACACTGCATAGATACTATACCTAGTGCAGAAATAGCACACTGATTCTCTACTCACACATCAACTACCTTCACAAACGAGTCTTCCGACTGAGAAAATTAAAAGTGAGATAATGAAGATTGTTCAAGTCAGAGACTACATTGCGAGTTTCATTTGTATCAATCACTTGTAAAATATTTTTCTGTTTTTTTTTTTTCTTGAATTGAGCTCTGGCAGAGAAGCAGAGAGAGTAGATATACACCAAATTATACTCTAAGTTGTTAGAAAGTTCACTTGATCCAAAATTGTGCAAAAGTCTCTTCTGCAGTAGACACCATGGTCTTGCTCCAGACCATGTAGTATTCTTCTTGGGGCCAGTTGCCCTTTGCAGTACTGAAGACCGTCACACTTCATAACAACACACAGTTAACAGTATGTGAACAACCACATGCTTTATCACCATGGTATTTTGTTAACAAAACAGCTTCATGTGATATCATGCATACACACTTAGCCTTCTGGTATACTTAAAATATATGATTCTATACTTTATAGGTAACGCCTCTTGTGGTGATGCTTAAGATAAAAAAAAACTTGACTATAAAGAGCTAAATATTTTGTAACAGTCTATACACATATAGCTAAAGCTCACAACTATTATTTAACCTTTTGTTTGTTTGTGAAATCCTTAAACTTTAATCTATTGAGCTTAAGCTTGAATGTCACCCTCTGTTGGGTACTAATGTTTGTAACTAAAATCCTTAGCAGGTAATACCACTGTCAAGACCTATGGAAAGTTTAGTGGTTGGAAATGATTCATTACAAGTTTAACACTCCACACAGACTGGCACAGTCAAATTTAAATGTATACCAGCAAATGCTCAACAATTCAAACTTTATATGGCAGTGTGCTGCCTCATCTCTAGCTTTTTATGTCCTATTCAAATTACTATATCAAATATTCACATGATTATTTTTATTTTATTATTTTGCAAGTACTATGTGGAACAAGCATTATGTACCCTTTAGAGCATTTGATCACAGAACTGCCTTTTGCCTAGTCTTTGCTATGTTAGACAAATGTTCATTTTGTAAAGGACTTATTCCTGTAGCATTATGTGAAGAAGTTCAATATACCATGAGAGGTGTGCAAGGATCTGCCCATCTCAATTCTTTTGTTGACTGTTTGTACTCTTTGAGCTTCACCATTTTACTGCAGATAGTGAGGACATGACATAATATGGATAAAGCTACAGTCAATAAACTTGGAAGCCTCTCAACATAAACTGTGGACTATTGGCTGTAATGGGTTCAGCAGGCAGAGTATACCTTGAAAACATTGTCTTCAAACTTGGATGATTTGATGGTTTGTTGTGGCTTGTACATGAATTATTTCTTTATGTCAAGAGTAACTGTTTACAACAATGAGGTAGCTTTTGCATTTGTACTGTGATTAGGCTGGTGACATTAAGTGTTCTTGTCTCTTTTATGGCTGATGCACATTGTAGAAGTGACACAAGATTTTCAATATCATTGTTGATGTTTGGCCACTACACTGACATTTTATCTCTTCCTTAATGTTTAGTGAGACCTTCACAACCTTTCTGTATTTTACATAACACTTTTGCTCTTTGAGATGAGGGCACTACAATTCTCTCTAGATATAACAGCGAACCATTATGGTCTGATACCTGCTGCTTGACTGCGTAGCACTTATGCATAAAATGTCTGGTCTGTGCCCAGTGATTTGGCCATCCATTAGGCATGTGTTTGATCACAGTTTGCAACTCTGAACAATTATGGGTATCTTGCTTAAGCTTGTCTCATTTTTAGTATTCACTTGTAGTCATTTGTCTAGTTATCAGGTCGCTGTCATTATGCCCTGCACATAGGCAGCAGTGTATTCTTCAGCATCAAAAAAATTGATGCTAATATACACAACTTATGGATTTTAAATCTGTAACAATTAAATGTTTTTCAAGGAGTTGCTCAGGCATTGGACCTTCTCAGTCTCATTAGGAGTCTTTGCCATCTAACAAGTACTTAATCTAAGATGTAGGAAATGACTATATGAACCAGTGGTTTGTGTCCATTGTGGAACTGGAAACTCAAGTCCTTACAGGTAAGTGATAATTTATATTATGCTTACATATTTGAAAAAATCACTTTTTGCATCTGGGACTATGCCTCTACAGCATTAGACACATTCTGGAGCAATAAGCATCAGGCCATAATTTCTTATTATTTATTTGAAGTAATGCTGAACCTAGGTCATAGAGACTAATGTCAATACTCAATGTTGTTAGTTTAATGAAATCATTGCAGGCTATTACTAGAGTTGTTGCTAGCATTCCTTTTATCTTGTTGAATTGTTGGACATGAGTATGTCCCAATGACCATAGTACATCTTTCTTTAACAAGTCTGTTTAAGGACATAACACTGTAAAAAGATCTGCCATGTTTTTTCCCAAGTAGTTTGTCATCTGTTGGGCTTGTTTTAGCTCAGTTACACAATCAGCATCAATCACCTTTTTCCTATTGTTTGCATAACATTGGGGTGTTACATCAACTGTTGCCAGCTCTCTTGAATCAATGTCATTTTCCTACCCTCTTAAAAAATAGTCATGCTTGATGTCCATGTGTCTTCTGAAATTCATCAGTTTCTCTGCTGGATGCTCTTATTTTCTCTTGTGCTCTTCCTGTCTCTCCCAAATCATCTTAACCAGATTATCTTCTGCTTTCCTGCACATGTGCCTGAACCATTGTAATATTTTCTATCTGACCTTCTCTAAAAATGCAGATATTTTGGCATCTGTTCTGATGTCCACTTATCTTTGTCAGTTATACAATATGGATTCTATAACTGGACTATTGCTCTGAATTTGCTTACATGGGTCTGATTCCTGCAGCACTTATGCTGTAGAGGGATCTCTGTCTTACTAAAACAGCACTTGTCTTGGTTTAACACAGAATTGTTTTAAAAATCTGAAGAACTGACTCTATCCTTGTATCATGTGGCCATGGATGGTATCTATAGCAATAACACCATCTAGCCCTCTGTGACAAAAGGAGGTACTGCCAGCACAGCAAGCTGGAATTTTGTAAATAATCAAATGTCATTTGTGAATATTAACATGATTCATATGCTTGCGTTACAAATCTCTTAGAACTGTATGTCATATAAGATGGTTTGTACAGACGTGTGCTGAAGAGATATTTTGTAGAGTACTTAGCTTAGAGATGTGTCCATAGTGTACCCCACTGGAAGAGAAGAAAAATGTACATAAACTATTGTAACTGTGTAAATGTATATATTTTAACAGTGGGAACTGGAACATAGAAGGTTAACTTGCAAAACTTCAGAAAAATAGTTGAAATTATATTAGATTATAACTGTACCATAAAAGATGGTTTCAATGCAGCAAGAAGACAGGATGTCTAAAACTAGGGAGCCTTCTGCATTGCCTTGTAAGTGTTTTATTGTTGTATGCCTTCCAGCAGCTTCAAAGATCTGAGGGCTAAGTATTTTCACAGGGAAATGTTAAATGCTGGCAGTTTCTAGCAATGGTGATTTAGCTTGGGAACTAAAGTCAGTAGTTGTCTATTCATCCATTTCATCTCTACCTCTGCCTTATTCACTCATTTATTTATTTCAATCAGTTTCTTTCCCATGGCTCTAAATATACCATAACCCATATTGCAGTTTATGTTTGCATTATACAAACTACCTTTAATTTCTTTATAAAGTGGCTAAAATTTCTCTAAATATTAAATCATTGTCACACAAGTTATCTATTCATAACCAATATTTTCACATGACTATTTTGGTATAATTGTTTAAACTTTAGATATATTTGTATTATTTTTGAAGATGGTAACATTATTGTTCTTAAACAGTTTTATATAATACTTTGGAACTTCTTTCCCCTTATTTCCTCTGAAAATGGGCACCTATCCATTTGGATTTTCCTGGTAATCAAATGTCAATAAATAAATAAATATAAGCAGTATAAAGCCAGGTACACATCCACTCCCAGGCACATACCTCTTCCTGTCCCAGCTTTTCATTGGAAGAGCAATTAAAAAAAATGTCTACTCTGATAGACTGTCCACAGCAGTCTAAAGTCAGGCATATGACCTCTCCCTGCACTAGCTCTTCAGTGGAGAACGTATATTCAAATAAATAAATAAATAACATTTTTGCATGTTAAACTGTAGCAAAACAATTGCTATATTTGTAGCAACTTGACTTGTTACAATTTACCCTCCACAAAGTGCTAATGTGCTGTAGTCACTTTCTCTACTGGCATTCAGAAATGCCAGTACAGAAAGAAGAATGCAGGAACTGCACTTCAGGATTGCACCATCAAGTACCTTGCACTCAGAGTAGCAGCCCTGATTCCCACCTTTGCCATGCTCTGATCTCATGAGCCTTAGTATACAAAGCATTCACCTGGTTTTCATTATTTAAATTTGGTTGTCACTTAAAACAGCATAAACCTCTATTTCTAGCTATGCATGACAAATGTTTTTTAAGAAATCAAATGGCTTTTGTGGGCTAAATTTCACAATTGTTATGATCTTTTCAGCAGTTCAGTTCACTTTCATTAAAACAATGACTCTACAAGGTATTGGTTTTACTCATAAAAACAATTGAATCTCTGGTAGATTCACACCAGGTGGTTTGAAGTAATTTCTTTTAAACTGTAATGATAAATGTTTCTGTTCATCAAGATGATCTTGGTTCTCACACGTTATTATGTTATGCATCAATGGTTACCCAGTGTAAACACATATTATTTAGTAAAGTTAACCATATGAATGCACTTAATTTCATTGTACTGTGTTAATTTTGTTTTATTTATTTATTTTTTGTTACTGATCATATGAAGCCCCACATACAAAATGGTAGACTGGCGAATGTGCTTTAGACTCCTGAGATTTTTATTTTAGTTACTTGCATCAGTTGTAACAACAGCTATAAATGTATACATTTTTTCTTATGGTCAAATTAAACCTTTTTTCTTGATATCAGTATGGACACCGGACCAGACACTTAACTCTAAATTTTTGTAATATACCATCCCAGGCTCAGGTTAAGGGCCATGAGGATATGGTGCCTTCATTGTCTGAATAAATTCACCAGTTCTATAATTTAACTCCAGCTTCTAGTATCTTCTCAACAAAGATTCACATGTGTTTATCTTCCTATCACAGGTTGGGCATGTATAAGTTTTATAACCTGCAACATCTCCACAGTTTCAGTATTTCTGAATACTGGCAGTGGACTTATCTTCCAGTGGTACTCAGTTCTTCCTAGTTCTATAATAACAATATATTTTTACTTGAATTACAGGCAGATTGCATCTTTTGTCATTATATAGAGCTTGCTGGAATAGGAGTCATTCATATTTAACCCTGTTCACTCCAATGTCATAGAATGTTGTTAGTTATCTTAGACCTAGGACAAGCAGAACCCTTGACTGACCCTTGGATCACTACTTAAAACTAATATCATAGCACAAGCAGACTATAATTCAAAGTGGAAAGTAATAATTTTGGAATGGCGAAAGCTCAAGAAACAAGGAGACACTGGGATTTTGGATGCAGGCCTTTAAGGAGAATAACAGTAATCATACCAAATATTATATCCATAAAGTAACAAATTCTAAGAACTAAGCCAGCAAGGAAATGTAAAAAGGAGATTCTGCCAGTAATGATGACTGCAATTAGGGTATAGACATTAGGCAAGAGGGGGCTGGAATTTATTGGAGAAAACTGGCAAATGATCCAAGGTATTGGGAGCAAATAATTAGACAGGAAAAGATAATAGAATGGAAGATGCTAAGAATTTAGTTGGACTGCAGGTTAGAGATTACCTTCCCTATCAGAGTATAGGCAAAGAAAAAGAAATAGGTGGCTCCTAAACAAAATATTGCATGACAACTAGAAGTATGAAGCAGAGGAGGTCAGAAAGGTTTGGGAAGAGACACTAGATAAGCAAGTCACAAAGAAACAATGGGAGGATATTATTATGTCTCCCAAATACGCAACAAAATATAGAAGATTTAGGATTTTTTTTGAAAATGTTCATATAGATATTTTTTATACCCCAAGTAGACTCCAGAGAATCTTTCCTTGGGTAGATAGCTAACTTTGCAGCTAGGATTGGGTCTGTGTGGTTTGTTTTCACTTATATAGATGCATGATTGCTTATGTCATAAATTATGATTTTTCTTGTTTAAAAAAAGGGGGCAGAAATTGAATAATTTATATGACACTGCTTAGGTTGTATAATATATAGCAATGTATGTGAAGCATAATGTTTGTTAATTTTAACTTGTTGATACAGTTTGATTACTTTTATATAAATGTAAATGAGCCTTTGTCACAAGTGATAATTCAATAAAGGTGTTTAAAAAAATAAAACTGATATATCACTAGTTATATTCCTTATTTCTTGGAAAGGATGGCATATTACCTGACATAAAGGATAGAGGATAGATGCATTCAGTCACTGGGACAGCTAGAACGTTCACAGCATGGTCCTGATTAGCTTCAATTATGATTACAACAGCTTAACACTTAAGGGTTGTAACTTGACTTATTGCCATGGATTTGTTAGTACTTGTTGGGGATTTTTAACATGGCAAATCACATCTGTTTATTGCATCACAGATGACTTGAAGTACTAATGGATCTGCATAGCCACTGATGATAAAAATATAAACTGTCGGTATCAATTATGCACTAGCATCATATGATGGGAATGCTGCAGCACATAAGCTATAACCTATTAGTTACCAACAGAAGAGTTGATATGCAAGGCAAAGATGAAAGATGAGACTTAATGTACTTTAGCTTGGACAAGCAACCTGTAGCATACATTTCTGACCACCAGCTTGAGTGAATTAAAAATCAACCATGTTTTAAACATAAATAAAAAATGCATGTCATGGATACTGGAGTTAGATCTGATAAAGCTCTGTTAAGGGCAAAAGCACTCATCTATTTATTTTTTTTTATTTTACAGTAAAGTACTGATTTCTAAACAAGTTATAAGTGCTTGATTACTTTAAACTCTAGTTTGAGACTGGGTACAGTTTTATGGAGGCTCAGCCAGCAGCTTCATTGCTCAAGAAGTGTATTTTTTCCCTGTGGTTTAATGTTTTTCCTTAAGGGACAAAGGTCACTAGCAAGATTTTGGAAGAGTCCTGCCTGATCTTGTGCAAAACTTGTGGCAGCAGATGAATGGGTGGGAAGGCATACAGAAACATCCTCTTCCATGGAAAAGACAATCCATCCACTTTCCAAGCTAGAGAACTTGTGACTCTGAAACAGAATAGAGGATGATGTCTGTTCAGAGGGAAGGCAAAAAAATCTCTCTGAGGAATATCCCACCAATAGGTAGTGTCCAGGAACACATCTCTGTGAAGCATCTGTGCTGCACCTGCTCAAAGAGTCTGCCAGTACAGTGCGCAGAGGGAATATAGATTGCTTGAAGATTCACTTGATACTGGACAGCTTGATCCCAGATCTGAACAGCTAGTTGGCAAAGAAAATCTTGTTCCCCTTGCTTGTTGACATGCCACATCACTGTGTTATTGTCAGTGAAAATTTTGAGAGTACAGAGATGAAAGAAGGAATAAAATGCCTGAAAAGCTAGGAACAGAGTCATCATCTTCTTTATATTGATGCAGCCCATCCTCTAATGAAGAAGCCAGAGACCCTGAACATTGAGAGGGCTGAAAGCGCCCCCCCCCTTCCCAGTCTGAGGCATCTGTAAAGAGCTCTTGAGTTGGGACTGAACCCTGGAGGAAAGGAAACCTTGAATTGAGAGAGAGAGTTGATGAATCCACCAGTGAACCTCAAGCTTGAGACAAGAAAGGAAGGAGGAAGACTGGAAAATCCAGGGGATGGCAATGTTGGAGCCAGAGTGACTTGAAGTGCCACTGTAGCTTTTTCATGTGAGGTCTGGCCAGAGGGAGCACGGGAATGGTGGAAGCTATGAACCTAAGGACCCTGAGAAATTTCTTGGCCATCACTGAAGCTAAAGTTAGAAGATACTGGAAAAACACAACAAGAGGCAGGACCTTGGGTGCAGGCAGAGATGCCAGCATAGGGATAGTCTGAAACCTGCAACCAAGGAAAATATGATCCTAAGAAGCTGTCACAGCTGATTTCTGGAAGTATATGATGAACCCCAGACTCTGCAACAGGGAAATAGTAAGTTGGAGATCCTGAGAGCATCAGGGAAAGAGGCTTGAAGAATTTGAGAGTCTGATGTAATCTTTAACCAATTAGAAAATACAGGGAAAGACAGAGAGATAAGAGAACCTGGCCAAAGGAAAGGGGAAATAAATTATAAAATGGAACCCAGCTTATCCTGAAATGCTGGCTTCTGGATAGTAGGGGGTTGAATAGACTTAGCAGGAGCCACAAGTCTAGAACCCTTTTTTCTCTTGGGTGGAGTATGATACTTCCTGAAAACGAAAGTAGATTTGGAGGTATAATTCCTCTGAGACTTAGGAAAGGGAGAACCAAAAAAGTGTTTCAGCTTCTGTAAGGCCTTACCCTTATCCTGGAGAGACTTGAAAAGCAGCACCACAAAGATTTTTAATATCTAAAGGAGTATCCAACAGTTTGGCCTTAATGTCATCAAGCAACATCTGAAGATGAAGCACAGATTAATGCTTCATAATAGAACCAAATACAGCAGCCTTGGAATAGGCATCAGCTGCATCATAGCTGATAGAGTGGCAAGCAACTTGAGAGGTAGATACCAACACTGAAATGGCAGAAGCCTTCTCCACAGAGTCAGGAAAGTCAGAAACTACTTTGGAATTACTCTGGTAGTTTGCCACCTAAAAGCATAAAGTTGCTGCAGTATAAACCTTTTTGCCTAGCCTCTCCATGGCTCTACTATCCTTATCTGAAGGAAGCGAATTGACAGATGGCAACAGCTTGGAATGCTTGTAAGAAGAGACAGATACTACAGAAGAATCAGTAGAAGGGCATTTATAAATAAATTTACATTCATCAGGTGTTTTGTAAAATCTATCATGTTTCTTGGGAGAAAGGGTTAAAAATCAAGGGTAAGAGACACTGCTGTAAAGGTATCCAGGAGGGCAGCCAGAAGAGGGTGAACAACTGATGTCTTATGAGACTCCATCTGGACGAGCTGATAATACATTTTCTGAATATTAGAGACTTGAGAACAATCCCACTTAAAAACTCCATCATGTGGGCAACAGTATCTCCAAAGGAGAGTTCTTCCAAAGGGGAATTTGGACTATTGGAATCTTCTTCCTCTGAGCCATAGTCCAAGAGGAAAGGAATTTGAGAAGAGCAAGTTAGGCACTCTTACCCAGAATCCAGATCCTTATCTGAAGAGTCTAATTCCCTGGGTTTTTTAAGAGGAGTGGAAGACCAGAGAGGAGCAGACACAGACACCCACTGAGGATGCTTTAAAGCCATTAAAGCATTTAAATAACCCCTGAGTAAAAACCTGCCATTAACATTGGGGATACTTAACTACAGGGAAAATATGTTTGGCTTTCTGTTTCTTTTTATACAGGATATTCACATGAAATACCCTTGGAGGGTCAGACCCCTGGTGACATTCAAAAAGTGCAGTAGGGATCTCCTTCTTAACTAAGGTCTAAAGAATCCTCCTCGGTCCCTCAGATATAATCAGATGAGGTTCACCCTCAACTTCAGGAGCAGTTATTTATCATGCTTCCAAGGACATGTGAGAAGTCAGATCCATACCGGCCTCTGACTGGGTCGTGGCAGAGGAATCCAAGGCAACCACCAGATAATCTTCTGGGCTTCCACTAGTCTCAAGAGAGACATCAAGCATTATCAGACCTAAGTTTTTGGCCTTTTTCTTGGCAGGTGTCTAACCCTCAGGATGGGAAGAATTCATGAGAGCACCTTGAATCAACAGCTTATGACACTAGTTCTAAAGGTAAATAGATAAAGAGGAGAGATGACTAAATAGGGTCTTCAGGACTAAAGCATGGCAGATAGAACACTGAGTATGATCGTGGGAGGCACGCAAACAGAAAGAGACACTGGTCATGATGGTCTTTATGGGGAATTTGCCTCCCACACTGAAATTTCCTCTTTCTCAATGAAATGAACCCATCATCCTGGTTAACCAGCACAGCAGAAGGGCATTTAGAACAATCTTCAATAATGTTGTTTGGACTGACAACAAAGACTTTCTGAGTGTGTGCTTCCATATGTTACCTTTATGCCCTATACCTTATTCACAGTGCATACATGTGATGTATGGTGCCTATAAGTATTAAAGGATTTGGTATATGTGTGTGTGTGTGTGTGTGTGTGTGTGTGTGTGTGTTTGTGTAATATATTAGTATATATATATATATATATATATATATATATATATATATATAAATATATATATATATATATATATATATATATATATATATAGATATATACAGTCTATATATATAAGCTCTCTCATTAATGACTGAATGATGCCCAAAATGGACAGTTCTTTCCCCAGTATTGGGTGTAATCCCTTGTGCTAATGGGCCTGTCTGACTGGGGGAGGCTTGATGGTCAGCAGACATTTGACAAAGAAAGCACATTGGAAAAAAAAAAAAAAACAGAATATCTCTGAAATGGCTGGAGAAAATCTTTCATTCTTAGGAAAAATCAAATACACATGTGCTAGTTAAAAGTAGTACATATTTTTATGAGAAGTGGTTTTATTGTGGAGCATAAACGTATTTTATCTTTTTAGTTTGTACTCTAATTACACAAGCGCTTGCTGTGGTACTTTTAAATGTTTATTATATGTAGTCAGGGTTTGAGCATGTGTGTATGCAAGTATCTATTTTGCTAAGCAGGCTAGTCAAATTTAGTGGAGGTCTAGGACCACTGTCTGGGTAAGAATCTTGGTCAGAGTCACAGAGAATGGAAATTGAATTTGAGGGAATTAGTCCCAAGACTACAGAATGAAGTTTGTTAACAACTCTCAGTCATGAATCATTAAGATAAACTGCAAGATATGAATGTAACTATCAGCTAGTCATCTACTATGTTGGTATATTTAGAGTAAACTACAAAGACTGTAACATGATGAACTATCTTCTGCATTTAATGCAACTAAAGGTGTCTAATACAAAAAGAAGTTTGATCATTGTGTGTTTCCTACATAGGAGTTATTTTTTATTCATCCACTATAAGTTTTGTCAGTGTTTTCATTTTTACTGTTACAAGTACATGGAGGTAATTACTTTATTTATGTATTTATTTTTTGCACAATTTTTGGCTCTCTACAGTCACCCATATGCTGTTCCTAGGACCTCCCATTGTCCTACAGGTATGGCAAAATGACCATAGCCCTGGTGGAAATAGATCAGACCAAGGTTTGGGCTGCTGAGGGGGATCAAGACTTCCTAAGGCTGAGTCATTCTGCTGTCAAGGAGTGTTTTCTGCAAATGTCTAATATTGTATCTTAGCATGTGTCTGTTCTCCCCCAGGGAATGGAGTACAGTGGGCTTGGCAGCATATCATCCATACTGCTGCATGACTCTTCCTACATCCTGTCCCTCCATAGACAATACCTTTCTATGTATTATTGTATTCTGCCGGGGATCAATAGTGATGGTGCATCTGATAATAGGCATTCCTCTTTTCTTTCACAAATGTGCAGTCGAGCTGTTAATTAAACTCAGGTCGCCTGAGCTGTAATCAAGGCTTAATCCCTCTATACCACCAGTGTAGGCTGGGGTTAGCTAATTGTAAATATAGCAAGATTTTAGACAGAAGACATATAAATGTACCAAGTCACATGTCCAGTGGCATCATAAATAATTCAATATTTATAGACCAGCTGTTATCAGAAATACATCTTATAATGGCAACAAGGCACAGGAATAGAATAACTGTCAACTGAATGAAGATATTCTATCTTTAGGACACAAGTAGTGCCTTATAAACAAATGTAATAATTGCACATGACATGAAATCTTAAGCAAAAATACAGAAATTTAATTGGCATGATTCTTATCAGTGCTATTTGTCACATAGTTGCACTTGTAAGTTTGCTTATTGTCATTAACTATTATTCAGAAAACTGCATAATTACTGCTGAAATTCATCTGCATTGTCAGACGCAGTTGGTGTCGTATTACTCACTCCTCACTTCATATGCCACCTAGCTAAGCCAACACTATATCTAAGGTGACGTTTTGAAATATCTAGGTCATTTTAATGAATCTTTGCATTTTAAAACTCACCTTTATGATGGAAAGAGGAGATTGTGAGCACAGAAAATAATATAAAGGTACCACAAATAAAATCACTTGAAAGTTACAAATGATAGTAAGTAAAAAAATTAGAATATAACATACCAAAATTATATGATATGATTTGAGAGTAAAAGACTAGTGATTCACAGGGCAATTAAGTAGAATGCAAGATGCAGCCTATTAGGTAGATAAAACCCAGTCCTACTGGCTCCTTGTAAATATGTTACCAAGAAGACGGTGCTGTCCTTGGATCCAATCTCTAAACTTCCTATTAGGGGAAGGCTACTGAGATGGCAGATTGCTCACAGCTGGAAATTTTCCATTTTGATGAAGGCCAGCCACAGCATTATCAGTTTTTGTTAAATGCTAGCATAATACAAAGATGAAGTAAGTCAGAAAAATGTATACCTTCCGTTTGATAATAAATCAGTGTTATGTTTCATCTAGCTTGATAATCCATCATGTTTTGTTAACTGATTATATTTCGACTGCAGAAATCTAGCTGCTGTCCTTAAAAGGTTTTGTTTCTACCTGTTGAGTTGTACAGAGATTAGGGTCTTATGAATAAATTCTTCCTTATCTCATCTGATGACCTTTGAAGTATTCCTTTACACTGTTGTCCAGAATGCATATTATAGCACTTGGTGATACAGTTAGCAGGGAGCAAACAGTAAAACCCTGACATGCAGATGATAACTGGCTTTCTCTCTTATTTGGTCCCTAACATTAAGCACAGATTAACTTCCTGAAATAAAAAAAACAGCCTGCTGCCTATATATCAGCAGTACTCCATGAATCATATGAGCTCAAACCTTCTAAGAATGAAATACCAAAAATACTGACAGCTGTTCTTTCATCCGTTGTTTACTCAACTTGCATGCTCTGCTGGTCCAAGGAACTTGCACCCACCCCCCCTAGCTTTTCAAATACAGAGCAAATAAAAAATGACTTCTACTTACTGCTTCCTGCAGTTCAGCAGCTAATTAACATATTTTCTCAGTTCTTCAAATAAAGAGCAAAAAAAAAAAAAAAACGTTGAATTACTGCAGGAAAGCAAATGGTTTCTTACTGTAAAACCAACCAATCACACACCACCAAAATGACACGCCCAGTGCTCATCAAAGAGCAAAACAATAAATAAATAAATAAATAAAACATTTTGATTACTGTAGGAAACTGAAATAGGCAGTCAAGACCCACCAAATTCATTCCCTGCAAAAAAAAGTATTCTGATTACTGTAGGAAGCAAATTGTTACTCCACAATAAACACACACACACACACACACACACACACACACACACACACACACACACACACACACACACACACACACACACTTTTACCAAAAGAGCAACTGACTACTTACATTACAGCATCTGAGCTCTTCGAAAGCAAAATAAAAACAAATGTAAACCCAAGTGCCTTTCTTTATCAGGAAAAAGCTCTGAAGATCATACCCCCTTAATACTTTTCTCCCTTCACTTCACCCTTGCTATGCTACTGATTGTTTATCATATCTTCCAAGTATATAAGTGTGTGTGTGTGTGTGTGTGTGTGTGTGTGTGTTTTATATGCAAATACATTTATCTGGGTTGGTGTATGTGTAAAAAGCACGTGTTGTGCATGTGCTTATGTGTACATGTGCACATGTGGTGTATATTGGTGTGTGTGTGTGTGTGTGTGTGTGTGTGTGTGTGTGTGTGTGTGCACACTCACACAAAGAAGTATATACGTGGGGAGGATAATAAGCATATCATACTAGTAAACCAGAAGTATTTCACATGAAAAACTGAAATTAAAGGTGAAAATAGCAGCTGCTACAACAGCTTACTATTTTTAATCTTAGAAATTTAAACCATTTGATTCTATAACTTGACTGTTATAAAGTATAAATTGATGTTGCATACCACAAAAGAAGATGAGCGAGAAACCAATTATTTTTTAATAAAATAAAATAAAACACAGAATAAAACACAATATATAGTGCTCTAGCGCCTCGTCTCTAACAAGCCTTTTACAGAGTATGTTCCATATGCTTTCTCCTTCCTCTTAAATACTCCACCTTTTAAATTAACAGTTAACCAATCAAACAAATGATTACAGTCCCCTGTTGAGACAACTAATTATAAAAAAAAATGTCCAATTACATTCTTTATTTAAACCTATTGGAAAAAAGATTATTGTATTTTAAAATAAAAATGTATTCCTTTTTCGTTATCTGCTTTTTAACATCACTTAGCATTATTTTTTCTTGTTGCACTTGTTCCAAAATTGCCGCTTGCAACCCAGATGGCTCCCCATTATGTTTTTTGCAAAAAATGCACAGCTACGGAACTATATTCATTTTCTTTTCTAATGTCCCTGATGTGCTTCTTCAACCTTGCTGCAAAGCTTCTTTTGCTATCACCTATGTAATATTTCCCACATGGACATTTCAGACCATAAATCACTCCTTCACTACTGCAGCTAAAAGGGCCTCATTCCTGAAAGTTCTTGCCATTAATATTTGGAACGCTTTTTAATATAAATGGGCATCGTGTACATCTTTCACGGGGAAAAGTTCCTCTCTGAATTACTATATCAAATCCCCTTTCTATGGGTAAACTAAACTTCTCATATACCAAAAAAATCTTTAATGCTCCTTCCTCTCATATAAGAAAATCTCGCCTTTTTATTATATTGTGAGTTTAAGAGTGCATCCCTCTCTAAAATGTCCCAACTGTATTTTACTAAATCTGCCAATATTTTTGAAAACACTATATACTTTGTGGCAAAAAATATAGAATTCTGTACTTTGTTTCCTTCTGGTATTTCATGCCTTTCACCCCGCCTCTAATGATGAGTCCCTTTGTTTCTTAAATTTATTTTCTTTACAGCTCCCCTTACTGTGTCATTTCCATATCCCCTGTTAATGCACATTTCTATAGCCTTGTCCATTTCTTCTTTATATTCTTTCACTTCACTACACAATCTGCCTATTCTTAGAAACTCCCCAAATGGGATTTATTCTATAGTATGAGGGGGATGGCAACTTGTGCCATCCAAAATGTAACCAAATTGTTCAAACTTTCTATGATTTTTTTGTTTTGGAGCCTTACATACTTTAAGTACAAGGATGCTTGCTTATATTAGCATACTGCTGCAGAAGCACAGATGCGCAAGTCAGTCTTTATCCTATATCAAACAAAAAATCCTAGTCAACATCAGTAAGGGGACATCTCATCTTTGATCTATAGTTTATAAATTTCACTGCCTTCTTTTGTTCAACTGTTTTTCAATAGTGTGAATGATTTTTATAATGCCTTATTACACCCTATTTCAGATATGGAAATAATTTTCCCTTTTTTTAGTTCACTAAGTTAAGTAGACATAATCTACACTTTGCAAAGCTGAACTGTTTAGGGTATAAGTTTATGATTTTAAATATCACAGTTTATGAAGTCATATCAGATGGGCTCCATGGTTTTTCAAATTAATATTTTCAGGCTTAGTGGATATGGAAATCCCTGGTTTAATAGTAGGGCAGCCCCTGTATGAAGGTGCTGCACAACAGCTATTCTCCATATTTCAGGAATATATCCTGTGGCTAAGACTAACAAACAATTTCAGTAGTGGTTCTGTAAGAAGTTTTCTGTTTCACTTATTAGACATCCAGGTATATGGCCTTGGCCCAAGCAGGAGGAGTTTTATTTGGCCTACGAGAGCATAATTTTGACATGTTCCTTAAGTGCCTTGGGTGATGTAAGGGAATCAGAGATTTCTGGAATTCCGTTGTAATTTTTTGTGATAAAAGCAGCACTAAATCTGTCTGCAAGTGTATTGCTTATGTCTTTAAGATGAGACTGGGGTGTGACATTTGGAATAATCTGGAACATTGTTGGGTGTTATTTCTTATTTTTTTGATACAACTAAAGAAAGGATTATAATTATCTTTGGTTTCTGAAGCTAGCTAGCTTCAACGTGTATTTCACTTTGATCTTCCTGATGGTAGCCTTTAATTATTTGCTTAAATGAAGGTAGATTTAGATTCATCAAGGAAATAAGGCAGTTTTCTCCTTTTGTTGTAGAGCTAATTTATACTTGTAGATCACCATAATGGTTTATTCTTTAAAAATGTCCATTATATTTTGTTCTATTGGGGACTGCTAGTTCTATACATATTTTTTAAGGTGGAACCAGAACTCAGTTGCAGAATTAACTGTTGAAGATGAATGGGGACTGAATATTACACACTGGAAAACTCATAACACAATTTGAGTAAGTTAGTCTGACTGAAATACTTAAATTAAGAATTGTTTGATGGAGACTTTAAAAGCCAAGATCATTAATTCATTGTCAGATTTCAGTAACAATAGAGAAAGTATAGGGGTGGCACATGTGTGACCTAGGTTGCTAAGGTGAGATGAAGAATGTTCTTACCCCTATTGGTCTGGTTTACTATTTGCCCCATGGAATTGTCACTTCTTAAGTCCAAGCTTCTTTGGTCATACTCAACATTTGAAGTATAGGTGGACCAGATTATCAATGGATAGCTGAAGTCACATATAATAAATACATTTGCCAGAATATGTGGCTCTGAGAGTTCTTTAACAAAAAAAAAAAAAAAAAGATAATTTGTTTTATTCAGGGTTAGTTGGAGTTCAGTAAGTTCAGTTTTTTGGGGTCTCAGGAGAATCTTTCCAGTGGTGATATGGTTTCTGATAAATATGGGGATATCTGCTCCTGCAGTTCCATTCTTTTTGAATACCTCATAAGCACTGAACATTGGTAAGGAAATAGTGCTATCATTACAATGATATGATATATCTGTTACAACACAAACATAAATGCACCCATGATGCAGAATAGCCTGAAGATCAGGAAATGTATTACTAAGACTTCTGGTATTTACAAAATCAACCCTGATACAGTGAGATTTTGTTAGCTATATTCTGATGTTCAGTAGATGGACTTTGCAAAAATGGGCACTAGGGCAGCAGCAGGAGCCTTAGCCAATAGGAAGAAGCAGTGCTGTGAGATATGCAAGCCACCCACTATGAACCAAGTTGGTCTGCCTATCATCTCATCTGTAGCAGACACATACTTAACCCCAGCAGAATGATACCAAGTACATACCCAACTGCTGTAGCCAATTATCCTTTCTTTGTATTTAGGTATCATTCTGGGTAGCAATTAGTTACCACTCAAGATCAGGGTTTTTCCTGCATTTGACACATACACTGTGAGTGTGACATCTGGACAATACCCCACCAGACTGCCAATGATAATGTGACCTCCCGACTATCCTGGGTCATTAACTAAGGAACTTCAATCCTCACTACTGACTCCAGTGTGAGACTGTCACTTAAACAGGAGTAATATTTCACAATTTTCCCTAAGAGCACAACAGGAACATGCTCTATAGCCTTGGACTTGACTTTATACTTCTGTCCACCCTTAATGTAACTCCTCATTACACACTTCAGAGCAGTATGTCCCAGTTTAAGACTTCTGATATACTCACACTTAAATATCTAAACAATCCTACCTTAGTTTGTGATTTAGTGTGGAAATGACTGGTAAGATAAGTTTTATTTGAATTTATATTGTATTTGTTATCCATGTTTCTAGGTGTTTGTAGGTAGGAAGGAATAGCTTGTTAACAAGATTTACTTTAATTCATGTTTTGTTGTTTTACCTTTAATTTCACTGTTGGTTGTTAGAAAGGAATAGGTTTTAGACAGGCAAGCTCTAGCCACCCAAAGAGGCCTAGACAGCTACACATTTACACAGACTGCAGAGAGGAAAATTCTGAGCTTTTCTAAACAATCCTACCTTAGTTTGTCATTTACTGATCTTTACTGCTAAAAAAGTGCGACTGCGAGCAATAGCGAGCAGAAGCTACTGTGCTCCTTCGCGTGCAACGTTAATGAATTAAAACTTTTGTCTGGCTTGCAGAACTTGTATGGTCAGAACAACTTTACTGTACTTAGTTTATTATTTAGTTGTATATTGTTGGTGTGATTTTTGTTTGTCACAGAAGTTGATTTAAGGTCTGTTTGAATTCTGTGATTACTTGTTTTTGATTATTCTTTTCTTTTACAATATTTTATTTATCTGAAGCTGAATATGGATTCCTTAAATGAATATGCAATTAACAACTTGCTAATGCACAAATATATTGTACAGTGTAATAAATGCTATGCATATTTAAAGGTAACAGCTGATAAAACTGGTGATCTGTGTTCCTCATGTCAAAAGTTGGATGATTTGCTTACCATTGTTAGAAGCAAATCAAGACTTAATGATGATAATAGCACTTGTGTAACTGGCATGTTTGGAGAAATGTTATTTCATATCTTAATGACTGTACTAATGAAATAAATAATTTTAGGCTTAAAATAAATAGAACATATTTAGGAAACGATGCATCTATTGTCTGCAAAGATCATGCAACCCCTATGAAACAAGACGATGCCCCTGACAACTTGAAATTTTGGATGCAAGTATTTAGCAATCTGAGGATTCAGTTTGTTTAGAAGGAAACAAAAAAAGAAAGAAAGCAAGAAGCTCACAACAAATAACAAGGAAGAAAAAGAAACCGATTAATGACTGTAAAGGAAAGAGAATGTTGTTGTTGTTGTGTCTTTCGTCTTTTCCCAGTTAGGGGTCGCCACAGCAGAACTCCGGTCCACTAATACATGCTAAAAAGGACACTGCTTTGTTATGTAACACACACAGGTTACAGGGAATAATGATATTTTTCTATCAGAAAACCTTCAGTCTACAGAAAAAGGCATCATTTTCCCAACAGAGAAGGTATAAAAAAGAGGCAAGGGGCAGGTGAAAAGGAAGAAATCAAAACTGAACGTGGAAGGATTGAAGAACATTACTGCAATGAAAAAGAAGAGAAAGACAGATGTTGACTACATGCCTCAAGCTGTTGATTTACAATGCCAGCTGGATGAGAATTTAATACGCAATGAAAACAGTGGGATTAATAAGACTAATGGTGATGAAGATCTATCCTTCGTAACAATTGATAGAGCAGATATTACTGTATTAGAAGCTGTAGATTCATCAGAGATGGCCAGCAAAGATATTCTTGTAATTGGAGATTCAATTATTAGATGAACCGATACTTATATTTGCAAAGAAGATAATGAACATTGAATAGTGTTATGCTTGCCAGGAGCAAACATAGAAGATCTGACACAAGCCTTGGAACACCTTAAGGTGAGGAAGTACATATCCATTTTTATTGATGTTGGTACAAATGATGCCATTTGCAAGGATTTTCTGACTGTTAGTAGGGAACTGACAGCCCTCTTAGATAGTGTAGCTTATACTGGTGTTAGGAAGTATTTTTCACAAATCACCTATAGAAAGGACAGTCAGGTCACTGGGAATGAAAAGATTTTTGGGTAAATACCTACATGGAAAAAATGTCCTGTTTTTAAAAAAATGGAAATGTGTAGAGTATCCAAGCCTAATTTTGGGCACACGTGTTCAGACAGGAAGGTGTGCATTTGTCAAGATCAGGGAATATAATTTTTGCAGTAGGTATTTTGCAATACTTGACAAACACTAGGCAGGATTTTTGCCAGGTTGAAAATTTAACAGTTCACAGATAGCAACATTTGATGCATCTCTGATGGTTGTTAATACTAGTAGCATTAATAATACATGTTTTTTTATTAGAAAATTTGCTACATTCCCACAAATGTGATGTTGTTATTGTTTGTGAAACATGATTAAAGAACAGTGACTGGACCCTGGTTCTGTCAGTGTATAAATGTTTTTCCTGTGACAGACATTCTAACAAAAGATCAGGTGGAGGTGTTATGATAAGGATTAAAGATAATTATGAGACCTGTGATTATTACATGTTCAGTGCTAACACCTATAATGTAGACTGTGTAACTGTGACAATAAAGACAGCCCAGGAACATATAACAACTGTTGGAGTGTATAGACCATCAAAATCATGTGCAGATGACCTAGAGGAATTCATACATTTCTTGCCTGAAACACAGGAGAGAAGAATAATATTAGCTGGGGATGTAAATTTACCAGAAACATGCTGGAATAATATTGAATGTTAGTAAGGAAATTATTCAAAACATATATTCAGGAACAATTGCTTCAGATTGTAAAAAAAAAAACTAACATGGAGCTGAACATACTAGACATCATTTATGTTCCTAAAGAAATTACTGTAACTTCAAGTCAAGTTTTACCATCATTGATGCACAGTGATCATGGGGATATAAAGGTTAATTTGTTGCTAGATAATTCTGCCAAACTGAAATCTAAACCAATGCACAGAAGTTTAATTACATTTAAATTAAATATAATTAAATTATATGGAAGCAAAACAGTCACTATGTAAAACTAACTAGAGTGAGGTGTTCAGTGAAAAAACTGCAGATGGAATGTGGAAAGTTTTGAAAGAAAAATTGTTTGAGTGCAAAAAATCAAAACAGTGCTTTAACATCAAGATATAGGCATACAACATCAGGGGTATATTTCAATAAGTACAAGATATCTGATTAAGTTGAGAGACAAAAATATAAGAAATGAAGAGAGGTAGAACTACAACTTTGAAAACTGAAATAAACAAGCTGGGCAAATAGATTAAGCATAGTGTCAGACAAGATCAAGAAAAATTTGAAGAAAATTTACATAAAGATATTGACCATAACAGGGTACCTTTTTATAGATACAAAAGATGTGGAAGGAATAAAGACCCAAACTGATAAAATGTGTGCAGATTCTAAAATGTATTCTCAGACACAACAGATTATAGATGCATTTACAAAATCTTATGCAAAACAGTTTGGTTCCACAAAAGGGGTGATAAGTTCTCCTAGTGATATCCAAGTAATCACATATACTGGAATCAAATTAGATTATATAGAAAAAGAAGTGTGCAAACTTGATCCAAACAAAGCACAGAGAGGAGATGGAATTAGCAAGTATGACCTGTGAACACTTCAGCAAGAACTTATGGTGCCACTATATCATTTATTCACTAGGTCATATAAATATGGGGAGATTCCTCAAGATTGGAGACATACACTTATAAAACCTGTCTTCAAGGGAAAGGGGAGTAGGACAAACCCAGAGACATATAGACCCTTAAGTCTACTTTCATGTTGTGTAAAAATAATGGAAAAGGTAATATTGGATAAGTTATTGTAAGAACTGGATAGGCTGGGAAGTGAAACCTTATATCAGCATGCATATGTTGAAAACAGATCTATTACCACCATAGACATGATGTTCTATAACAATATAATAACAGCTATGAATGAAAAATTGTGCTGTGATGTAACTTGTATCGATTTAATGTCAACATTTGACAAGGTCATACACAAAACACTGATCAATAAATTAGTACAACTAGGTATTGATGTACTCTTGATAAGATGGATAGTTGCATGGCTTACAAATAGGATATGGCAAGTATCATACAGCAACTATATAGGTGAAATCATTTGTTACATTAAGGGTGTCATACAGGGCTCTGCCCTAGGTCCTTACTTGTTTGGATTGTATTTTTTGCATCTAAAGTTTTCATCTGAGGTGTTCTACAGTCTATATGCAGATGATCTGAAATTGGGTAAACTGATTACATGTGTTACAGGTAAGGGATGTCTGCAAACTAACAACTAAATTGACCATTTGGGCACAGGAGAATAATATACTGATAAATACATAAAAAACTAAGCATATGAGATTTGGGAGACATAAATTGAAACGTGAATATTTAATACAGCTCACAGTGATTGAAAACTGTAGACTCATTTAAGGACCTGTGTATATGGGCAGATTCAGCTATGAATTTTTCCAATCATATCAACCAATTGGTTAATGATAGTTATAGAACTATAGATTGTATAAAAATATTTATAAAGTCTAGGAAATCAAAAATTATGAAGTCATTGTTTTTTAGTTACATTAGACCCAAACCCAAGTATGGAATAACAATACGGAAACCCTGTAAGAAAACAAGCATGAGTAAACTGGAAAGAGTACAGTAGAAATATACAAAGGGCATCCATGGATGTGAAAATTTAAGTTATCATGAAAGACTAAAGTATCTGAACTTGTACAGTGTTTCTTGCAGATATCTAAGCAGAGATCTTATTCAGGTATATAGGGCATTTAGGGACAACTACCTCTGGGAATGTTTGGGGTTATCAAAATTACTAGATAATCATCAGACAACTTATGTAGAAGACTGTGACATACTAATGGCAGAAGGAATAAATACTGAAAGGCATAATAATGTGGCAAGACTGTTGCACTGGGGATTGTGTAAACATTATGGTATTGAAGTGGCTGAAAAACACTGGAAACATGAGCCACAAAGCATCATAGAAAATTCTGAAGTTTATATCACATGGGATCACCCATTACCAACAGTTCAAAAGATAGATGCTAAAAAACTAGATATAGTGGTCCATGAAAAAAAGACAAAACTAGCATTGATCATCGAAATTGTAACACCCAATGACTACAGTGTGTTGTGTACAGAGAGACACACAGTCATAAAATATTGTGATCCTCATGCAGAAACAAGAGTAATGTGGAAGAAAGATACCCAAACAGTTCCAATAGTAGTAGGAGCAATGGGTCTTATAAAAAAGAATCTATAATTATATTTAGATATGTTATCAGTTCATGCAACCTCATACTAATTGCAGAAGGATTCATTACTGGGAACATTGAGGGTGCTGCAAAGAGCACTTTAGGCTGACATCAAAGAATGAAACAATACTCATTTCATGAACTTTAATTGTACTTTGACTTAGAAATGGGGTCCATTCCCTTCATGGCATCAGAAAGCCAAAAGATCTGGAGAAATAAAACAAAAAATCTGTAGGAATGAGAAGTATAATAATTTGTTCTCTAACAGAGTAGCTGATGCATGGAAAAGACTACCAAATTACATTAAAGCAGGTACTAGTTTATTTATTTTTTAAGAACAGCCTGGACACTTGCAGTATTGTGGGTACAAGTGTTTTGGTATATTGGCAAGTTAGAAGGGCATTAATGCCCGTGCTTGAAATGTTTGTATGAATGTATGTATGTATGTATGTATGTATGCATGTATGTATGTATGTATGTATGTATAAATTAAATCTCACATATTCAAACACTTCTGGGAAAGCCTGACACAGATTTCCAGCTGTGCCCCTTCCCCAAAATACAACATGCTGCCACCAATCAGAGAGCCTGCATGCCCTTTTAAAGCAATGTCCAGTTATGAAAATTAGATATTAAAACAAATAATAGTAAATGACCTAAAGCAGCCGGGCTTTTGGAGTGGCCCAGTAAGTTAACAAAGTAGGCATAAGCACTCTCAAATCACTAAAGAAAACACTGATTGACCAGCCACAATGTAAATTTATAAAAATATTTAATAATGAGCTGAATGATTAAAAATATAAAACAGTAATTTCCAATAAACAAACAGAACTTAATCACTGGGAAAATAAATCAACACTGAAACATAGAAATCTAACATATAGAAAAACTTTAATTGATTACTTAGAATTTGACTAAAACAATGAGTGAGAAGAATATTGAAAAACCACTAAAGAAAACTGTCCCTGATCTAAATTATTACAACAGAGCAAAGGCAGGCTTACAGTTATTGATGAGTCCTTTTGCACATTCATTGAACAGTACAAGTGTGAACAACTGACATCTGCAACTGGCAGCTGTAACTGGCTGTTAACTGACAACTGACTTCAACTGTTTTCAGCCGGCTTTTTTTATAGTCTAGCTTAACTCTAATAATTATTCCAGTTCTAACTTTCATTTCATATTTTAAAAATCAGCCATCTGTTAACTAAAGTTGCTTCCTGTCTTTCAGCCTCTGACAGTAACACATATCAACTGTCAACATTCTGATGACATCATCTGCAGATCATCTGATTCTGAAACAGTCTGCCTTTAGAATCTTCTTTATCAATGATGTGCAGTTAGAAATGTAAAGTAACACTGTTCAAGTCTTTAAAACATTCTTTGCAAACAAATTATAAATCAACATATAAGAACTTATTTACAATAGTAGAGCTAGTCATGCTGGCATATAATACACTGGTTAATCTGAAATCATGTATACAAACTTCAGCAAGACATGCTAGCACAGATGACAGTGTCTAATTTCTTCATAGTGAGATTCATCATGTCTCTCGGCATGTCTCTCAGTGTTAAGTGTTACGTATAATTCATAATAACCTGGGATACCACAAGGTCATATTTAGACATATATGGTATAAGGGATTGAAGAGCACTTTTAATGTTATGTCTTCTGGTGTTAAAGACAATTGCTACCCTTGTCACTCATCTTATGTACATTAAGGAGACAATGAGGCTTGGGTGCACATTTAAGAAGTTTATTGCATACAGACATATCAGCATGGATAGCAGGAACATTGAACTTTAACTATCTAACTGACTACATACATGCATGCTTTCACTCTGGCTGCTCACTGAAAATGGCACTTTTGCTTGCACGTGCTCAGTACTTGCCCACTGATTGGAATGTTTCTTAAAGGTATATCACACACTCTGATCTACATCCTCTCTCTTTACTGAGCTGTCTCATATAAGCAATGACATTTCAATTGGCATGCAATTATACAGACACTAATAAAGAAAACAACAGCCATGTCCAGGTCACTGTGTATCTGGAACTAGGTTCTAAGATGCAACCTGATCTCATAATGTAATAGTTAGGACTGGGTTTAGCAGCAGGGACAGTCACTGGGGAATGTTCTGCTTTGGAATTCTTAGGTATTTTCTCAGGAAGAGGGATTGTTGATTGAATGTTCTCTGGAACAGGAACACTGGGCAAGTCATTCTGAGAACTAGAGTCTTTGCCTCAGGCAAGATGCTGTAACACTGGTTCAGACACTGGTAACAAATACTTCTGATTTAGTCTGAATTCCATTCCTTGTGATTCCACAATGTACAATCTCAGCTCTTCACACAAACTTTTCACAAATCTGATGCGATCAAAACCTTTTGAAATCTGCATCCTAACTATCTCCCCTTTTTGTAAAGAATGGAATAGTTTGCTGGTTTTATCATAGTAAGGCTTCTGAGAAAAATGCTTTTTCAACAGTTGGGCTTTTACTGCGTTGTTAGCACATGGAACCAATAAATTACTATTGGTCTGTAATGTGGTTCTGGTTTATCTCAACATAAGTCTCTGGGCAGGTGAACCAAGGTGTTTATCATGAGGAATGTTTCTGAGAGTTTCTGTTTTGCACTTTGACCTGCACGTTCAGCCAAGCCATTTGACTGAGGGTATTCACTACTACTTGTAATATGAACAAAGTTCCACACTTCTGCAAATTTCTTAAAACCCTGACTTGCAAACTGTGCACCATTGTCAGAAATAACCCTGTGTGGACTATATTGGACAGAAAAATGTCTTTTCAACTTAGTAATGACAGTACTGGAAGTTAGGTTGGGAAGTAGGTCAATCTCAAACCAATTGGAATAAGAGTCTACTAACACCAAGTAATGTTGACCATTCCACTAGGTGATATCTGTGGCAACTGTTGACCAAGGTAGTTCAGGAATCTGACTTAACTGAAGTGGTTCTTTTAGTTGATGCAGCTTTGTACTATTACATACTGAACAAGATGAAAGTAGTTTCTCAATATCTCTTGACATAGAAGGCCATCTTATTTTGGTAGAATCAATTCCTGGGTGGCCACGATGCAAAATCTGAATGTAATCTTTTTGCAAAGATTTTGGAACAATCACTTTAGGACCATTCATGACGATACCATTGTCTGACAAAATCTCATATCTGTCTGGAAAATACTGCTGTACTTCTACATGTAAACAAGATTGCTTTGAAGGCTATCCTTGATGGATAAAGAGGTTTAGTTTCTGGAGAATTGGATCTGAATCTGTGTGAGTTCAGATCATCAAGACATGTAGAAGAAAAATTTCACACTTCCATGGCATCAAAATCAAGTTGCTCATTGTTATGCTATGTCTGTGTTTTTTCTGGGTAATCTGGACAAGGTATCATCAAGATAAAGAAGTTTGCCATTCATGTAAACAAGACTGAAATTGTACTTCTGCAATTTGAGCATTATGCATTGCAACCTGGCAGGAGCTGTATGCATAGGCTTTCTCATAATAGTGACTAGTGGTCGGTGATCATTTTTTATCTGGATAGGTTGGCCATAAATATAAGCATGAAACTTTGAACACGCAAACACAATCACCAAAAGCGCTTTCTCAATCTGGGCATATTGCATCTTGGTTTGGGTAAGAGTTCTTGAAGCAGAGTCTACTTGTCTACCCTCTTGAAGAATGACTGCACCTAGACCAAACTTGGAAGATTCACAGGAAAGAGTAACTTGTCTGTGAACATCATAGTAGCTGAGAGTTTGTGGACTAGCAATTTTCTCTTTCAGGACATCATATACTCTTTGTTGCTGTCCTGACCGTGACCAAATTACATCTTTGCATGTCAGCTCTTTTAGCAGTCCTGAAAGTTGGCTTAAATCTGGAATGAACTTGCCAAGATAGTTGACAATGCCAAGAAACCATTGCAGGGCTTGAACATTGTCTAGAGCTAGCATCTCGAGATATGCTGTTTACTTGGAAGGATCTGGTCATAAGTCTGAACTGGTAAACAAATAACCAACATAAGTAACTTCTTGTAGCCTGAATTTGCACTTCTGAGGATTCAGCTTAAGATTCACTTCATATACTCTTTCCAGAACTTTTTTGAGGTTTCTGTCATGCTTGGCTTCAACATTGTCTCCTGTTAGAATATCATCTACTATAATAGCACATGGATAGCCTGAAAAAATGTGCTTCATTGCACGCTGAAAGACTTCACTGGCAAAATTTATTCTAAATGGCATTCTCAGAAATCTTTATCTTTCAAATGGTGCACCAAATGTGGTCAACAATGAAGACTTTTGGTCAAGCAAAATATGCCAAAATGAATTCTTTGCATCTAAGACAGAAAAAACAGTAGCATTTGGCATGAGGGCAGCAACCTCTTCACCCATGCGCATTGGATGATCAGGCCTTTTTAAATGCTTTGTTCAAATCTCTTAGATCAACACATATTCTGATATGATCTGAGCTTTTCTTATGAGCTACTACCATGGAAGACACCCATTTAGTAGGTTCTTCTACTGGATAAATTAGTCCCAGCTGCACTGTTTTGTCTAGTTCGGCTTTAACTCTGTTCTGCATAGCTACTGGAACTTTCTGTGCTGGTCTGATAACTGGGCTGACCTCTGAGTCTCAGTTTATAGAGTACACAGCTGGTAGTTTGCCTAATTTGGCTGCAAAAATATCAGCATACTCAGAAAAAATAGTTTGGGTGAAAATTGTGCTGTTGTCATTCAGGTTTACATGGTGGACTTCTTAGCCAATCTCAAACTGTCTCTGTGGCCTAATAACTGCATATGTCTCTTGACTATCTAAAACTGCAAGTCATAGCTGTTCCCAGCAGAATAACATGAAAGCATTACCGAGCCTTCGGTTTGAATCTCTTCACCACTATAAGCAGCAAGCTTTTCCCACTTTCTCAAATCAAGTTATTCTACAGCCTTTACTCTAGCAAACATTTCTGCTGACATAACATTCAACTTTGAGCCACTATCTACTGTGAGCCCTGTGGGACTCCCATTAATCAAAACAGTACAAAAGATTTTGTTCTTTGCCCACAAATCTATTGCATGGACTGTTTCACCAAGTACAGACACACCATCAACATAAATAGTAAAGTCATAGCTTTCTAACTGATCAACTTGCCTCTTGGAATGTCCTCTTTTAATAAAAGAATGTACCTTATTTGATTTACAAAACCTTTAAAATGATTTCCACTTATTGCAAGTATGACACTGCTGACCAAATCTAAGCATTTTCTTGTTTGGGTTCAAGATTACCACCACAATTATGATAGCTGACTATGAGGTTTGCTGTAGGTTTTGCTGAGCTACCCCTGTGCTTTGCTCTGTGCACCTTAGGCCTTACTGAAGTAGCTCTAAAGAAACATCAAAAGAATTCCATAACCAGGAGAAAAGGACACGATTCAAAGATGATTCTACTGAAGGTGAATGGCCGAGGTACCAGAACATGTAAATAAAGTTAAATATCATCTTTGAATCGTGTCCTTTCCTCCTGGTTATGGAATTATTTTGATGTTTCTTTAGAGGAGAAGTCCATTTGTGGTAATTGATCATATATCTGTGCCTTACTGAAGTAACTCTGGGTTTTACTGAAGTTGGGGCTGTGGCAACTCCACCCATTGGCCTGTATCTTTTAACCTCATGCTGCATACTATCTACACAAGCTGCGGAAGGTACTGGAAGGCTTGCTTTCTCATTTGTAAGCATACTTGTGTGCCTTTCTGCAAGCTATTATATCTGACAAATCTCAATGGCCTTATTTAATATCAAATCACTGTCTCAAAGCAAAATCTTTCTCACTTTGTCATTATTAATACCACACACAAGCCTGTCTTTTATCAACTCATCACTCAAATCACCAAATCTGCATGTTTTAGCTATATTTCTCAAGTCAGTTATATATGCTTCAAATGTTTCACCAGGCTTTTGATCTCCAGTGTAAAATAAGTGACTTTCCATTTGCTATCCATCTTGCCATACAGGAATCAATTTTAAAGCCTTCAACTTAGTGACAAATGCCACATTCAGGTCCAGATAGGTTTTTTCCATTTCTGATGAGACTTCATTTACCTGATTCTTGGTTTCTGATGAAACTTTACTTTCCTGATTTTATGAAACTTAGGTAGGGACTCGACACTGTCAGCATATGAAGGTTTGTTCATACAATGCTGCAGGTGTATTATGTGGCACTTGCAGGCTGCCTGTTTAGGTGTTACAGTGACCTCCATGTTATGCAGGCACTGATACCTCTTAATATATTGAGCAGCATATAGCTAGTGAAAGATTACAGTCTGCGGGCATTTGGAAGTTCCTACACTACATAAGGCTGTTATCATAAGGGGCACAAGTTAAACTAACTTCCAAGTCAGCAGGTAGGTTTCAATTCTTACAGGGTATCAGTTCCATGAATGCATAGTAGCAGATTTATGGAGAGATCTCTGTGAGGGATATTAAATGCAAGAGGTTTCAAAAGGAAGTGATAATGAAGTATATTAAACAGCCATCTCACAGGGGGTAACATATGAGAAGTAGTAACGGTTTTGGTAAATAACACAATTACATTCGTAAACAAAAAATAGCCGTTGAAAGCACAAACCCCAAATGATGCTCTGTTGTTTAAGAACGTCTTTATTAAGCGCTTTTGGTCCAGATAGTGCTTGAACTTCATCAGATACATTCTAACTCAAAATCCACTCTTTAAAACAGTTAATAGTTGTGTCATGTGATCATACTGTGCAAATTTGCTTCCCCTTAAGTTAAAGTGATGCACATAATAAAAATGCATTCAAGTACTAAATTTCTTCTAAAAAGTTTGACATTATCAAATTTCTTCATTCCTACTATATACAATACACGGTATATTTCATCACATATACTTAACACACGGACTACAAATATAAAATATGACATTTATCTTTCCAGACTTTAAGTTTAAAAACACTTAAAATCGAACACATTTCCTTTATTCCAGGGTAAAGGCATGCGTCCAGCCGGAGTTGCCATAATAGGTTCATAGGTTCATAGGTTCATGCTAGGCTATCTGCCCGAGGGCATTTACAAGCCTAGCCCATCGTTTTGTGGCTTATGCCACCCCTTTAGTATGGGGAACTATACCCATTATTTTGCTGTGCCTCTGTCGAGCAGTGACACTGAGGTAATCCCTGGGGTATATCTGCGATCTCCCATCCATTGGTCAAGATTTCTCTTGAACAAGGCCAGCGAGGTGCTCTGCCTCACATGTACCGGGATTTTGTTCCACAGCATAGGGAGTCTTTGGGTGATGAATCTATCCCTCCAGCATGTCCTATTAATAGCCGTGTCGAGGTTTAAGTCTCCCGCCCTTGTGGCTCTGATGGATCTAGATTTTTGAGGTGAAGCATATTCATCAAATCTGGGTTTGACATGGCCTTGTATGTTAGGCAAAGGTCACCTCTGAGCAAGCGGCGACTGAATAGAGCTGGAGTTCTTTCAGTCGGGCAGCATAGGACAGATTTTGAGACCCTTTATCCTTTTGGTGAGGAACTTTTGTGGCCTCTCCAGCTGCTGCAAGTGTCGGGTCAGATACATTCGAATGGGGCATTGTACTCAATCATTGGTCTGATGAGTGATGAGTAAAGGGAGACTATGACCTCCCTTGATCTAGATGAGAATCCCTTCATGATAAGGTGGGCAATGTAGAAGGTCTTCCTAACTACTTTAGCTACATGGGTGTCGAATGACAGACTACTATCAACCTGGGTCCCCAGGTCCCTGATAACTTCTTCTGTGCTCAGTGGATTGCCACCTATTTGGTAGCTAGGGGTAACCTTGTTTTTCCGAAGGGTATGACTATGCATTTTGGCATTTAACTTTAGGTGGCTCTGGCACCAGTTATCCGCTTCTGTGAGACCCTTCTGAAGGATATCTGTGTCAGATGTGTTTTCTACTATGAGTTTGCAGTCATCTGCAAACTTTGTCAGCCATAACCCTCCTGTGTTTGCTTGTACTTGGAAAAGTAGATGCCAAACAAGAGTGGGCCCAGGACTGAGCCCTGTGGGACACCACTTGTGACAGGCTTTGAGTCTGACATGGCGCCAGCAACTCTGACCCTGTGGGTTCTGTCACTCAGCCAGTTTGCAACCCATCTTGTGATGTATGGGTTAACATTTAAGCTGATGAGTTTTTCAATGATACCCGAGTGGGGTATTGTATCAAGGCCTTAGCCAGATCGAGGTAGGCTGTATGGACTGCCTTTCCCTCATCAATGGCTTTGGTGACTGTTTCAAAAAGTCAACCAAGTTTAAAAGGCATGATCTGCCTTTGACAAAGCCAAACTGGGTTGGATCCAAAGTCTGCAAATTCCCTATGTCTTTATTTATGAGGTCCATTATGATCCTCTCCATGGCTTTGCAGATAAGGCTTGTCAAGCTAATGGGCGGTAATTTCCAGGGTCGGTGGAGGCACCGCCTTTGTGAAGTGGGACCACAGTTGCAGTGCGCCACTCCTGGAGCACGTATCCAGAGGTAAGACTTTGATTAAACAGCTGTCCTAGCTGTGGGTTTAATTCCTCATTGCGGTCATGGAGCACACACCCGGCGACACCATCAGGGCCCATGGATGCTGTGCTTTTTGCTTTGGAGTGGGGAGTTCTCACTTGGCTGCTGGAGCTGCTTGGGGGCTGCAATCGTTTGGTATAGATATCTCTCCTTTTGGGGAGGGGAGAAGTTTGCACTGAACCTGTCAGCCAGTATGTTGGCAATGTCTGTAGGATCAGTAATCTTCACATCATTTTGAACTAGTTCTGAGCATATCTGGGAGTTTCCTCCTAGGTTTCTAACATAGCTAAAGAAGGCCTTATGATTGTCTTTTGAGTCTTTAGCTATTTTTCTCTCGAAATTTGCTTTGGATGATTTTATGAGAGCTCTTAGTTTTTACTTATAGTGATCAAGGGTGTCTTACCTTTTAAGGATTTTGCTCTATCTTGTAGTAGCTTCCTCCTTTTGTTGTAGAGTTTGTTTATGGCTGGGGTCCACCAGACTGGGTACAAAGAGTCTTTGTTTTGTTGGGATTGCCTTATCCATGCAGTCCTGCAGGTGCTGGTAGAAGGCATTTGTAAGTGATTCAGCGGCTTGAGTACTGTTTGGGCCTTAAAGGAGACCACACTAGTCTTTAGAAGTGTGAAGTCGGCTTAGAAGTTCTTTACTGTGGTCTTTTTATTTCAGGTGGGGTGGGATGAGGACCTCCAGCGAGATTAGTTTGTGATCTGATCTCACCAGTGAGGGTATACTTCGGTGTTGAACATTGTGCTCCCATGTTCGTGATGATGAGATCAAGTATGTTATCTCCTCTTGTGGGGATGGTGACTAGTTGTTCCATGGCATTTGAGTTTATGAATTCCAGGAACTTTTGGGCTAGGGTGTTTGGGCTTGAGTAGTGTTCCCAGTCTATATTAGGGTAATTGAAGTCACCTAGTATGATGGTGTTTGGTGATACATTTATCCCTCTAGTGTTTTCAGGAAGGCCATGTGAGGTTCCTGAGTTTGTGAGGGTGGCCTGTAACATGCTACAATTTGCAGAGCAGTCTTGCCTATGGTTAATTGCACCTGGATGGTCTCCGATGCATCGTGCGTTGCCACCAGTCTTGAGGTGTGGGTGTCCTTGATGAATATGGATACCCCTCTTTCTTGGTATTGTCTGGATTTTGGGAGCGCATGATATGAGGTAAAACCTGATAGCACTGGGGTGCTCTCAGGAGCCTTGAACCAGGTTTCTGTCACAGCACAGACATCGATGTTCTCCATACTGAGAAGGGCCTCGAAAGCATTTTGAGATTTAGACTTCTGGCATTGAGCAGCATTACCCTTAGTTTTTTCCTTTTTGTGTTCTAGGGTGGTAGGTTTAGAATTTGAGCCTTGCCTAAAAAGGCACTATGGGGTGGCAAGAGCCTTTGCCAATATCCGAATCCCAGGGTGACAGGTGCAGCGTGGCTTGTCCAGCATGTCATCCCAGGCAGACAGATACTGGATCCCCTTTGAATGACACCAGTGTTTAAGCCAATTGTTAAAGCTGATCATCTTATCTCTGTATTGTGGCATCATTCTTGGTGAAGGTAGGATACTGCTCAAGGTCAGGGTCATACCTGCCTGGGCTACATAATCAGAGAGCTCCTCAATGTCTCTTTTCATGTAGTCCAAGGAGGTACGTCTCAGGTCGTTTACACCAGCGTGGACAATGACTGAGTCATATTTGTACCTGCTGTTGAGAGACCTGAGTGCTTGCGAGTGCGGATTCTGGCGCCCGACAGGCAGCTTACTGTGACCTGCACCTTACTCAGTCTGGTGAGTAGCAGTGTGTCTGACTATGGAGTCACCAATGACTAGTGTGTCTGGCATTGTGTTTGGCCTTAAGGGCTGTGACTGTTTGACACTCTGACTGTGAGGTCTATGTGTTGCAGGTGTTGTGTTCTGAGGTGGTGGTTGTTTGGGTGTCTGCTTTGGTGGCCTCTGCTGTTTTGGTAGATTTTTGATCAGAGCCTCGAGTATGTCTTTGTGTGTTTATGTGTATGATTTGAGGTTGTAATGGTACTATGTGAGACTGGGTCTATAGTGTGTGTGGTAACCTTCTCCTCCTGACTGGTCTTGCCAGTCCTATGTTGAGAGAGCTCAGCCTCCAGTTTGGCCATATAGTTGCATCTCGCATGTATTTGTGTTTTGTGGGAGGAGGAGAGGGTTGTGTACATGAGGCAATTGTAACATTGCCTCAATATTCCCAGGTTCACCAGCTGAGCAGGAGAGGACACTAGCAACTGATCCCTCGACATGCTAGAAGGAATAGACAAAAAACTTTAAAAAGATTCCGGGGACGTGGGTGACCGAGAAATGGGGGTTGCCTTTTGGGGTACTATCTATGACAAGAGTGCCGTATCAAGGTAATAAGTACTGTAGGAGCAAGTGCTAGGTTTAACAGATAGAGAATAGTCTACTTGGAGTCAAGTAGAGATGATCTTTTTAGTTATAGGATACGCTGATTTGATCAGTAGTATAGTTCGAGGAAGGTAGTTTTAAGGGAAAATTTGAAGAGTGGACTTTAGGTAGCGAATAGTTTAAACCTGCCCTAGTGTGCAACAGTGGCAGCTTTTCTAGATTCAATTCATGTGCCCCCCCCCCCCAATATCAGCTGTCACTTGATCAATACATTTAAATTTAAACTGGTGGTTTTCATTTTCTATATTGTGTCTAGCTAAGGCGTTCCCCCATTTCTGAAGGTTAATGCTATACACGTTTGTATATTCTGTCCTTTAGCCTCCTATCGTTTTTTCCGATGTAAAATGCAGGACAGCTTTGGCAGGTTGCTAGGTACGTTGGCTTTAAGCAAGGCAATAGAGCACATTTCCCTGTGTTATTGATAAACCAGTATGATAGCAATATGAGTAAAGCAGTAAAAACACTACTTGAAGGTGTAAATTGATCTTGATTGTAGTCCAAGTTCAGCTTCTAATTCTTTGTGATTCTGTACTCTGTTTCTATATTTCATCATATGGATTAAAATTTTAGCTATGTTTTATTTTATTGATTTTTTTTGGATTGTGTTTATTTCTTGCCATTGGAAAGATTCTTCCCCGAATTCAGGAAGCCCTGCACGGTGGCAAGACTAGTGCAGGAGCTCCAGCAGGTGATATGTCTGCCATGCGATCCAGGAATAAGCTGTAGGGATGTGCACGAGCGCTCCTGCACTAGTCCAGCACAGTCTCAGCCCCTGTATGCAAATTACCCCATTTGCAGGAGAAATCCATGCAAATGAGGTGAATTTGCAATCCAGGAAGCTGGAATCCGGCCATGCAGGACTAGTGTAATCTGCAGATATGTACTCCGCCAGTAATGGAGAACATTTCTGCAAACTACAAAAAGGAGCCATGGTAGCTCCAAATAAAGGGTGGATATTATGTAGAAAGCATGCCAATGACCAAGTATAAGGCCACTGGCATGGAACACAGTTGCAAAAATATAAAAATAAACTTTTATTTTTTTTTAGCTGATCTTGGCTGTGTAAGCATAGGGCAGAGGCACGCAAATGGGATCGGGCGAAAAAATAAGAAAAAAAAAACAAAAATAAGCATTCTAACCAAATTCAATATTTTGCCATTATACTCAATGGCAGGCAGAAGACAACATGGCTAGTGAATAGTGGCTGCTAAGGGGGACGCTCAGTGTGGGACCTGTAACTATGCATCAGCAGGCAATCCTATGTAAATGAGGGGAATGATACTGAATTCCAGATTTCCACTGCATGCTAGTCAGGACCCAACAGTGTAAGAGTAGGAATAGCTTGGTGAAGCCTAGGAGTTAGCTGACATCATAGAGGTATGTGTCAGGTATACTGTAAGCAGATTGGAGCACTGAGGCTCAGGTTTACCCTTAGCTTAACAGAGCTAAGCAAGGGGGTGTGTCTGAGGCTGCCTAGCACTCTTTACATTGCCTAAGCGGGTGTGCACGCCACATACTGGGTTTTAAAGGAACAAAAAAAGTAAACCAGGAAATAGCAGCTCTGTACACATTTCAGCACTGTGTTTGTGCGGTGTGCCCCCGGGCTTAAACAGGAAGGCAGTGGGAAGGGAAAACAGCAGTAGGAAGGTAATCTAGGAGAACTAGCATAGTTGGCATGTGAAATGTATCAGAATCAGCCAATTACACAGGCAGCAGCCCAGCCCAGAACACCACTATAAACTATGCAAACACCTTTCCCTCTGTTTTTTCCCACATACTCTACATCACCAGTGTATATAAGTGGGAAACTTTTAATAAACAAAAACAACAAAATGATAGGGGCTGCAGCAGCTACCAGATATCAATATGTGGAAGGCACTGAGGGTGGTGAAGATGAGAATACTGTCGACCAACCCACAGTGAGGAGACGGGGAAGGGTGTACAGACCTAGAGTAACCTAATAGGGGCTACATGAGCTGGAGATAGTGGAGCACTATAGGTTGGACAGAGACCTCCTACAGCAAATTGCTGAGCTATGCCGGCCATGCCTGACACACAGAACTAACAGAGGGGAACCCATCTCAGTGGATACCAAGGTATGTGTAAGCCAAGGAATACTAGCCACAGGTACCTCCCAAAGTCCAACTGGGGATATCATGAGGATCTCACAGGCATCAGCATCCAGAGTATTCCACCAGTTCCTGGATGCCATGTCAGCACATGCCGGTGAGTACGTATATTTCCTCAACACCCATGAGGTGTTGGCCAGCAATATGCGTCTCTTCCACCAAATAGCAGAATACCCTGAGGTGGTGGATGCTATAGACTGCACGCATATATGCATCAAAGCACCACCCAGTAAGCAGAGTAGGGTCTACATCAACTGCAAGGGCTTCCACTCCATCAACTGCAAGGTTGTGTGTGATGCCCAGGGCATTATAATAAATGTGTATGCTGGCTGCCCTGGAAGCTATCACGATTCCCACATCTGGCATCTGACTCAACTATACCAGAGATTTGCCAGTGGGGACATCCCTTACAGTTACCTAGTGGGGGATGCTGGATACGCACTGAACCAGACGTTAATGACACTTATCAGAAATGCACACATACCCAAACAAGAATGCCATAATGAGGCACACACACAGACCAGAATCATAATAGAGCATGTGTTTGGGATGCTCAAGTCATGGTTCCAGTGACTGGACACATCTGGTGGAGCCTTGCAGTACTCACCAGCTACATGTACCCAAATTGTTATCATATGTGCCATGCTACACAATATGATCCTGTGGAAACAGCTGCAGCAGAAACACCATGGGGCAGGGCCACACAGTCTCCCACCAATGCCAAGGCCTGCACAGGCACAGAGTGACTCAGAGGAGGAAAAACCTGAGCCTGCCCCAGTAGGAAGATGGAGGTGTGCCCAGTATGCCCAGGCCTTGGCAAAGAGGCAATGCATAGCACATACACTGACACAGTAGGGACCCAGGGAATGACACCTCACTCAGACTCGAACATACAGTAAAAGGGATGCCATACATGACACTACCTGTGCTCAACCATGTATAGGGAGTATACTATGTGCATCCAACATAGGCAGCTCCCAGCACCATCCTCAGTACTGGCACACCCACAAGGTAAGTCACTCTTCTTACCAATTGCTGATTGGAGTAGTATGTGTTGTTACTTGAATCTAGGGTATGGATGTGAGCATGCAAGAGAATCAGGTGGCTGAATGGGATCCCAGCAGATAGTAGACACCTATAGTGGCAGCATGAGATCTGTAACAAATACTGGTGTCACCATAGTAGCCATTACTACACATGGTGACAAAATCCACTGCAGGAAATGTGCTGGGCCACATGTGTGTCCATATGACACACACATGCCAGTCAGGGAGATTCACATACCCAAAAACAGTCTCAGCCAGCAGGACAGGTGTAGACAAACACAAAGAAAGGCTGTGCCAAGGCCTCTAAATGATGCTTATGTCTAACCTCCCCCCTTAGGCCTACACAGACAGACTACATCAGGTCAAGTAGTGGGATGTTAGTTCTGAAGGGTAGAAAGTCAGAAACTGATATGTAGGTCAATCATACCTAAGACCTGGAGTACACTGCTATGCCTCTAGTCAGCATGATAGGTTAGAATACAGAATGAAATGGAGTACCTGACATACCAGTACAGACATATCAAATGTGTACAAGTGTCAGGTGTGCCCCCCAATCCTATGTACAAATGTAGAAACAGTCAGGTGTGCCCCCCCAATCCTGTGTAGAAATGTAGAAATAGTCAGGTGTGCCACCCTTATCCTGTGTAGAAATGTAGTAACAATCAGGTGTGCCCCCCATCCTGTGTAGAGATGTAGAAATAGTCATGTGTGACCCCCCCAATCCTATGTAGAAATGTAGCAACATTCAGGTGTGCTCCCCTCCCCAATCCTGTGTCAAAATGTAGAAATAGACAGGTGTGCCCCCCAATCCTTTGTAGAAATGTAGTAGCAGTCAGGTGATCCCCCCATCCTGTGTAGAAATAGTCAGGTGTGACCCCCCCAATCCTGTGTAGAAATGCAGTAACAGTCAGGTGTGCCCCCCCAACCCTACATAGACATGTAGTAGCAGTCAGGTGTGCCCACCCCAATACTATATAGAAATGTAGTACTGGTCTGGTGTGCCCTCCCAATCCGATGTACACACGTTGTTATAGTCTGGTGTGCCCCCCCCCAATCCTATGTAGAAATGTAGTAACAGTTAGGTGTGACCCACTCCTGTGTAGCAATGTAGAAACAGTCAGGTGTGCCTCCCATATCCTATGTAGACATGTAGTAACAGTCAGGTATGCCCCCCCAATCCTATGTAGAAATGTAGTAACATGTATGTGTAGGTATAATACCAGTGAAGCACAGATGCCCAGAGGTGGCCAAGGTAGCAGGATAGATTGTGGTATGTGTACAATATGCAGGTATGTGTGCGTTAGGTTGGTGTGTGTTTCATATTGTGTGAGAGTGGTCAGTATGTATGCATGTTGAAGTATGACCTGGTGGCCATTGCCCAGTATTGCGGATGACAGGGCCAAGTCCTCACAACTGCAGTGCCAAAGACAATTCACACCAGTATAACACATGCTAGCAGTAAGCCATTGTAAATGTATGGTGGTAATATGTGTCACCATCTGAAAGACTGACATGGCATGGCTGTTGGGCTAGATATACAAGCAGTACACATGAGAAAGTACTCCAAACATACAGTATACAATTTGTAACTGTGGAATGGACACACCATTGGAATTGTACATACAGGTATGCATCACATTATCTGGGCCTGTAGTAGGGTATACTGGTGTCATCTGCCCAAACACTTGCAGATCACAAAGGTGATAGGACTGATGTAGTGGAAAACAGTTGATGTATCTGCACGTGCCAGCATAACTAGAATGCCCCATGCATATCTATGTGTCAGATGCAAGTAGTGTCCATAGCACACATGCATCCATCTCACCGAAACACCACCCGCAGGTACCTCTCTGGTCATATCCCTGCTGTTGGGAATGGGTACAATATGACCCTCACCTGTATATGGAAATAGCGAAATAATGCAGCATGCAGTGCAGGTGTTCCATGTAGGTGTGTCCCTAGCTGTAGTTAGCACCCTGCCAGTATCCACACTACCTAATCAATACTGATAGAAAGTATTGGCATGAACACCTAGCACACCTACCCTGTCACCCCAGGAGAATATACTGTATGACGGTCTGGGACTGTAGGACTGACAGAATGCAACGGCCTGCCACAGCTGTCCTGCATCACCACCAAATGGCCTACAGGCCTCTGCCAAAGGCCTGTGTCTCACACGTACTGCCAATGCATGTTATGTCATGGACATCCAAATAACAACATAACAAACTCCACATAAGCCATATGCAAGGCCACAGTAACATGTCCACCATGTTCCACTGCATGAACTATGGACCAACACCTAAACACAGCTGTGATGAGGTGATAACCTTAGGGAAAGTATCAGAGAATGTATGCATAATGTATGGAAGAGGAAAGAATAAAAGAGCAGGGGTGGGAGCATGGGCAGCATGGAATGTGCAAGATCCGACACACAGCTGTGTGCACACACTATCCCTGGCTGCAAACACATAAATGGGTGGCTACAAACCTGCCCATACACCACAATAAGGGTAATGTCCTGACTCATGGCCCCTGCCTCTGGGTAACCTGTGTGAATCTGTACAGCTGTGAGGTATTGCCACAGCAAGATAAGGCCATACTGTCATGTGTATGGATGTACAAGTATGAGTTCCCCTGCCAGCACTGTACCAAGGTGCTGAACTGGATACACAGACTCAGCAGCAAATGCCTGCAGCTCCCCCTTCAGAATGGCATAACTTACCATGAATATGTAGGTGTATGCCCACAGTACCGGACAAAGCTGCATTCACCCTTGTTCCCCAGGACATCACTGTGAGCAAGAATGTCCACCTGACAATACTTGAGGATATAAAACATCACAGTGTATAATAGTATACATGCCTGAATATCTCTGCTAACCAGTGTCATGTAGCAGAAGCAGCACAGACACAATCACCTACAGTACACACTATCCCTTGCACAGTTTGTCCCCATATTGCCAAATGATCTACGGAGACCCTGTAGAAACAGTTTGCTACCTGTAGGTGTACAGCACAAAGGTCTGCACTGGAGTACAAACTACCTGGAATGGATCCACACATTCAATACAGAAGGGCATAATGGGCATGCTCACACACACAGAGAAATGAAGGCAATGTCAGACAACAACATACCGAAAGGTCATACTGGGCATGCTCATACACTTAAACAAATGAAGCCCATGTCTGAAAACAACAATGGACCATACATATCTGACAGTTGCAGATGTTAGTGCACACACTCCTCAGTATGCACCAGTCATGATTTGTACACACATTGGATAGGAATGCAGACATATATCCAAGGACAACACACTATAATAATCTAAATGTAGACATACATAGATGTGTGGAAGAGAGTGACTGTGACAAAAAGCCATCCATCATAAGGCCTGTCCCACCCATCATACAGCCAAATGGCTACAACCACAGGATGTGGAAATGCAACTCACTGTAGAAAGTAGCCACTGGTATCAATCAGCATTACAGTCTATGTGGGGCAAGTGCTAGATGTGTAACATGACTCTACAAGGCAGTCATCATCTAGCAGCTGTATACACATACCTGCAGAATATAACACTGCATGTGCCTGCATGTGGTGTGTCAACCTCTAGATGAATAGGTTATGGCCCATGCACACACACTGCCCTTCCCATAGCCCTACTATGACAAGCCTGCTGATGTCATCCACTTTGAAATACACCTTTGGGAATGAAGTAGCCCAGTAATCTATGTGGCGTATCCTAAAACTATGTAATGCTATAGTGTGATAAACTAGTTAGACAGGAGTTCAAATCTCCAACATGGCAACTGTGTGTGTCTCTGTCTGTGTAGGAAACAATGTTTTTAGGCTAGTTGCACTCACTATAATTCAAATGTCCTGTTTTGGCAAGGCTGTTCATGTTATTCACTGGGGAATACACCTTTAATAAAGGTGCATCCCAGTAATCTCTGTGGCATGTCCTATAACTGCATAATGCTGTAGTATGAAAATTAGTTAGGTAGGAGTTCTAATCCAAGACATGGCAAGTGTGTGTATGTCTCAGTAGGTAGCAATGCTTTTAGGCTAGTCACACTCAGTACAATTCAAATGCCCTACTTTGGCAAGGCTGCTAATGTCATTCACTGTGAAATACACCTTTGGGAAAAGTGTAGCCCAGTAATCTCTGTGCTGTGTTCTATAACTGAGTAATGCTATAAGTGTAATAAACTAGTTAGGTAGGAGCTCTAATTCCAGACATGGCAACTGTGTGTGTCTGTGTAGGTAGCAATGCTTTTTAGGCTAGTTACACTCATTAAAATTCAAATTACCTACTTTGGTATGGCTGCTGGTGTCACTCACTGTGAAATACACCTTTGGGAAAAGTGTAGCCCAGTAATCTCTGTGGCGCATCTTATAACAGTGTAATGCTGTAGTGTGATATAGTACACTGGTAGGGGTTCTAGTCCCACACATGGCAAGTGTGGATGTTTGTGTAGGGAGCAATGCATTTTAGGCTAGTCACAATCAATACAGATCAAATGCCCAACTTTGGCAAAGCTGCTGATGTCATTCACTGGGAAATACACCTTTGGGAAAATTGTCGCCAAATAATCTGTGTGGTGTGTCCTATAACAGCGTAATGCTCCAGTGTGATATAGTACTCTGGTAGGGGTTCTATTCCCACACATGGCAAGTTTGAATGTTTGTGTGTGTGTGTTTCTATGTCTGTGTAGGGAGCAATGCTTTTTAGGCTCGTCACACTCACTACAATTCAAATATGCTACTTTGGCAAGCCCGCTGATATCATTCACTGTAAAATACACCTTTGGGGAAGGAGTACTCCAGTAATCTGCGTGGTGCGTCCTATAACTGCATAGTGCTGTAGTGTAGTTAGTTAGGAGTTTTAATCCCAGACATGGCAGGTGTGTGCTTGTCTGAGTGTGTCAGTTGTATCCTGTGTGGAGGTGGCTGTGAGTGCATAACAACTGGTTATTGCAGAGTGAATTTTGCAAATTACTTATATGGTGGCCCTATTATATGTCACAATGCCCATCTTACAAGGATAACAGATGTGAAATAGCCGAGAGTCTGGGGTGCCAAACCATACCCCTACATGTGACATCAAGGCCTGGCAAACAAAGTTAGCAACCCTTGTATTACCCAGAGAACACTCTCAACCCATGTCTCATACACAAACACACTTGCCAAGCAACAACCGCTATGTTGGTAGTACCCTGCATATTGCCCACAGATAGTAAACATGTTGTGATTGCAGTGGACTACAGAGGTCATGGCACCCTGTCCATCAGTACAATAGGCATGTACATGCAGACAGTGCACCTTCACTATGTTCCCCACTGGACACTTGCAAAACCTGTGGTGCCATCAAATGTGACCCACAAAGGACATAACATGCCTTAAACACATGCCGTGCATGAACTGATGCTACTGACACCAGGGAATACCTGTAGCATGCTATCAATGCAGGTGCAGGATCAACCTGCTGTCCATTACCAGTTCCCACCACATGAGGCCAGGACTGGCACATCTGATGACAACAATCTGTGTAGACAACATGGGCCAGACACCCCAGGTACAGTTTCACATGTTACTGTACCTGCATGTGGCATATGTGCACATCCCAGATACCATCCATGTTATGGACTAAAGAACACATACATGGCAAGCAATGCACAGCAATGGCCACACACAATAGTTACCCAGGTGACTGGATGGTGAATACAACACCCACCTGTATGGACCAATCCAGACACTATACCCTTGAGCCGCACTGCAGACCATTGTCATGTGGCCTGATGCCAAGGAATACCCATCACCTAACCTTGTATAGCCTTCTGGCACAGTCAACCACTACACACCCATGAAACAATGCACCCATGCACGTCAGTACTGGCACTCTGTGTCTGTGGTGTATGATGCTTTTGACCACATTCACACTCACTACAACCCCCATTAGCATACTGAAGCATGCTGTCTGATGTCAGACACCACTACATACCCTTTGCACATATAACCTCCATATAACCCCTGCAGTGCATGTGATACCTGCACAGTACTGTATTGTGGCAAACTAACTAGTGAGGAGGTGTATTCCTGACACTGCCAAGTGTGTCAATGTGTGTGGGTCCCTGAGAGAGTGTGGCTATGTTCATGCTGACACCTGTTCATACGGACAGGCATGTGTACTGCATCACTACCATATCACTGTTGCAGATGTTACTCACCATCGCGTATATGTTTGGAGAACTTCTCCACAGGTAAGCTATGTGGCACATCCAATAACTGCATAGACATGTGATAACAATGCATAGTCAGTCAGGGGTTTGATACCCTGTACTGGTAGGTGTGTATGACACAAATATGCTTAGGTTTTACTCTCCCACCCCTTCCCTGACTTAACTCTGCCTCTGTCTGCCTCTCTCACTCCCTCTCTGGTGGATGTGGAGACTTACACCTGCTTTGCTTAGGCAGCAGCATCTGATTTGTAAGTGATGCTCTTGATCAGCCGATGGCCTCTGCATGAATTGCAGCCCTCCTCTAGCTGATTGCATGCGGAACAGCTGTGGAAACATTCCCATTGTCAATTGCATGGAAACATACTCCAATATCTAGGAGCATCATGTTGGTGTTGGGCTTTTTGATTCACTGTGAGCAGGACCTAGATCTGTTGTTTGGCAAACAGCATCACAGATAGATTGGGGATTTACCTTTAACAACATACACTGTAGAAACAGGCCAACACACAGGAGGGGGATGTGGCTGACATGACTACAGAATGTAAGTGTTGCTATTCTGCATTTGGAGTAATGCTGGTTTAACAGAGTGTGTGAAGATATGGCTGGTCTACATGTTTTAATACCTGTCATGACAGTGCAAAGTTTTTGAGGAAACCCCCATCTGTAGGGTCATCTGCAGACTGGGCAGTATGTGGTGCCTTTTGTTTCTTGTGTTACTCACAGAGCACATATCTGTGAACTGCAGAAGCATAATGTGAGGATTGCAGTAAGTACATGGTGACAGACATGAGAGCTACTGACTTCATATCCCTCATAGGACATATGTCACAACAAACCCTGTTACAACAGTAAATGTATGAGGTTATCACAGCAACATGTCAATATTGGCCCTGGGTTTGTGCCTCCAGCCACAACTCTGTCAACCTTTATACATATGCCATGCAGTAAGAGGTGCATATGTTCTGTACACCATAATGTACTGACATCATATCTGATAACAAGCCAGGGTGTTATCAGACTGCTACACATCTCATATATAGTAGGGGTTATATTTGAGGACACAACCTGGGCATTCTATGGTTGTGTGTACAGTACTGAGGTCTGTGTCTTCATGGTGATTGTTGACAATGTGCATAGTGTAAATACATACCTTGGCCTGTGTACAGACTGTGGTAGATGTCATTGTTCTTGGTCCTGTTCTATCTGATATTACATGCTGCTCCACTGTATGTAACCCTATTGGCTTACATGTTTGCAGTGCCAAACACACACATGTCCCATACCACAGACAGGCATCGGACCACACTGTGTAGTGGGCCAGTATATGTAGGGTTAGTGTGTGAGTGGCATATATGAGGATGGTGTTGATCAGATAGTCCATATACTGTAATATTATGCTAGCTACCATATGTGGCTGTGGCTGTGTTCACATTCGTTGTGGTTATGCACTGTGCTTTGTTACATGCCTAGCAGCTTAGTGTACCTACCCAATGTGATGTTATGTCCAGATACATGTCAGATGTACTGTAGCCAGCCCACCATAACAGTCATGTATGTCAGACAAAGCAGTGGGATGCTGTACAGATGTATGCCACTAACTAGCGGGTAGTATGTGGCCATGGCACCTCTGTACCAGCGGTTAGTATGTGCCAGGAAAGACAGGGGTGTGTGAATGCATAACTTATGGGGGCAAATGTATACCAGTATTTATGTGATATACCCATTTACATGGCTGTTAACATCCACATTGTCAGGCTTGGTCCACATGCCTTGCACTAAGGAGTTCTGTGTATACCTCTGGACTAACCAGAGTGTGTCAGACTGTCCACATTTATTGGCCATATCTCTGCGGAAGTCCACAGGATCATTACTGTGCTAACAGTAGTACTGTACTATGATGCTCTTAGGATGTCTGTCAGTGGCCAATGGTGCATATGTTAAAAGCAGATGCGACCTGCCACACACAACATGTCTTTGAAGACAACCCCTATCACAGTAGCAATAGTCTACAAATATACCTGCAATACCTGATATCTCCTTGCACTAAGAGGTTGGGACTATTTGGGCTGAGGTAGGGCTCCACTCCATTTCAGGACATATGGTGAACATATATGTATACATACCTATCCATATATCTATATAGATATATACACATGTACATATGGACATACATAGATGGATATTTATATGTACACACACACAAACATAAATATATATATATATATATATATATATATATATATATATATATATATATATATACAACTGCGGTGGTGGTGCTCTTGTTAGCATATTAAGCCTCACAGTAAGACGTTGTCCTGTTCGATTCTCAGCTAAAGTGTCTTCTGTGTGGAGACATGCATGAATGGGCATACCTTCATTGAAGATTGTGCGTCAGGGCTGGCAACCCGGCATGTCAAAATCTACTGCCAATCATTAGCAGACCGGAGTTCCGCTGTGGAGACCCCTAACTGGGAAAAGCCGAAAGACACAACATATACACAGCAATATATGTCTACACATATACAGATAGAGATACATATGCACATATACTTATGGATATCTACATATATATTGATAGTAACAGGTATATCAGAATAGATGCGTATCCACATATAGTTATAGATATCTACATATATTTCTACATAAATAGGCATACTTGTACACAAAGGATGTGCATACATATATAGCTATATATACATATAGCTCTATATATATATATATATATATATATATATATATATATATATATATATATATTATACGAAGGGATGTACACATGACCATATATATGTTGCACTATACAGATGTGTATACAGGCATATGTATGAATATACATGTATATGTACATGTAGACATATATCAACCTATTTTATGTTGTTGTATCTTTTGGCTTTTCCCGGTTAGGGGTCGCCACAGCAGAACTCCGGTCTGCTAATGATTGGCAGTAGATTTATATGTACCAAGTTGCCAGCCCTGACGCACAGCCTTCAACGAAGGTATGCCCATTCACTCATGTCTCCTCACAGAAGACACTTTAGCTGAGAATCGAACAAGACATCGTCTTACTGTGAGGTGACAACGCTACCACAGCACCACCACCGCAGCTATATTCCTGTCATGTGTATGTATCTCCCCGTATGTATCCGCTATGTGTACATTATGATAAAACAACATATGTGATGCAAAAGTCATATTAATAACAAGTACTTCACAATTGTGGAAGTAAAGGCAATTGGTCAATACTAATCAATATGTGTAATGGCAGATATATTGGAAAAACAACAGCTGTCTTCACAGTGGCCATGGGGTAATGGTTAAGTGTTGTGACTTTAGTGTACAGGGTCCTGGGTTCAATGACTGTTCATTTTGTTGCTGGGCAAAACAAGGGGTGTCAGATACAGAGTGCTTAAGTTCTGAGCAGCTTTAAGTGCATTTGCACAGGTTTGTATGACAGCAAGCACCGCTAAGCTATGGGTAAATATATGGCAGCTTGCACAGTGTAGGCTTTGCTTACCAGTGCGCAAATCAGCTTAGCTGTTATATTGCAGCAATGTTGATACCTGCTAAGCATGGCTTAGCCCTGGTAACCAGTTCACACCACCCAGACTGATAACATAGCAGGGTAATGACATCAGTAATAAGTCTATGTAATTCCATGTAAAATACATGCGCCTATGTGCTGTCACTACAATAGCAAGGGATGTGAGTGTCATGGGTGGAGCACAGATGGATATGAGCCCTGTACAGCACTGTTATCCATGTGAATGTGTTACATACACGGGTAGTAGCTCAGGGTACGTACTGTCACACTGGCATGTAGTGTATCATGGCAGTGCTACTGTTGACAGTGCTTACCCCAGCAATAGTAGAGTGCTAAATGTAGCACTGAGAACAGGCACACTTGCAGGCATAGGTAGACTCTGAGGCCTCCCCATTGTATCCCTGGTGTGTGAGCTGTGTCACAGTATATAACCCCTACTAGGTAATGATCTGACATGTGGAATGTAACTGTAGACTACCGTCTGTACCGCACATGATAGCGAGGGCTCCTGACATGTAATTATTTCATACATATTGTTGTCAAATGTCTATCTGTCAACACATAGTTTCATAGGTTGGTACTAGGCTATAGGCCCTAGGGCCTATACAAGCCTAGCCATAAGAATTCCCTGGATACTTCTTCCCACAATATTTACTTCCCTGGTCCCCTCAGGCCCTGTCTGGAGTAACATTCTATATGTGCCTGCACCGCCATGACAGCCTGAAACATGCACCTGCTGGTACCAGCTGTGTCATGTCTGCCAGGGGCATGATGACCAGCGGCTCTACCATGAGCACCCTAGGACATCTGCCTATGTGGTGCCCTGCTGGCCATCCGACTATGCATGCTGTGATCAGACACAGTAGGCATGGTTACTACACTTTCCTGTGCACTGCCACCAAACACCAGCTGTCCCTCCATTATGGCCACAAGTGATCACAACACAAGACCTGTTACTACATTACCTGCCTGACCTGTGTGTAGTGGTTTTAGATGGCCTCAATGCTGTCATTCAGTTTTCACCCTGTTTATGTCCAGACATCATGAGCAAGACCCCTGTATGTGTGGGCTACTATGTTAACTCCATAATATCACACACTGGAGTGTCATGTGTATGTATTGCTCAGTACATGCCAGATATGCTGTTCAATCAGCCTATCATGTGAAAACTATAATATATGGATACACTCCCTGGTGTTGACTAGTACTTCCCCAATGCATCTGTAGTGCTGCATACGTGAGTTGTCAGTCACCTCACTGCTGAATGGGATATTAAGGGAATACTTGGTGTCCACCTTCCCTCTCAGTGCCTGTTCCATGCTACAGACCTTATTATACTGTCAGCTGAACTGTGATTACATACATGACAAGTGTTCCTTGTGTGTAATGTTGCAATCCATGTCCATATACTGCATGATCTCAAAGGGAGGTACTGCTGTATGAACAACCCCACAATCACACATGTGCATATATGGCCACCCACACAAACACACACATATGCTTACACACATCCTACATGCATCAATCTCCCACCACTTCACCAGAGTGACCCTACAGACAAACTAACTATCCACCAGGATGCACACACACACATACACACAGTCTTCCTATTACCCATCTGTCAACATGCATAACATATGGTACAAAACAGCATGCAGTGCAGCTATAGCAATCCATGCTAGCAACAGTATACATGTGTGTTTTGCATGTGCTATGTCACTAGGTGATGTGTCTTCCCCTGTATACCACTGCACCCATGTACACAGTATTGCTGTGCACCTGTTTTGCATCCTGCCATGTACTGTGCACCACACCTCACAGGTGTACAACCGTTGCTGAATTTGTAGTACTGTGTCAGTTATATCAGCTTTAATGCACACAGCCTCTATGTTTTTTCTGCAACACATACCTGCGGTGATTTGTGGACAGATGACATCTGTGATTGCCTGATGTCTGATTTACAGCTCGCAACATCAGCGGACCATGTATGACGAATCCAATACTATTACACTGACAACCATCAGAGCATACCGTGGCTATGGGGAGTGTACACACCCTTATCGATATGATGTACCCACCTTTGATCTGCCATGGGATGACATCACCGCATATCTTAACAGTACATGAGCCCGATATGTGATATATGTCCTGTACTTCCACATGCAGTGTCTGCAGAATATGTTAGGTATGCGGATGCTGACCGTGATGCATACACTCCGTGTGGGCATATGTGTGCACACCCTTATCATGACAATTTGTTGCACCTATTGTTATGTGTACTACAGCAGGCACTACTCCTGGCAGGGGTATACTAATGTGGGCCTTCTGCAATTGCCAGTGTATATTCAGTCTGCCCTACACATGTCCCCCTATTCTGCATGATTGCAAGGTCTACTCATGTGCACATCCCTTGGTGTTTGCACACTGCTGTCACTATTGCTATGGGGGCAGGGTTACATCTGCCACTGTTCCTGAACCTGACTCAGCAGATACAGCCATTCTTAGCATTCTTAGGATCCCTACTGAAGTGCACTGGTGTGTCATGCTGACACCCCTCACATTCAGCCCTTTTGCAGATGCTTGACAAGTAAGGCCTACACATGTGTGTCACTTAGTGGTGTCCCATACATTGAACACCACATATTGTAGTCTAGTCCCAGCTGATAATGTGGACCACAATAATACCTTATGCCATAGTGTAACTCTGCAACAGTTGCAATTGTCCTACAAGTATATAGACTGGTGTTGCACTGTATATGGGTGTTGTTCCAAACATGTCCCTAGTGTAGGCCATGTCTCCCACCATTATGTTACTCCCTCTGGACACATTCCGCAATGACAAGTTGTTAGTTTTCATGCAGGTGTCTGACATACCCTTCCAATACCCTATCATTGGCAACACTATGATGCCATGCATTTAACAGCAACAATACATGCACATGTACAGCATGCATTCTGGGTAGGTTTGTAGATGTGTGCATGGAATATACCATAGCCATTACATGCCTGGTGTATAGGCAAGCATCTACATAAACCATACTCACCAGCTACAGTCTGCTGCATTGGTGGTATACCGGAGGGACCTACATAAGAGGGTGAGAGATGCAAAGTCAGTGGCCACACTTGTGGCATTGCTACAGGGTGGGTGCAGCATTACAATACATCAACAGCATGTGTCCACAATACTACCACATATGCACATCTGTTTATCACTATTATGCAGCAACAAACTACATCTAGGACATGTCAGATATGCATGATCTACCTGTACAGATGCAGATGTATATGTAGCAGTGGTCTACTGATGTGCTCTGTGGCCTTACCTGCATGGTCCTCGTCTGGTGTGTGGGTAGCACCCACCTCCACAAAGGTGTCTACCAGCTGGTGGTTATGCGGACAGGCAGGTGCCACGAGGCTGGCTAGGAGCTCCTCCACATGTGCCAGGGGAGGATGGATGGCATGGCCCCACTGTGATGAGGTGATCCCCCGGACTTCAGCAGCACGCTGATGGGCATTACAAAGCAGGTTAGAAGAATGATGCCGGACCTGCTCATAAATGCAGTTGTGCAGTCTAGCATCATTGACCCTGTGGACTAGGTCGTTCCACAGGGTTGTCCACTCCTGATGATCATGGGTGGCCCAGCCAAACAAGACAGGGTAGTGCTGTATGATGTGGTTCACCAGAATGTCATTTTCAGCTGCTGAGTACGCAGGAAGCCTTCTATAGGATATCTTGGCTTAAAGACATAAAGATGGACACAGGTGTGAGCAAGTTATCCAGCAAGGTCACCATAGTTCTTAATACACATCACTGTCACCCCCCACCATATCAGCGACAACAAACTGTACACACAACTCAATAGGTATGGCTACAGCATAGCTACAAGTGGGGCAGATATTGTATTGTACCACACTTTGTGCAATGTGTTTGTAGCCATGTTCCATGTGTGTACACTATCATTGCTGGCCTGTTACTATTCACCTGCATGCCATTGTCAAGGCCACTGTGGTTTCATATATGCCTGTGGTATGATTGCTATGTGGTTGCTGCACATCTGACATTCTGTGTTATTGGGGTTATCTATGCATGCTGTTGGACATGTTCAGGGATTGTGTAGACTATTACTACCGACATATGTTCTATAACAGTAACACAACAGCATGTATATTTGCTACTGGCCAGCAGAACCACCTCTCCAAACTCATCTGCACATGTTACCAGGCCACATCACATGTGTGACCCACCCTGGGGCCTCCTCATGTACTGGTCCAGCAATACCTTCAGGTGGAACCAACTCAGGGGATGTTGTCCCCCCGGGGTTCACACAGACATGCCCTTGCCCCCCCGAGGTCAGGTCCAGGGTCTGTTCCATAACGGGCTCCACAGACACATTGTGGGATGTGCTACATCACCTTGAGGCACCCAGTACACATTTGCAAGGCCCACGTGCTCCTCCTGCTCAGACTCCAGGCTAGGCACCTTCGGGATGTGGACTGCTGTTGTGAGTAGCAGTAGGTGGGAGGCTGCTTCCCATTGTGTCCATATTGGTGCCCATGAGGCGTCCACATCACAGACCACACACACCATCCAGGGTGCTTACCCACCACATGTGTCACATACCACCCCTGTAGGCTGTCCTCTATATCTACCAACCCTGTCCACCTCCACAACTATACCTGCAATACTTCCTCATCTTCCCATTCCATACTTCACAGATAAGGGCAATGTGGTCCCAAAAAGGGGTTTACATGTGACATACCCATCCATGTTGCACACACTGACAGCTGTAGATATGTGTGTGTATTGCTATGCGTGCTGTTTCCTCACACATAGCATGCAGCACTGTGTTGGTAATGTAGGGGACATGTGTTTACATACATATATGTTTGTGTGTGTGTATGTTTGTATATATGTAGACATGCATATAGGTATATATCTATATATGTGTAGATATATATGATGTATGTATGTGTTTATATATATGTCTACACATGGGTATCTGTATATTTGTGGACATACATGTGTGTGTATAAATATATATATATATATATATATATATATATATATATATATATATATATATATATATATATGTACACATATGCATACCTATATATGGGGTACATTCAAACATCAGGTCCACAATCTCACAACACTTTCCTGCACAGCTGCACTGTTCTGCCTTGTTACAACACAGACAGGTGCCACATATGGACACAGCCTGACATTTGGTGGGGTATATGTAGGGCCAGATTGCAGGTAACCCTATTACACAACTATGGCATTCCTCCATGCTACAATACAGGTTAACCTAAGTATCCTGCAAGAGGTTGACTGTGGCATTACCTCCACCACCAGCTATTGGCCACAATAATATACATACTTCCCATTACACAACACACACTTACATCTTATCAGTCAGTACTGCACTTCATGATTGACGGGTATGGCCCACTACCCACAGGGACAGACTCTATTGCCCTTAGCAGTTGTTCAGCTGAACATCATTACAACACCACCTGAAGTCACATATAAATCATTCCACATCATCTATCCCATTATTATGGAGCAAGTACTACAGTCAGTTAGATGCATATATACTTCACATACCTGTTCTGGTAATGAAGTCGCTTCTGGATGGTTTGCTTGATGGGTTTTTTTTGTTTGTTTTTGCCTTACACTCTCTCTCTCTCTCAGTCTCTCTCCAGTAAATGGATTGAGCTGCTTTGAATATATTGCAGCATGGTTTTTGTAGGTGATGCACATGATCAGGTGATGGCCTCTGCACTAATCAGTGTCCTCCTCTTGCTACCTGCATGTAGCGTGCTGTGTAGTACTTCCAATTACCACTGTCATGGCAATCAACCACTATAAATCCCTACATCATGTGGGCGTGGTCCCTTTACCTTTCCTGTATAGTGGACATCTTTCCTGTGTGTGGGCAGCAGTGTTACAGACAGCAGGTAGCAATACCTCTTACAGGAGAATCTGCACACTCAGGCCAGCTACATATTTGTAGGAGGTTCTAGAACTACAGACAGAGTGTGAGTAGTGTTGTTGTATGCATTGTATAGCACCAGTGTTATAGGGTTTGTGTGTACATACTAGTTTAAATTGGAATGCAGTCTGTCTGCATAGCTCTCAACCGTGGGCCTATCCACTTGATGGCCAGAGGTGTACCTATTATGCTTTGTCTCTCCACCACACAGGTCTTGTGTCAGATATTCAGATATATCACTGGCAGTGTGTGTGTTGAGTGCTATCAGTACATGACTACATCCATTTCTGTTTCTAACTTCATATTCCTGACTAAGGGTATTTTGCAGACTATCCTTCAACACCAGCAACTTGCTTAGTGTATGACAGTATTTCACATATGGGCCTGTGTTCCATTCTCTGTCCTCCACCTACTTACCAGGCTTTGTACATATGACATGCTGTCAGGGGTTGTTATGTAGTGGGCTGTGAGTATGTCATGCTGCCATTCCTGCCATCAGTCCACTGCTGTTGTGGACCCCACACATATTGTGGAGTGGGGTCAATACATGTGTGGGCTTCACCTACACAATACATGTGTGCCCTTATGCACTCCAGAGGTCAGTGTATGTAACAGTGGTATATGACCCTGTATTTTTCAGTCTATGGGAGGGATGCACCATAACTAACCTAGGTTGTTACAACATGTTGGAGTATCAGGGGTAAGCTGCCTTAAGTTATCTGGATGTACATTACCATACAATTCATCTTGGGTAAATGCAGACCTACTGCTTCCTGCCATACAGACTGTTCTAAGTGACTAAGCTAGTCCTGCATGGAAGATTATTAAATCTGGGGGGTCTGTATTCTCACTCAATACGTAATACCACTTTCTTTCTCAAAAGAAGCATGGCTTCTGGTCTGGTCACAGAACATCTGCCTCTATCTGGCAGTAGTGTAGCTAGGGTGGGAAAAGAGGGGCAACTGCCCTGGGTGCAAAGTGTTAGGTGGGTGTGGTCACTCGAGCCTGATTTCTGATGAAATACCACTTTTAAAAGACAGCATTGCATTTGCTGTCAAACCTGAATGTTGTAATATTGTAGCAAGTTGCTTGTTACAGTTTGAAAATCTCTTTTTTTCTTTTTTTTTTTTTTTTTACTAAAACCTGAGTTCTGTAGTGCTCTGTGTAGACAGGGTATAAACTTCAGCAACTGTTTGCTACATCTGCAGCAAGCAGTTTGATAAAGTTTAAAAGAAGAAATTATTATATTTTTAAATAAAACATCTGCAAGGAGGGTCAGGAGCAGGGCACAGAAATGTAACCTAAATGGCTAGGTGAAGGTGGGCAAGTTGTGCATATGACCATCTGGTTAGTGTGCCAGTAGAAGGAACTTCTTTTTTTTTTTTTTGTGCTCTTCACTTGAAGAGCTGAGGGGGTGGGACAATATTTCATGTTACCAGCCTAGAGCACTGGCTGAGACAACTACCTGGGAACTTGCTAATAGCATTCTTCCTGGAATAAACAAAGGCCTAGTTACTGATTTTTATCAACCTTGCCAGAGCCTTTGATCTTGTTGATCACATAATTCTCCCAAACCATCTCACTGAAACAGGCATCAACAATGATGCACTACCTTTATCAAAAAATACAACCCTAACCACAATATCAGACTGAATTTCAGCTTATAAACCATTCCATCTGTCTGCAGAAAGGAATCTATCAAGGATGTATTTTGACACCTCTTCTCTTCGTTCATCTACAGTGATAAACTCCCTCTTGATTTTCCCAGCCATCCTTTTCTGCTTTATAATATTCTGCTCCAACCATTCTCTCTCCTCTTTTGAAACTGAACTTCTGGCTTATTTTCATGCTTATATTCAATTGGTCAATGATAATCAATTATTGCTTAATTCCTCTAAAAAATACTGTTTGTTTCTAGGGAAAAGGTCACTTCTTTCTACAGATATCTTCTAATCCTCAATAATCTGAATAACACTACTGAAAACATCATCACATGCAAATACCCAGAGATTAGTTTGACCCCTTTGTAAGTGTCCTTCTCCACCCAAACTACACAGATACACATATAAAATAATTCTTTCTTATTCTGGGCTTACAGCATCTTTCCTTTTCTTTCCAGATCCTGTAGTAAAGACAGGTAAAGGCATCTTACTGTCTCATGTAGAATATGGTCCCCCTCTGATTGTTGTAGTCTCTAAAATAAATATATCTACCTTTCAAACTATCTCAAAAGCCATTTGCAGGTTCATCACTCTGTCCAAGAAATGAATACCTCTGCAAACCCACTGAGAAAGCTCACCGGCTCCCTGTGCAATAATGTCCTGCCTTTTTTGCTTGTGTCTTAGCTAATTAAACTTATGTAGAATGAACCTTTTCTGCCATTAGCCTCCAAACTAATCAGGGATACTCAAACATACAACCCAGGAAGTTTTACACTTAGATGATTTTCACCCCCCCCCCCCTTCACCCCCAGCTGGTCTTTGGTGCACATACCATAACTTCCCAGTCCTTGGTCCCAAACAGTGGGAAACTCTCCACTTTTTCCTAAAGGCCATTTAACTTACCCTACTTTCCAATAAGAACTAAAAGCACATTGCAGGATTCATGGTAAATGCAACTGCTCTCAGTCTAGTCTTAAAACAATCTCTCTCTACCATAGTTCGCTCTACGTAGCTTGAATTTTCATTGTAATTCTGTCAATGTGCCAACTCTGATATTCACTGTGCATATAATACATGTATATATTGCATTTAATCATTCGCTCTGTATATAATGTCATGCATCTGTTGTCTTTATTCTTGGCCTGAGACCAAAATGGGTTAAATGGATCAGTGCACTACCCCAGTTAACACATTCAATTCAATTTCGACAAAGGAAAAAAAAAAACAGGCTGTATCATAAAAATTAAGCCATACTGAAACAAAGTCAATGTCAAGTATAAGAAAGTGGTTCTGATGCTGTTTGGATTTAGTTTAATATTAAATTACACCTCTGCAGCATTTTAAGCTATCCAGTCTAAAACAATGAATGGTCTGATGTCCTGCATATGGAACCCTCAAAACACTGCTAGAAATTTATATATGTGTATGAGTATATGGCCATGTTTATCTCTCTCTCTCTCTCTCTCTCTCTCTGTATGTATAACATATTCATAACATGATTTTCCCACAACCTTTCCTAAATGTATGTATATAAAGGAACGGCCTTTTTACATTCTTAAAAAGTGTATGGAAATTACTTCATTAGCCATTTTGAGTCTGTGGCTGCACATTTTTATGTAAAACATTCAAGCTATGTGAAGAAATACTCACTGTTCAGGCTTGGACATCTCATGTTACATATAGGCTCTGTATTTTCTATTTTCGTGAAACTGTTGTTGCTTTACTATATATACACCTGCATGTTAAAGGGTTTTCTGCATTTTGTCATTAAACATTAACCTTTTCTTTATTTTTTTCAAAATAATAAAATAGTTTTGAGAAAAAATAAATACAGAAATGATATAAGTGGAAGCTTTATATATATACACATATATGGGACACATTCATTTGACTGAAACTCTATTTAAATGCTATTTCTGGCTAAATATATCTAAAGCACAGAACACTAACAATTTTGGGCAAGGGGAATTTGATCATTCCCATTGCTATGGTATCCTGAAATTGGTATATATAAGTTGCAGGGCATGTGAGGGCTGATTTTAGGTCTTATCCCCCTGCACAAAATAGGTTTTCTTTTTCAGTATATCAGATTTAGAAATTCTGACATACACCAACATTATCTATCTATCTATCTATCTATCTGTCTATCTATCTATCTATCTATCTATCTATCTATCTATCTATCTGTGTGTATAGCAAACATACAGTTGTGAAGACTGGAGTGAAAATCAAAACCAGCAGGAATGTATGAAATATAATATATTTCCATAATAACTGAATTATTTGCAGCATTAGAATTCTAAATGTAGAGTGCATTACATGGGAAAGAAAGATGGAGTAGGACTGAAGCACAAAAAAAGCTATTAAGGGACATTAGCTCTACATCAGCTCATTTAGTGGTCTTATGTAACAGTGAAACCACTTAGAATATTTTGTCTTTTTTAAAACAACTCTGTCAGTAGCAGCCATTCCCAAGTGCTGAAACATTACTTATGGATATTAATAGTTAGTTTTTCCTACAGTTTCCAACTTTTGCATTTTAATTCAAAGTGGAGTACTTTATTTCCAACATAAATACACTTTGATGCAAATGTTTTGGCTAAAGCATTCATTCTAATTTTGCTATAGTTTCAGAAAATGCTTTTAAAATTCCATCCGATGTGCCATGCAAATGTACATTTTTTTTATTTGAACTCATATATGTACCCTTTATTCATGTTTTCTCAAAGTAGCAAGATGTTCTGAATAGCAGAAAATATAACGCTAAGATTTTTTTTGGGAAGTTGTTTGGTTATGTAATATTATAGTAGAAACAGACATGAATTTAAACATGATTCATAGGCTAACTGAAAATGTCTAGCAAATAACCGCAGGTCAGAATCAAACCCTCCACCTTGTGTCTATAAAGTGAAGACATTACCCATTATGCAGTTTGTTCTCATCAGTCTCTCCCATACTGATTGCCTTTAGTTTATATGCATGATGCTATAACACTTAATGCAAATATACTCAGATCAGAACAAACCAAGCAAACTTATTTTACATAGATTTAGTGATTTAGAAACATGTACAGGGCAACTAGTAAGCCAATTAGACCAGTGCAAGACCATTCTTTAGCAAGGGAAGACCAACTTAAATGCTGAAGATTATGTTCTGCATTGGTTTAGTGTCTCCATACGCTTATGTTTATATGCCTTGACAGGAATGGTCCCCTTTCCTAAGTGAGGGGATAATTAGTTTTGCTTCACTCTTTGATATTTGATATGAGTGCTCTTCTCAATACCCACAATGTAGCCAGAATTGCCTCTTTGCAGGTCATAATGGATTACTTTTATTTATTAGTAGCATATTTGGATATGTTTGAAGATGTTTTATTAGCCTAGTTAATCCTACTACAGCTGGAACTATCTGTGTATCTTTATTCTACGTTGCTCTATTTTCTGTTCACAAGTCCTGATATTTTACAAGTTCATGTCTTTTAGTTTATAAGACACAATTTCAGTTTCAGTAATCAAAGCAATATCTGTCTTTTTTTTGTGAATTACAATATCCAGTCTGTTTGCTTCTACCTTCTTAGCAGCTGGTATGGGGTTATCCCATATAATCATTACTTCATCATTTTCAACAATCTTTTGTGGGTCATATTCCAAGTGTCTGTGAGCTGTTTCTGTGTTGTAATGTTTACAAAGTCTCCAGTGTAACAAACTTGCCACATTATGTCTTTCAGTATACAAACCTTCAGCCATGAGTGTATCACACTCTGCAACAAGATGTGCAATTGTTTCTTGTTCTGTACCACAAAACCTACATTTATCTGTAGCCCTGGCTTTTCTATGGATTTTGTTAACTATTTGGGATATAATCTACTTTTCTGGCCTGCCAATATTAACCTTTCATCTTTTGGTTTAAATTCACTCACTCTAAGCCATCCTCATGATATCTCTTGGTCAACATTTGTTCCATCAGATCTCTATACTTCTTGTTATAATTACGTTTTTTGCATTTGTCTTTTCTTTTTTCTTCATCCTGTTCTTTGTAATCTTTCTTTTGCTATTTTGCACTTTCTGTTGCCATCTGATGTTTAACCACATTTCTTTGGAGTTCCATGCATGCTTTTTTCTTAAAAGCTTTTGCTAACCAAAGCAAGGAGGTCATTTTGGACTTATTTTGTTCATGTTTTAGAAATTTTAATGCATTTGGATTTGATGATGTTAATAAATATGTATGCAATCTCACAATAACTGACATATATGTGTAGTCAATTTTCAAGGAGACCTATGCTGCCATCAGACTAAGGTATATATAATCTTCACAAACACTGGTTCTTCTATATCATTTGATCGGCATGGAGCAAGTTTCTTGTTTTCCTATCCAGGTTATCCTTCACTTTTTTGTGGCCAGTCAGTCACCCCAAAGCTATAAGCTATAAGTTAGAACAGGAAGTTCAAGTTAATCTATAGTTTGAACTTTATCCCCAGATGTCAAGGTTGTTTTCAGAATACATTTTAATATTCTATAATATTCCTTACAAGGCCTTATTCTCATTTTTTCATAGGTTCATACATTCATACATGCTGCATCATTGCTCCTTCATTTACCCAAGATATATGTATACTCCTTCATGTTCCAAATCTTTTATATCACATTTTCCCCAAGTTTTATATTTTCTTAAGTACTCAATTTTCCAAATGTTTCTTTTGCACATTTGTTGAGACCAAATGACAGTCCTATGTCATCTGTCATCTGAGAAGGCTTTAACAACTGTAGTTGCTCTCTCAGGTGTTTATCTGATGAACTATAGTTTCAAGTCATCCACAAAAAATAGATGAGATATCCTTTCCCTTGATAATTTTCTTGGAGTCAGATTGAATCCGTGACCTAGGCTGTTGAGTAAACAGCTTAATGGATTAAGAGCAAGACAAAACAGTAATGGTGACAAAGAATCACCCTGGACTATTCCAGGCTGGATTTTCATACCCTCAATAGCGATTTGTCCTTTTTTGGTTCAACTGCAAAATGGTTTGCCCTTTCTTCATATCACCTGTAATAAAATTTATGAATATTTGATTGATCTGTAAGCATTCTATAATCCATGAGTGAGGAAAATGATGAAGTGTTTTTTACATAATATACATGCCATGCTGAGATTCCTGTTCTTTTTACAGGTCTCCATTATGCCTGTATTTAACAAAAGATGGTCCTTTTTTCAATATGAATACTTTTTAGTTTGATTTCCTTTTCTGTATTCTTTCAATAACAAAACTTCTTTTCTTAACTGTTTCACAGATACTTCTAGTTGATTCTTCCATGGTGGGAATCTATTTACCCCTTTATTATCCTTTATTAATTTATGCCTTCTTGGTAATAATTTGTCTGTTATTGGTTTCACTGCACAATAATATTTTTCTATTAATTTCTGTTATATTGTCTGGATCTCTCTTTATAGTTCCAATTATTTTATTAATATAGCTTACTAGGTTTTTAACAATTTGTGTCTTATTTACTTCTGGCAGCATCTGTTTTGCATACATGGTTATTATAGGTATCCATTTCAATCAAATCTTTTAAATTATTTACTTCCTGATTGAGAGCATCTTCTACAGTTTGAGTTTCCTGCTCTTTCTGTTTCAGTGTGGAACTATCTTGGCTTAGAATGACTGTGTCATTTCATTTTGGGAGACATCTTTATTGCTTTCAACATTTAATTGAACTAATTAGTGATTTTCTCAACTACTGCACTGCTCTACTTCCACTGTCATTCATTAGTTCAATTAAATGTTGAAATCAATAAAGATGTCTCTCAGTTATGAAGTGAAGTATTTGAATGGGAATTCCAGACACACAGGCCACTACAGAATTGAAGTTTATTAAAACAGATACAGCTTCTGCTGTGGTCTGTATGTCTGGCATTCCCATTCAAGTCCTTCACTTTGTAAATGATCTGTTACTTCATTTTCAATTTCCTCCATTTCTGTCTCAAACTGCTTACTTGTCACTACATTAGACTTCTGTTCTACTATTCTATTTTTGTAACATATACCATGTCTGGGTGGCTTTTCCTATATATACTTTCAAATATTTTTGACTTTGCTTTACAAATAGTTAACACTGATTTGGTTTCTGCATGTAAACTCCACCATATTAGGTCTTGCTTCTTCTCTCAGATCTATTCTTCTCTCTTTAATGTTGCAAATATCTTTGGATTTTTTCTCTCTCTCTTAAAACTTCATTTTTTGCTTCCTTTTCCAACTCACTCAATGTTTTCTTGCCTACATGTTATTCTGCTTTTATTCAATTATTGATCTTATCTTGGCATCTATAATGTTTGCCATTTTTTCTATTTAATGATTTTTTTTCTTCTGTATTTTTCCCTTTCTCCTGCAGTATAACTCCTTTATGTAGCTCTGCACTAGTTGCATAGTAGAAACAAAGCATTATTATTTTTGTCCTCAAGAGTCCATTTTTTCTGTTTCCTGGCACCTTGTCAGGCTGGTCAGTTTTTTTAACTTTTTGTGCACTACTATTTTTTGTTGTCACAGCAGGGCTTTCTATTAGGGTGTAACACAAACGCAAGATCTCTTCTATTCCCAGAAGTCTTTGCTCCAGTCACTCTGCCAGTCCTGGCCCTAGTGCCTTTGCCAGAGCTGGACAATTTCTATTCCTGGGATGATTTCACTCAGCTCTTTCCTTTTTCTTTATGTTATTTTTTTAAGTACATGAAAGTCTACATATTAGTTTCACCTTGGTGGGATTTAGTTAACAGGCCCACCATGTGAAGGCACCCAACAAGGCTTGAGGATGACTTCAGCACAAAAACAAATCTCTGTTTTCCTTTTCCTTTTGCATTGCTTTATGTTTCCATCCAGGCCTGTGTACAGTGTGACATCTGTTACACAGGAACATATTGCAAGAAACCTCCATGACTGCATATCAGCGAATGTATTGTACTGCTGAGCTATGTATACACACTGCTGTTTATATTGTTAAACAACATTGCATGTGGGATGAGGAATTGCTGTCTGTAGTGCTAGTAATATGTAAATGGCCAAGTTAATATCCTGTAACATGACCACAGACAGCTGATTAGCAAGTATCAGTATATATTCTTTAGAGCAATGCAGTACATGCTTACTTAAGAGGCACCATTTCCCAAGTTCAAGTAAACCAACAAGTGATGTTGTGACCCATGATGCTTCAAAGCTAACTATTCACCATGCACCAGATATTATGCGACACATACCTTTTCACATGGTAACCATTTGGAATGTCAGTACCCTGTTCATGGTGTACTGAAATACAAAGACTGAGTGACCGAATAAATGGACTTGTATACGTCAAGTCCAAGATGGCCATTTCTTGGATTATTCTCTTTTCTCCATGGTGTGGCAATCCTGGAGTTTCTATATGTAAGCTGTGGGTGCTTGCAGCCCACATTAGTGGACCAGGAGGGTTTACAGTCTTCAAAAACATATTTAAAGGAAAACAGCAATGGTCAGGATCTGCTCTTCTCCTGAATTTTCTGTCTTATTTATTTAACTTTTTAAGTGTGTCAGGACTTGGTGTTATGAGTGCAAACATTTCATTTAGGAAACTTTTCCTATTCTACAAACGCTGCTCATTTTATAAGTTGCTCCTGATTCTAGTGTATTATGCATGGCCAGCAAGGGCTGCATATGCATATCCATAGGTTCATAGCTATATACTAGAGTAACAACCACCAGGGCCTTTGTAAGCCTAACCAAACAAACCAACCCAATTGTAACTGTATGTATCAAGAATATTTATTAGCAGGGAGTATTTTCTAAAGGTTATGTGGGAGATATGTTAGTTTGGGTATAGTTACTGTCTGTCAGTAGGTTCATAGGTTTAATGCTGCAGAAGTAAAAAGAAGTAGTTCGCTACAAACTTTAAAAGTTGTTATATGTAAGCATTAACATCACAGTGTTTCCTGTTTCAGCCTAAACATCCAAGCACAAACCTTCAGTAAAAGGCATGAGCTATTCATGTTTATGGTCTATTAACATATTTACTGAAGGCAGCAGCGGCCTTAGGTCAGTCAGCTAGCCTAGGCCCTAGGCAAGGCAGCCACACCCCACACCATCCAGTGCCCCCCACCTCTACCTACAACAAATAAATACTGGAAAAAAGCCTCTTGTACAGTGGGCGCTAGGGGCGTCTTTAGTTGGGGCCTATGCCTAAGGCCGGCCATGACTGAAGGACGTTTTTGTGTAGGTAGGAAACTTCAATGTTTCTCCATGCATACAGAAGTTTATATCTACTTTTATGTTATGTTATCTTGAAGAAATAATTTCTCATTAAGGTACTAGGACCAGTTTGCATGAACTAAATTTAGCTAAGGTTCACTCAAAACAGTAACTTTATAATTTTCTGGAAAAAAATAACAGTGATAGAATATCCATACAATAAACTAATGCAGTTAGTTGCATTTTAAGTTATCATTCTGGAACACTATAATATGTATATATTTAGTGAAAAAAAATTATATGCATTTTTTTTTATTTTATCACAATCTACACCAAAGCATAACAAGGGTAGACCAGAAACGACAAACCAGCACGTAGTACAGGAAAAAAAAAACACTTTAATTTAGTGCTTTTGTCAAAAACTAGACTTCATCAGAATACCATGTATCTAACAAATCAAGATTAAATACCATTCCCAGCAGTAACTAAGCAATTAAATAACATCATTTCCCCTTGTGAAAAATAATCAACATTTGCATATATAATTTAACAATGCAATAAAATGGTTGCAGTAAAAAGGTTTAAATATCAACCCTTTTAAATCATTAGAAACTATAATATTAAAACAATTAAGTTCCAACATATTTTATATAAAATATAATGATTTAAACTTCAGCAATGAACTTATAGTAATCTTGTCATTCAAACCAGGAAACTGGCTTAATTTGCCATTTGAATTCAAGGAATTCCAGGCACTCATCAGAGCCCCCCCTGAAGACCGAGATCAGCATGCTCACTGGCACAAAATTTAAAAGCATGTGAAGGGAAAAAAACTAAGATGTTTATACAAAGCATTTTTTTCATTTTTACACCTGATGTCATAAGTATGCTCGTAAACCCTTTGCTTCAAAGCTCTCTTAGTTTTTCCTACGTAGAACCCCTCACATGAATCACACTTAGCTATATAGACAATACCTCTAGAGTAACAAGAATATTTTACAAGGTAGTATAGTCCCAAAGCCTTTCATGAATAACTTGTCCACATTGAGTATATAAGAACACTGAGAGCATCTCCCACATTTGAAACAACCACCCTTTTCAGGTATGTTGCTTTTTGTTTCCAACAGCCCCTTTATTGAGGTGTCCTTCTTGTACGCCATCGGTTGACACCCCACCAATTTGTTGATACTACTATCTAAATTAAAAATCTTCCAGAACTTTGACATAATGTGCCATATATCAAAGAAATGCATGGTAAATGGAAGGACCAAGGCCCTACTAAATTTGTTGTTACTTCTCTCAAGGTCCTCCCTTCCACTCAGGTGATTAGAAAAGAGTGTATGAAAAATGCCAACTTCTCTATTGTTTTTGAGTTCGTTATAGATGTTGACCATGAAGTCAGTAGGGTAACCCCTACTAAATAACATTTTTTTTAATACCTCACATTCCATTGCAAAGTCTCCTTCCTCAGAGATCATTTTAGCCAGCCTGACAAATTGCCCTTTTACCAGGGCTTTCTTTTGGTGTACAGGGTCCTAGCTTTCGTAGTGCAAAAGGGAATTAGAGTAAGTTGGTTTCCTGTACAACTGGGAAGTGAATATTTTTCTGGTGTAGTCCTTTTCAATAGTTACATCCAAAAAATGCATGGTATTATTGTCCTTGACCATAGTGAACTTCAGAAAATTAGTTGTCTCATTAATGTAAGAGAAAAACTCATCTAGTTCATTCTCAGTCACTTTCCAAAATAGGACTAGGTCATCCAAGTAATGACCATATAGCATCCAGAGGTCCTTGAACCTAGAATTTAAAATGAAAAGGTCCTCCCAGTGTGCCAAAACAAATTTGGAAAATATAGGGGCACAGCACGCACCCATAGCCATACCCTGTCTTTGTTTAAAAATATGTCCCTCAAAGCCAATGAAATTATTGTCCAACACAAGTTCCATACAAGTTCTAATACTCAAAATTGAACTATGGTCAAAGCAGGTGTTTTTACACAAGTAGTCATAGAACCATTCAAACTCCATGTCGTGGGCAATGACTGAGAATAGGTCTCAAATATCTATAGTGACCATAATTAGTTCATCAGCATACATATTGTGTTTTATTTTTTCTAAAAAGTCCCATGAGTCTCTCACTACCCATTTCCTATGGTCTAAAATATGTTTGACCCTTCCATCAAAAATTTAGCCAAACAGAAAGATTTTGATGCTTTTGCATTTACATTTGGATGTAGGGGAGGGTTTGTTACTGACTTGTGGATCTTAGGGATCCCAAAAATGGTCTCTGTCCTAGGATGTTTGAGTTCCAAAAACTCATGTACCTCTAAACTGATTTGTCCATTTAATAATAACTCATCTAAGGTTAGATCTATATTCCTATATGTGATATTCAAATCGTTACGAGACACTTCTAGATAAGTTTCACTGTAAAGCATATCAAACATCTTTGCATTATAGTCAGTAACATCTATAACCACAACCCCCCCCTCCCTTGTCAGGTTTCATAATTCTAATTTCATTGTTTTTTATTATTTCCTGAAGTAAAGACCATTCTGCCAGTGACATTTTTGTCAGGTTTCATAATTCTAATTTCATTGTTTTTTATTATTTCCTGAAGTAAAGACCATTCTGCCAGTGACATATTAGTAGGATTAATTTTATTATGTTGCCTCAAGGTTTCTGTTATCTCAGTCTCACATAATAGTTCAAACATTTGGACTAAAGGGTGCACTGGGGGTATGAAAGTACTGGGCTTATCTAATGCACCAGCCTCCACTGAACCTGCATTGTTACCAAAATGTAATGCTAAATTCAGTTTTCTACTAAAAGATTTCAGCTGTATAACAGTTTCCACAATGATATCTTTTCTAGCAGGTACAAAATTCAGGCCTTTGGAAAAAAGTTCCGCCCAAGCAGAGTTCACTAGAATTTGGCTAAAATTGTAGATAGAAAAATTCACAGCTGTGTTTCTCACAATCAGATGCTGTGTTTCAGAATTTGGGGTTTCAAAATTAGGGCTTATCTCTGGTATGAACCCCTTCTCCCCCTCCATCGACCCTGCTGAGAGTTCTGTCCATAATTCTGGTTCAAAACCCTCCCATTTCCCTGGTTCTTTATTCTCTCGGATCTCCTTAGGGGTGAGGGGGGTCTAAAGGGATGTCCCCATTTGTGCTATTTTCATTAATATTGTCATTGTCAGAATCACTGTTATCATTATATAGCCTGTCAAAATATTTAGCCTGTTGTCCCTCTGGGGGGTCCGGGTAAGCTGTACCTGCATCATAGCCCTGTTTGTTGATGGAAGGGTCAAACATGTTTTGGACATAGGAAATGGGTAGTGAGAGACTCATGGAACTTTTTAGAAAAAATAAAACCCAATATGTATGCTGATGAACTAATTATGGTCACTATAGATATTTGTGACCTATTCTCGGTCATTCCTCATGACGTGGGGCTTGAATGGTTCTATGACTACTTGTGTAAAAACAGCAGTTTTGACAATGGTTCAATTTTGACTATTAGAACTTGTATGGAACTTGTGTTAGACAATAATTTCATTAGATTTGAAGGACATAATTTTAAACAAAGACAGGGTGTGGCTATGGGTGCATGCTGTGCCCCTATATTTGCCAACATTGTTTTGGCACACTGGAAGGACTTTTCATTTTAAATTCTAGGTTCAAGGACCTCTGGACACTATATGGTCATTACTTGGATGACCTAGTCCTATTTTGGAAAGGGACAGAGAATGAGACAACTAATTTTCTGAAGTTCACTATGGTCAAGGACAATAATACCATGCATTTTTTGTATGTAACTATTAAAAAGGACTACATCAGAAAAGTATTCACTTCCCAGTTGTACAGGAAACCAACTTACTCTAATTCCCTTTTGCACTACGAAAGCTGGCACCCTGTACACCAAAATAAAGCCCTGGTAAAAGGGACATTTGTCAGGCTGGCTAGAAAGATCTCTGAGGAAGGAGACTTTGCAAGGGAATGTGAGGTATTAAAAGAAATGTTATTTAGTAGGGGTTACCCTACTGACTTTGTGGTCAACATCTATAACAAAGTCAAAAACAGGAGAGAAGTTGGCATTTTTCATACACTAATCACCTGAGTGGAAGGGACGACCTTGAAAGAAGTAGCAACAAATTTAGTAGGGCCTTGGTCATTCCATTTACCATAAACTTCTTTGATATACCGCACATTATATCAAAGTTGTGGAAGATTTCTAATTTAGATAGTAGTATCAACAAATTGGTGGGGTGTCAACCAATGGTGGTGTACAAGAAAGACACCTCAATAAAGGGGCTGTTAGAAAGAAAAAGCAATATACCTGAAAAGGGTGGTTGTCTCAAATGTGGGAGATGTTCTCAGTGTCCTTATATACTCAATGTGGACAAGTTATTCATTAAAGGCTATGGGAATATACTACCTTGTAAAATATTATTGTTACTCTAGAGGTATTGTCTATATAGCTAAGTGTGATTCATGTGAGGGGTTCTACGTAGGAAAAACTAAGAGAGCTTTAAAGCAAAGGGTTTACGATCACACGTATGACATCAGATGTAAACATGAAAAAAATGCTTTGTATAAACATCTTAGTTTTTTCCCTTCGCATGCTTTTAAATTTTGTGCCATTGAGCATGTTGAGCTGGGTCTTTGGTGGGGGGGCCTCTGATGCGTACCTGGAATTCCTTGAACTCAAATGGCAAATTAACCGTAATGCCTGACAGTTTCCTGGTTTGAATGACAAGATTACAATAAGTTCATTGTTGAAGCTTAATCATTATATTTTATATAAAAATTTTGGAACTTAATTGTTTTGATATTGTAGTTTCTAATGTTTTAAAAGAGTTGATATTTAAACCTTTTTACTACAACTTTTTTATTGTGCTGTTAAATTATATATGCAAATGTTGATTATTTTTCACAAGGGAAAATGATATCATGTAATTGTTTGATTACTGCTGGGGAGGGTATTTAAACTTGATTTGTTAGATACATTTTATTCTCATGAAGTCTAGCTTTTGACGAAAGCACTAAATTAAAGTGTTTTCTTCCTGTACTATGTGCTGGTTTGTCATTTCTGGACTACCCTTGTTTCAAAATCTACAACAAGCAGGGTTGCTGTGGATGTACTGTCATACATACTGTCAAAAATGTAACTAAAATTGTTTCAAAATGTCATATCCCATCTGAATAATTTTAAAATGAAATATAAAACAGTATAATTAAAAAAAATCATTTGGGGATAAAATGTAAATAAGTGGTTTTGTATGCTTGTTTTAAGAATTCAAAAAGTAACCAGAGAAAAAAATGAAAAAGAAACATTTCTACAGTTTTATTTTATTATTTTTGTAAAAACATGAAATCAACTAACTTTATTGTGAGGAACTGGACAGTTTACTACGATTTTTGCAATTCCACAGTTTTTCAAAATGAGAAAAGATGATAGCATCTTTTTCCATGCAGAGGATATTGCAGTCTGAAAAATCATAGTAAATCACTGATGTTCCACTACATGGGGGGTAAAATGCTGCAGTATATTTAGCTTCACTGTACTATGTATACCACAGGGCTCTTATTCTCACACTCTAATAATTGCCAGCTAAAAATCACAGCAATTATATGACAATACATCAACAAAATATAGACCCTGTAAATAACTATGACAAAATCTGTTTATCTGCATTACAGACTCATTTAGGACTAAATGTTCACTATAGTGAGAATCTCCTGCAGAAAGCTCAGACATGGTATTCTGCAATACAATACCCTAACATATTTCTTTTTCCCATACTATATTATGCATTTCATCTATAACCTTAAGCTTTGTTCCTACCAGCAATCTTCGTAACGTCTTAATGCCAAATAGAATACATTTCAGCAGTGTTTATTTTTTTTTTTGAACCTATAACTAACATGGTAAAGCAAAAGCAACTTAGCAATGGAACTATGGATGCATGTTCTGTGTTTTCTGAATTTTGTCTGATGGAAATCAAAATTAAGTTGGCTTATTAATTTTATCTCATACCTATTGTAACTGGTGATTGTTTATCTTCCCCTATTTGTTAATGGAGGAAGTGAGCTAATATACTGACCCTCTTCATTCATGGCATTAGTACCTGTGTTACATCACTACAAGAAGTAATGCAGAGGATTATGTTCAGATCGCCAATCATAACTCACTTATTATGTTTTTGAGACATGGATGCCAAGAAATTAACCTTGAGAGTAATTATTATTATTATTATTATGATTATAATTATTTTATTCAAAATGTGTTCACCATATATATATATATATATATATATATATATATATATATATATATATATATATATATATAGATATATATAGATATATATATAGATATATATATATATCATATAAATTGTAATAAAACTGATAAGTCCAAGACAGGCATGACATTTAATCAGTCAATATTTATTTATTATAGAAATTACACAGTTTGGTACAAAGTGGAGACAAAAATTAACCAGGCAACAGAAGGGTTAATGACACAGCTGCATGTATAGAGGAATTGTGCCTTGAATGCACCACTGATGACCCAAGTGTAGTTTGAGTGCTTTGCCAGAGCAGTAGGTGAGGTAATGAGTGAATTATGTCAGCTTAGGTTACCAACTACCAGTCTCAGGGTGGTATGGCTAGAGGATGCCCTGACAGCTGTGGCACATCCCTATGCTGGAGACTGAGTCTGCAAATGTATTTCACTATCTGCCAGCAGGCTGCAATTGACTGGGTGGAGACCATTAAAGCTGGCACTGGAGCAGTGATGCCTGTGATATCTTGCTTGATGTATTTAGATTGAGATTCCTAACCATGCATTTTAAATATCAAATTCCCTGCTGCATTCATGCTGTCAGCCTCTGTGCTCTCTCCTCTCATAAGAGAAAATGTCAGTTTTGAAGGTAGCACACCACAAGGTATTTGTTAGCCATGAGAGACAAGGCCCAGCTGCAAGATTAGATGAAGAATTGGCAGAACCCATTCCTGAGTAGACAAGAAAAGCCAGAATCTGGCAGTCTGGGAGGTAATAAGCAACAAGGTGATTCTCTCTCTGGAAAGAAAGTCTCCCCATTGCAAAGACAACACACTTTTCTGCCAGATCCCTTCCCAGTAGTGAGGGAGAAGAGTGAATGAGATAATTTATGGTATGACAGACATCAGCTATGAGAAGAGAAATAGCTAAAAAAGAAGAAAAGGAGAGTAATTAAAAGAATGCAATTAATCTAATTGTTTGCTATGCAAAAGTGGCAGACCTTTCTGCTCAAGCATTCTGGACAAAGCCCACAATCACTGGAAGATAAATGCTCAAAATCAAGGACAATCTTTAAATGTTTCTTGAGTTCAACAAAAAGTTAATAGAACAAGAGGATGTTCATCGTGTTTCACTGTTGCAGTCCTAACAACTGGGTTATCCGGCTCCCGGTAGCCCTCAGTCGGCCAGAATACCAAAGGTAAGTAAAAATGACATTGGTTGCCATCGGTTGTAAAGGACATCAGGGCATCCCATACAAAAGGAGGCAGCTGACATCACTTCCTCAGTCGTCCTTGCTGCAGAGCCTGAAGCAGAAGCTTTTCATGCAAGAGTGCTGGTCGGCAGTTTACCTTTGTTTGTTTCCGACTACAAGAGTTGAAGTCTACTACAGCTAAGTACCCAGTTGGGGATCCTCTTTTCTTGCCTTAATGAATGTCAGAAAAAGTTAATAATTGCCTTACCTGTGGAAAGCAGATTCCCCATAGAGATTTTCATTCCTATTGCATTATTTGTTTAGGCCTTGACCACGAAGTTCCCAAATGTCATCTCTGTGCCTCCTTTAATCTGCGTACTATCGGTCGTCGGGCTAAGATTTTGGCTAGGCATTTTGGAGTTTGGCCTAAGTTCATTGGTATGGCATCCGCCAGTCTTCAGGCTTCAAATGTTCCAAAGAAATGTAAGGATAAGGACCATGACAGGCCTCAGAAAGCTAAGTCCTTGGATGAGGTTAAGTTGGTCATCAGTCAGGCTGTAGCCAGTGAGACGCCTTTGCAGTCCCTGCAGTCTGCAGATGTACAATCGCAGGCCTTGATTGAGTCTGAGTCCCTTAGGCCTTCGACCACCATTTTGCCATCTAATCTGTCGCCGGTCGCCTCTTCTGCTGGAGCCAGAGCCGCTAAGCTGCTCCGGTGTCCGAGGCCTCCGTTTTGCATTCTGACAGCAAACTTCTTCTTTCAACCTCTGCTGCAGGCCTCCCGAGTCCTTCAGGCTTGCAGGTAAATCTTCCATTCTTAAGCCTGTGAAAAGGCAGGCTCCAGCTTCTTCTCATTCCCCTCAATCCCAAATGGTTAAAATGGCTAATGATTTGTTGACTCTTATTAGGGGTTCTCAGCCTCCTCCTTCTAAAAGGAGTAGGGATGTTTCTCCTGAGGTTTTGTCCTGCTCAGGTTCTGGTTCTTCAAGCATTTCTGCTGATGAAGAGGAATTTTCTCAGGTTTTTTTTTTTTTTCCTTTTAAGGATTCAGATGCAGAGGAGTCCATCCCTTCGGCCTCTCCTCAAGAGGATTTCTCTTTTGGTGATACTTTAAATACCCTCAGAGAACATTTTAAATGGGGAAGTCAGGATTATCCCCAATCCAAGAAACATATTAGGGAGTTTCTGGATTTACCTTAGCATACATCTCTTGCTATTCCCCCTGTGTTGGAAGTTGTTGATGATGTTTTTCTGGAAAATTCCTTGTCTCCAAATTCAGTTCCTCCTGCTCCCAGGAAACCTGACAGGTACTGTAGAGTCCCTGATTCTCATTTGTTTCTTTTCAGGAATCCATTGGTGGATCCAGAGGTTATTTTTCAGGGCCCTAAAGGAGTTAAGGCCACTGTTACCAGGAATCCTGTTCCCTCTGTCATGGAAGGGAGTCTAGGAACCTAGATAGGTGGGGCAAGAAAGTTTATACCTCTGCCACCCTAGCTATTAGTGCTACCAATTGTCTATTTCATATGTTGAAGTACCAGCAGCACACCTTGGAGTCTATTAAGTCTAGGATAGCAAGTGTACCTCTTTTGGCAGAGAGTAAAGACATGCAGGATTTACTGAATTCCTCCAGTCTGGTCAATAAGCATTCTTTGCATTGTGGCTTTGACATCCTTGAGGCCTCCAACAGGGCTACGGCTACTGGATCTGTTATTAGCAGGCATGCTTTGCTCAGAGAACAGCCTCTTCCAGAACCTGTCAAGGCTAAGTTTTTGGATGTACCTTTGCATAAAGATAGTCTTTTTGACAGCAAAGCAGAGGAGGTACTAAAGAAGATGGAGGATAAGGCCAAGTCCATGCAAACTGTTAAGGATTTTCTGCAAGTTCAACCCCCTCGTTTTAACAGGAATTACCCTTCCAAGAGTTGGACCTTTCCTGATACCAGCAAACAGAACCGTTCCAGGACTAGAGGTTACAAATCTTCTAGGGGTCAGGGGGCTACCCCTCAAAGGTCTAGGCATCGGCAGGCTTCCACTTCTAAAGGGGGAAGCTCCAAGACCGCACCTCAATCAAAACACTCTCAATGACTTTTTAGAAATAATGCCTGTTCTTGCTTGCTGGGAGAGTCCTTTAGGGGGAAGGTTGGCCCTTTTTTCATATATCTGGTCCACTATCACAGACGACAAATGGGTGCTCAGAATGGTGTCCCTAGGGCACAAGTTTTCTTTCTGCACCTTTCCAGTTCTCAAGGGATTCCCGGGCATTTCTCCAAACCAAAGGGCAGAAGTAAAAAAAACTAATTTTGTCTCTGTCTCATCCAGGAGCAATAGAATCAGTTCCTGCTCAGCAGGTAGGCGAGGGATTTTATTCCAGGCTTTTCCTAGTTCCAAAAAAAGAAGGCACCTGGCATACTATCCTAGATCTTTCCATTCTGAACTCTTTTCTAGTAATTCCAAAGTTCAAAATGCTCACTCTACATCAGTTGCTACCACTGCTAGAAAATAATTCCTGGCTGGTAACCTTAGATCTCAAAGAGGCTTATCTGCACATTCCTATCAGGGAATGTTGCAGGCAGTACCTTCGTTTCAGAGTGGTCGAGCAACATTACCAATTCTCTGCGCTTCCCTTTGGCTTATCTACTGTTCCCAGAGTCTTCACAATGTGCCTAGCCCCAGTCATTGCTTTTTGCAGGCAGAAGAAAATTCAGATGTAGCCATACTTGGACGACTGTCTGATTCAAGCAAGTTCTCAGGAGCAACTATTAAAGGATCTGGAATTAATAAAGACTCTTCACTCTTCCCTAGGTTACACTCTCAATGCAGAAAAATCAAAAATGGTACCAACCAAGGAGATAACATTCCTGGGACCGAGTCTGAACACAGTCGCCCAGATGATATATCTCATCCCCAGGAGAAGAAGACAACTCTTTCAGTTTACTTCAAGGACTTGGCAAGCCTGTCCAAGCTCCCTGCAAGGAAATACCTGCAAGCTCTGGGATTCATGGCATCTTGTATTCTCATGATTCCATATGCAAGACTGCATATGAGGAAATTGCAATGGTACCTCAAGAACATTTGGTGTCAACACACAGAGGACCAGGATATGATGACTCCTCTGCTTTCATCTCTGCAGGCGGAGTTTCTATGGTGGGCAACAGCCTGTCTACAAAACAAAGGCATACCTTTTCAAACACTCTTGCCACTCAAGTTCTGACTACAGATGCATTGGACTATGCCTGGGGAGCACACCTGGATGACAGATGCATACAGGGATGTTGGAACGCCAGCAGATGCACCTGCACATAAATCTAAAAGAGTTGATTGCAGTTCAGCAGGCCTTACTAGCTTTCAAGCATCTTCTGTCTCCAGGGACCCTGTTTGTCAGGACAGACAACACCTGGGTCATGTGGTACATCAACAAGCAGGGAAGGACTCACTCTTACCCCCTGTGCAGGCAAAGCATGAAACTTTGGTCCATGGCAGCATCCCTGGACCTGCATCTCCTAGCTCAGTTTCTTCTGGGAAGGTTCAATGCTTTGGCAGACCAGTTGAGCAGGCAAACCCTGGATCCTCACGAGTGGCAGCTGAACAGAGCAGTCTTTTACAGCTTCATTCAATGTTGGGGCACTCCTCAGGTGGATCTTTTCTCCTCCCCAGACAACCATCTGCTACCTCTCTTTTGCACCAGACAGCAGCACAGCAGAGCCTGGAAACTGGATGCTCTGTCCTTCCCTTGGACTTTGCTATCAGTGTACGCCTTCCCTCCTTTTCCTCTTCTTCCCAGAGTATTAGTGAAGATCAGGGACGAATGTCCAAGGACTATTCTCATGGCTCTGGACTGGCCCAGACAGCATTGGTATCTGCTGCTTAGCATTCTCTCCCATCTTCCTCCTTGGCATCTTCCTCTGAAGCCAGATCTTTTGGTTCAGGAAAGAGGAAACATTCTACATCCTCATCTTCAGTCTCTCCATTTGTCAGCATGGCTCATTGTATGACTCCTTTCCTTTCTTCCTCCCTTTCCCAACAGGTGGTTGACATGCTGAGGGAGGTCAGGAGGTCTGGCACTAGGAAATCCTATGTTGGCAAATGGGTTCTCTCAATGGATGCAGGCTAGAGGGGAGTCTGCTTCTCAACCTACCCTACCTCTGATCCTGGAATACCTGGCTGATTTGTTTCAGGGTGGTCTTTCTTTTTCCTCTATCAAGATCCATGCTTCAGCCATCTCTTGAACAGCCTATTTTCTCTCATCCCCTGATGAAAATGTTTTTCAGAGGTGCTTGCAATTTAAAACCTCCCAGAAGAGCACCCACTCCAGCCTGGGATCTTAATTTTGTTCTGGAGAAACTCACTCTTCCTCCTTTTGAGCCAGCTGCCTCTACAGATTTAAAGTTTCTCTCTTGGAAGACTGCCTTCCTCTTGGCTATAATTTCAGCAAGGAGGGTTTTGGAGCTGCAAGCTTTGATGACCGTGGATCCTTTTCTTATTTTCCATGCAGATAGAGTCTTTCTGAGGACTAATCCCTCTTTAATGCCTAAGGTGGTTTCCAGCCTGATTCTTAATCAGTCCATACACCTTCCTTCCTTCTTTCCTAATCCTCACAATAGAGGTGAAAGGATCCTATATTCTCTTGATGTGCACAGACAGCTCAAGTTTTACCTGGACAGGACTAAGGACCTTTGGAAATCAGCACAGTTATTGGTCAGTTTTGCCCATGGAGGCCAGGGCAAGGTTATTTCTAAGCAAACCATTTCTAAATGGATTGCACATTGCATTACCTTTTGTTATTCCTTTCATGGCAAAGCTCCTCCTCAAGTGGTTAGGACCCCCTCTACTAGAGCAGCTTCCACTTCTACAGCATTTCTAAGGGGCGTCCCTACTAAAGACATTTTGGAAGCTGCCACATGGTCTTCTGTTCACACTTTCACAAAGCATTATAATTTGCCTCTGTTTTCCAGAGCCAGGGCAAGGTTTGCCACTGCCGTGTTGCAGGGCATTATCTCCAAACCTTGATGTTGTTGGTTCCTCCCCCCTTTTTTCCTCTGGGCTTTGGTAATCAACCCATTTGTTAGGACTGCAATAGTGAAAAATGATGAACATAGTACAGTTGTGTACACTTACCATAAATGTAGATGTTCGAGTGTATTCACTGTTGCAGTCCTGGTTTCTCTCCCTCCTTCCCCCGTTTTGTGGTCCTCTCCTATTCTCTTTTCCTGAGGTACAGGCTTAATTTATTTGTCAAATTGGGTTTTGGTTTAAGCCTTATTTTCTGGGGGCTCCTGGCTTTTATGGCAAGAAAGACTGAGGAAGTAACGTTGGCTGCCTCCTTTTGTATCGGACGCCCTGACGTTCTTTACAACTGAAGGCAACCGACATAATTTTTGCTTACCTTTGGTATTCTGGCCGACTGAGGGCTACCGGGAGCTGGATAACCCATTTGTTAGGACTGCAACAGTGAATACACTCGAACATCTACATTTATGGTAAGTGTACATAACTGTACTTTTTGCATTATCATGTCTTTTTCTGAACAATAAGCAGTGCAAAACTGTAATGTCGGGTATTACTAATTGATTATAACCCTTAGTAATTTACCAGAAATTCAAAAACTTCATAAGGGACAGAGCAAAAATATTAACCAAAATCAGGGATGTTATGTCAAATTCTGATTCCTAAAGCTAAATAAAGAGTCATACTGTAAGTTACTATGGTAGTGAATTTTGCAGGTTTTGCACATAAAAGGAAAAAGATCTGAGTTTTGATGACTCAGATCTAAACTTGAGGGATCAGTATCTCGAAAGCAAAATAGTACCTCTCACTTCTAGTTACCATGGTAATGAGTAAGAACACAAAACTAAAGATGAGGATCAACAGCAGCCCCAAATCAGATGAATAAATATCCACAAAGGCTAATTGATGCTAACAGCTCTTTAAAACAGGTAGAACAATGCTTTTGTAGAATTTATAACACTATCACAAGAACATAAAATGTTTGATTGTCTGTTAAGTTGTAACATCAATCTTGATTTATATAATTATTTTATAGTAGAAGACCCCATGATACCTATCATACAAGAGCTCCCAAAGGGCTTTGTTGGAAAAGCTCACCCAGACTCTGCCAGAGCTTGCTGTGAGGGAAATGTTAGTATGCTTTTGATTTCTTGTACTTTGTATTACTTTAGTGCATTTTTCTATTTTGTATACTGTGATTTGTTTTCTTTGCACTGTGTTTTTTTTGTATTCTGTTTTAATTGCATATTAAAACTTGGAAAGAGACCACAGCTGTGCCTCTTGTGAGCCAGACAGAAATTAGAACAGGTCATTTAAGGTTAATCATCTGTGAATGAGGGGGTGGAGCTAGGAACTAAACCTTCTATTTAAGGGGTAAAACAAAGCATTTCAAAGCTTTGCTGGAAAAACTCACCCGGACTCTACCACAGCTTGCTGTGAGGGATAGGATTTGTATATCTTGTGAGTCAGACAGAATTTTTTACCACCCTCCCATCTTGTTATTGTTGTATTCTAAAATACCACTGTCTTTCTAGTTGCCTGTCCTTTATGTTACTTTGAACATAGTAGCCAGGCAGTAGCCATTCATGCAGCTCCCCACGTTTCATCATTTTGACAAGCCAATTCTTTGTTTTCAGTAAATACTGCTTGATTTGTTTCTAACTTCAGAATATCCACTTAAATACTTCATCCTTAAATTTTCACGGTCTACATATTAGTTTCCCCTCAAGTGTTTGGCAGTGCTCTGTGCAGACTTAGACAACTTGAGTGACATTTTTCCTATAAAAGCACAATTGAAATTTCTCCAATACCTAGTTGCGCACAGGACAACTAGTTTGCAGTGAGAAGCACTGTTCCCATAGTTGCAAACCAGATACTCCTGAGAGTGCTTGATAATCTCACTCCAACTATCTAATCAATAAAAAAGGGTCTGCTGCCATGGATATGAGCTTTTCTAATGTCTCTGTTACAGGCTTGGTGAGCATCCTGATGCAATGTAGAAACTGCCTCATGTTTAATGAGAAACAGCTAATTCTCAAACAAACTGATATGATATGTGAGAGATCGATTTACACAATGTCACTGGAGGCAAAGCTCTCACAGAAAAGTACTCCTAATGTCAATAAGGTTGTCAGTAGTGCACACATTGCACCCATCATGCACAATTCAAAGCAAACATATCGGCACTTAATTGTAACCTTCCTAAACCACAAAGACTTCCTTGATGAAGTACACATAACAAATATCCTCAGCAGGCCCAAATGCATGCTTTTGAAACAACACTAGCATCAATACATATAGCTACATGTCATGGAGCCTCTACGTCTAAGCCCATAAGGCAAGCTACCACACATCCCAACATTCTAGTCATTGGAAACTCCATTGTGAGTCACAATGATGTCCCTCTCACCAAGCTGAGTAAGGAGAAAGTCATGGTCAGTTGCTTATCAGGGGCCAGGATCTGCCACTTTATACAGCACTCATATCATTGGACCACAATTACCAATATGACTCAGTCATAGTCCATGTGGGAGTAAATAACCTGAGATGCAAATTCCTAGACTATATGAAGAGCAATATCATGGAGCTCTCAGAATATGTGTCTCAGGCTGGTATGAGTCTAGCACTGAGCAGCATTTTACCTTCTCTAAGGATAATGCCATGATATGAACAAAATATGATTGACTTTAATAATTGGCTTAGTTTCTGATGTCATTCTAAGGGGGTGCAATATTTGTCAGCTTGGAAGGAGATGGTCAACAGACCATGCTGCTTTGCTAGGGATGGGCTACACCTCTCCCCATCTAGGTTTTTGAATATTAGCTGAAACACTGTCTTCCCCCATAGTGCCATTTTTAGGCAATGCCAAACTGAAAGTAGTTCTGACATAGAAAATCAAAACCAAGAAAATCTAAAGGTATTACTGCTCAATGCTAGGAGTCTAAACAAAAAACTCCACACCCTAGAATCTCTCTTTACCCTAGATAATGCTGACATCTGTGTGGTCACTGAGACATGGTTTAAAGCTGCGGAGAACACACCAACAGTGCTAGGTTATAATGCCTTCCACACATTTAGGCCAGCTACTTCACAAGCAGGGACTAAAGGTGGAGGTGTCTCTATTTACATCAAAGATAAAAATACTCCAAGGCTGGTCAAACTGGACAATGCACTTGAGCTATGCCATGTTCAAATCACAATAGTCAAAATACAATACCACTTGCTTGCAAGTTATAGGTCCCCCTCTATGACCCAAGAAACCCATACCATGTATTTAAATTTATTAGAAACATTAACCATCCAACCCAAAACCATATTCATGGGTGACTTTAATTACCCCACTATTAAATGTGAATCCTATACAACATCAAATGTACATGCACATAGATTCCTGGATTTTATAAACACAAACTCCCTGGACCAGATAGTCAATACACCAACCAGGGGTGCAACCATATTGGATTTGGTCCTCCCTAATATGGGAGAGTGCTGCATACCTTGGTAAGGACAGACCACAAAATGGTCTCCTTTGAAGTAAAAATAAAATTTGGAACCCCAGATAAACCTGGAATATTCAGGAACTATTCTAAGGCTAACATCATGCTATTAAGTGAGAACCTGGCAAAATTTCAAGCCCCCATAACCCTGAGAACACTGCTACCTATGCAGAACAGTTCACAGAAACTCTGTACAAGCATATTAATAGCTGCACAGTGGCAGCTGTACCCACTAGGAAGAAGTACAGAACTAACTAAAAAAAATGGCACCCTGGTGGAATCACAAAATCAGTAGGCTTTATAACAGCAGGAAGAAAATCATGGCAAAAATTAAGAGGTGCAGCACCAAGCAGGATAAAAGCACTCTTATCAAACTAAACATACAACTCATAGGCCAAATAAAGTCTACCAAAGCCAAATTTGAGGTAAGTTTGGCCTCCCACGCCAAGTACAACCACAAATTATTATTTAGCTATATCTGCAGCCTCAAAGGCAATACACAGTTGTGTGCAAAGCTCATTGTAAATGGAGCCACCTATGCTGAGCCAGAAGACGTAGCAAAATCCTCGCTGATAAATTCAGCTCCAACTGTAGCCCTCCCTACCCTCAACCTTCCCTCAGAAATATCGTCCAATATAACTTCTCCTACTATCACTAGGGAACAGGTCCTTAATGCTCTAAGACCAAGAACACTTCATTAATGGGCCCAGACAATATCCCAGGATGCCTTCTAAATAGCATGAAACATGACCTATCAGGTCCTCTGGAATTACTATTTAACTGTAGCCTTCAAACAGGTTTCATGCCTCATGAATGGAGAAAGGCAACAGTCATCTCTCTGCACAAGTTGGGCCATCTACAGACCCTTGAAACTACAGATCCATATGTATTACTAGTCTTGTATGTAAAGCCATGGAAAGAATTATCATGGAGATGATCAACAGAGATATAGTAAACTTCCAGACACTGGACCCAGCCCAGTTTGGTTTCATCAAGGGCAGGTTATGCCTACTCAACCTGGTGGACATCTATGAGAAGGTCACCAAAAGCAATGGATGAGGGAAAAATTGTTCACACTGTCTACCTTGACCTGACCAAGGCATTTGACACAGTACCCCACTTGGGCATTGTTGACAAACACAAGACATTAGGTATAAACCTATATATCACCCAGTGGATAGCCAAATGGCTCACAGACAGGACCCAATAAGTTAGAACTGGGGATTCCACCTCTACAAAGAGGCCAGTCAAAAGGGGAGTCCCTCAGGGATCAGTCCTTGGACTCCTTTTTGGCCTTTACTTTTCAGAAGTCAAGGCCAATGTTAGTGGTCTCTGGCTGACTAAATTTGCAAATGATTGTTAATTAGGAGGTGTCACTGACCCTCACACTGAAACAAATCTTTCCAAGGAGGGGCTGACACAGACATCAACTGGTGTCAGAGCCATGGATTAAAGCTAAATGACAAGAAATGTATAATTATCCTTTGGGACATCATCCATCCCTGGTAACTATCATATTGACAACACATCCCTTAGAGTTGACCCAGTAGTCAGGGACTTAAGGACACACATAGATAGTAATCTAGCCTTTGACCATCATGTGCCTACAGTGGTGAGGAAATCATTCTATATTGAGCAGGTATGGCATCGTAGTCCAAGGAAGTCATTGTTCCACTGTAGTCAGCATTCATCAGACCTATAATTGAGTACAATGCTCCCTTTGGTATGTACCTAACCAGGTATATCCAACAATTGGAATGTCCACAGAAGTTCCTCACTGAAGGAATACAGGGCATAAGTAAAATGTGCTATGCAGACTGCCTCCAGGCCCTATCTCTGTATTCTGTCTCCTACAGGCTTTTGAGGGGAGATCTATGCCTGGCATACAGGGCATTGTCAGACCCCACTCTGATGGACCTCCTGCATATCCACAAAACAAACAGCATCAAAATTACCCATTCTAAAGGCTTAAACCTTGCCTGTTTTATAAATAGGTCCTGCTGGAGAGATTGGTATGTATCCCTGAGACTACCATGTCTATGGAACAGGCTCCCCATCCACATGAAGCAGAGTTCCTCCCTAACCCAATTCAAGTGCAACTTGGACAATTTGATGGGAAACAAAAAAAATCATCCCTGATTTGGCACCTATGTCTCTAATGGGCACAGGTAACTTGTAAATGGTCATCTCCCAAACCCCTGCTTACACTTATCAAGGGTATCAGAACTTGTCAGAGATTTCAGATGCATAGCTAAGCTTAAAAAGGCCCTTGTGATTATTAGCCTAGTAAACAGCTATGAACCTATGAACCTATAAAGATCCACCTCCATTCAAACATATAGTTGCTGGGAGAAATTGGTGTACGAACCGCTTTCAATTTTTATTGAGAAACATTTAAAACCACTATTGGATATAAATGAAACTGTTTTGAGGGATACAAAACAGTTTCTATATGATTTATATGTATACATGAAGAGGTGGAGTTGTAATCATGATAATTACATACTTGTTAATATAGATATGAAGTCATTATTGAATACAATTCCTAACATGGTGGACCTCAATATGCTTAAACTTTATTTGACAAAACATAGCAATTATGACTTGCAATTTATAGATTTGATTTGCCTTTTGATGGAAATTGTTTTAGAAAACAATGTTTTTATATTTGACCAGAAATTGTATTTACAGAGAGATGATGTAGCTGTGGGCACCCTGAGTGTCAATAGTTACGCCAATATGGTTATGGTCTCTGTGAGGAAAAACATATTTTGAATTCCTCAATGAGGCATATGGTTGCATTTTATCGATGGTTTGTCGATTACTTTTTTATGATTTGGACAGATACTGATGTTGAATTCAGCACTTTTTATGAATATTTGAATACAAGTACTCCTTTTTTAATGTTTAGTATCAATACCTCTGATAATGTGATAGATTATCTTGATATTAAGTTTTCAAAATTATCCAATGGAAGTCTGAGTATTGACGTTTATAGGAAATATGTTCTAGGAATACATTCTTACATAGACAAATCATGCATCCAACCCATATTTTTAGAAATATTGTTAAGGGTAAAGCTATGAGAGCATCAAGATTAAATGCTATTGATGAAGGATCTTGAGAAGAATTGGTTAATTTGAAGAAGAAATTTTATGAAAGACGCTATAACGGCAGGGATGCTGGAAATATTTTATCTGAAATACCGGGATTAAAGCTGATGCAAGCAAAACCTTATTTCATGATAAATCCTGGTAATAAGGTGATTAGACAGAGTATTGATAATGTGGTTCAGGTACCTGTTTTTTATTCAAGTAATGCGGGCCAGGTGATTGAGGAGTTGAAAAAACATTGGCCTGTTTTAACAACTGATGGAGAGATAAAATGTATAGTTGGACAGTAACCTAAATTTGTTTTTAAAAATAAGAAATCACTTAAGAAATGCTATGTTACCCGAGACCAGAGTCTAATATTAATATAGAGAATGGCTGTGGAACTTTTCCATGTTCCAAATGTAATTACTGCCAATATATAGATTTGTCAGGGACTTTCAGACACCATAATGCTGGTAAATATTTTATTTTTAAAGCTCAAGGTGATTGCAGCACTGGCCATGTAGTTTATTTAGCCTACTGTTGTTTATCTTCATCATTTTATATAGGTAAGATGGACAGATGTTTCAAGGATAGGATAAGGGAGCTTTTCCCAGTTAGGGATCACCACAGTGGATCACTCGTCCGCAGATTGATTGGTAGTGGAGTTTTTATGGTGTTGAGTTGCCAGCCCAGCACCCAACCTTCACTGATGGCACAGACATATCTACATGCACCTAAATGCATGTCTTTAAAACTCACTACCCGCATGTCTTTAAAACTCACTCAACTGCAGGGAGGACATGCCGACTCCACATAGAAGGCACTCCAGCCAAGAATCAAACCAGAGAACCTCCTGCTGTGAAGTAACAATGCTAACTGCTGCACTACAGTGGCTAACAAGCATGTATATAATATAAATAATATAAATAATGGAATAACTAATAATGACCTCTCTAAGTATGTATTATCAAATGATACCACACATAGTTCTAAATTTCTAGAAAAAGAAGTGATGAAAGTGAATGAACATGGTGGAGATGTTAAAAATATGACTGAAAAATCTGAAATGAGATGGATCATCAGAATGAGGGCTGATATAGGAAGAGGTTTAAAAGATAAGATACCTGTTAGACCTGCCCTTAAGACGAGGGGTCTCTGTAGATAATTTGTTTATGTATGCATTTTCTAAAGTATTTTTATATATAATATAATATATAAACATTCAATGGATAAAACTTGGGATACATTATTTTACACAAACTGATATATATATATATACATATAAAAAAAAATATATAGTATGTTACATGTACATAGTATGTCCTTTCAGGTTTAATTAATTTGCCATTGTTTTACATGGCAGGTATATATCTTTCATAGAAACCTCTTAATGTGTAAGTATACCTTTAAGAAGGGATACATTTTGCAAAGGCTTGCTCACACGTTTGCAACTATGTTACAAATAATAAATATGCAGAGAACTTTGTTTATTTATTTAAATAGACACTTTTAAATTGCTATTTAGGTTTTTGAGTTCGCTGGATGAACTTTTTGTTTTTTGTTTTTACTTTTTTTAACGAATGTAATGATAAATATAGTTTTGAAGGAACTGCTTAAAGTGTTGCTAAGATATTAACTGATTGAATGATTTGATTGGTTACAATGGTTTACATGTTTGTATAAATGGAAGTGATTGTCTTTACATTATTTTTATATTGCCTAATGAAGCTGTCCAAAGTGACTGCAAAAGCACTTACAATACAATAAAAATAAACGTTTGGATTATACTTGAAACCTCTGCCTTTTATTGTAACCTCGGCCTTATATCTTGTCACTAGTTCATGTGTGGTTATAAGATAAAATGTATATCAATGCTCCAAATGTAGCCAATAAAAAGAAAAAATCAGTCAAGTCCCTGCATTGACAATTGTATGCAGGTTTTACCCTTGCTGCCAAGTTTCAAGCACAATGCTCTAGATAAAGGGTATTGCAAAATTTTAGATTAGATATAAACAAGACCCTGCAACCAGTGACAAGCTCTCTGATGGAATAAGGAACTTAATAAGTGTGTGTGCGTATGTGTGCGGGGGACAGTCTTCAGCTCACGACAATACTGGGGAGTATCTGAAACCTGGTGCATAAATGAGAGCTAAACAATGATTATCTCTCTGAAATTATGCATGTTGGACACTAATTCATGGCACCCACAAACATTACGGGGTGAAACTAGGAGCTGTAGATGATCAAATTGGTGCAAAAAAATCCACAGTAGTAATCTTGGATGGCTTGACTTTGAGCCCACTGACATCTAAGGCAGTATATTCTATAGGAAGTCCCTAAATGTGTGTAAGCATGCCACATGATCCTGAAGAAAGAACTACAGCTTTGTATCAGCAACATAGCTGTGATAAGGTAAATGTATCCACTGAACAGAATAAAAACATATGTTTAACAGACATGAACCAATGATGGAGCAGTATCACAGAAAGAATTACCTACACAGATTACACTGAAAGGACCTCTTGAGAGGCAGTAATAGTAGCAGTAATCTAATCAAAAACTTTACCAGATAACCCAGAGAAGGATGACTTCAAATGCTCCAAGACTACTGGATGACTGGCCATATCGAATGTTGTAAATAGAATGAGGAGGGCCACTATAAAAGAACATCACAAACAGGTAATTCACAACTTCATTGAAGACTGCCTTGAGGTGGAGAAAACTCAAACCCTGGACTTAAATGGATCACAGAGTTCATAGAAATCAAGAAATATAACAAATTGTTTACAGTGTCTTTTCTTAACAGCCTTCATAATGAATTGATGGTTGGCTATATGGTGGTAAGTCTTCAGAATGCTGAAATACAAAGTTTGCTTCTGGAGGATTGATGTTATTGAGGTATATTTTAAAACAGATAAACTAAATCTATCCTCAAGAGGATTGAGCAGTTTGGAATACAAAAGAGCTCATTTACTCCACATAAGATATGAGAAACCCAGTTGAGACATGTTACAGTCCACATGTATAAGGACATATATTTAGAAGGAACTACATACATAGACACTGTTAAGTTAAGCTCAGTCTTCTTCTCATAAATAGTGTTACCCCTTAACTATCCAGTTTGGCTCATAACTTTGGTCTGTTCCTCATAAAATGTGTTTTTTTCTGTCAAATCAATGGGATGAGCTGAGGATTGAAGTCAGTAAATAGTGACATACATTTGAGTTTCAAACTTCTAAATGCTTATTAAAACAAGTCCTGGTACTCTAGCAAATTCTAAGTTCGTAAGAGAAATATTTAAAACACGCCCCTATTGTTGGGCCTTTATCCCCTTATTTTGTTGGGATTTGTCCAGGTTTCTTGCCCTAAGAGGTTGAGATGCATGCTCTGAGTTGCAGCAGGAACAGAAATGTTGTAGTGATGGTAACTCTTATTTTAAGGCACACTCATTTGTCACTAACAAGGCTGGTCAAGAAGACATTATGGTAAGTTGTCTTTCAAGTTCCAGGATTACTGATATTATAAAGGCTATAAGGACCCTATCTCCTAATAAAAATGAGTATGACATATTAGTGGTCACTGGATGGGACAAAAATACTCTGAGGGAAATGCAGAGAAACATTCTATAACTATTCATGAATGATACAAATGCAGATAAGGCACTGGCCTTATGGGAATCTGGACATTTGTGAATATAAACTTTCTTTGTTTCCATCTTAGCATTTTGCAACTCAACATCATGGTAGTTCATTATTTTGACATAGATCCATATATATATATATATATATATATATATATATATATATATATAAACTGAAGCCTTACATTGCCTACAACTAGGAATGATGCCCATATTATATCTAAAATACAGACTGCTGAAATAAAGGAAGGGTACATGTCTCAGCAGATTATGGTACACACATTTCATCATCACATACTAAACAGACATTTTTTCATATTTCTAAAACAGATCATTATAAAATTATGCTACCTAATTGTTGTCATTGTGAGCCCATATAACTACATCTGGTGAAAGCAGAGTTTGTTTGCCTTTCTACTTAAATATTACTTGCACAAGGATACACAGTGTTGGTGATGGGCAAAACAAATACTTAAGTGGAAGGGTGAAAACAAAGCCTGCAACATGGACATTGCATTAAGGCATCCATTCCCCATAAAATTGCATAGATGCAAATCTGTAGTTTCTAATTATTCCTTATGACCATATTGTTTCTGTTCAACAATTACATTTTTTGAGCTTAGATACTTTTATGACTTTTATTTTTCTTTTTAATAATTTACTTCTACTTGTTTGCCTATATAATGTTTTTGAACACTTCAGTTTTCTGTCTATGTAGCAATGAACACCTACCAGGATAGAGTAATTGTCACAAAATTCTGTTGATAGTGATGTAGCAGAGATAAGGCAGTATGTAGCTAGAAGAGAAGCAGTGGAGACAAAGCAGCAGCAACAGCCCTGATGATACTCATGTTAACGGATGTGAAAGTGAACAGTAAATGCATTAAAACAGCAGGAAGTTAAGAGGTGATACTGACATCCTTAGAAAGAGGCATCAGTGGAAGCCTCTCAGACTTATCCGTCCTTATACCAACCCCCATAGTGAGGAGAGAGAAGGTCATGACTACAAACAAGAGCAGTGGTGGAGGAGCTACACTGGGCATATTGTAAGTATCCAAAGCAAGCCTACCCAAGCTGGGGGAGAGATGGACCCAGTCTGGCTCAAGGCAGTACCTAGTGGAGAGAATGGTGCATTTTCTACAGTAGGTAGCCAGGTACATGCATCCAGTTCTACCAAGACAAGGTAATGTCACAGAGCTCATGGGGCAGGAACATGTGCAACCACAGGGGAAGACAATGCATGCCCCTGCATGTGTAAGAATGTGCACATCAGTCATGACAGGAAGAACTATGGTTTAAAATATCTGTGATTGCTTATAGGATTGACATTCTTTTGTGGTCTGCCATTTTAATGTGGAAGGGCCGCTGTTCACAGGCAGAAGGATATAGAATTATTTAAATAAAAGAAAACTTAACTACTAACAACTGCTTTGATCTCATTTGGATTATTGCCTACAATTCTGAGAAACTTACCTTCACCAAGGCGCAGGATGTAGGTATTTTAACCACAGACAATTAGATGGTGCTCAGATTTTCACAGAAGTAAATTTTAATGATATACTATATTATTGAGATATATACAGTTTTGAAAAGAGGAGGAGGCACATTTATTTATGCATGAAACATTTAGCCACCTGAGATGACTTACAATATCAAGAAATGGATACCCACCTTTAAACCATTTACTACTGCAAAAGCTAATGTTGGTCTCTGTATATAAAGGGAAGTATTTAGTACAAAATGAAACATATCTTTATGGAATTTCATTGAACATACCTAACATACCTTCTGCTCCTATGCTCCAACACAGACAGTTGCATTTTGAGTGTTAATGAAAATATGTTAATGTCATATTTTCTTTTTTCAAATTTTACTAAACTCATGTTCTGTTCCTAGCCTGCAACACAAACAGATGCATTTTAAATGTCAATGGAAACATATTTTAATGCCATGTTTGTGTCAGAAAAAATTTAAAAAGTACAAATCTCACTTTTATGCAAATATATGCATCTTTTCTCAGCCTGAAGTCAAGATAACATGTTTTTTTAATACATTCTTGTATTTGCCACAGAAAGTAAACTGATGGATACATTTATTTTTAACTGCACATTTTTAATGTTTCAGTTTTCAATTTCTACATGCAATTCTGACATGAATTAGTCCCTGTCAAAAATAAGTTTGGGATTTCTATGTGCTTTCTGATTTTCATTTAAATTTTTAGGAAAATAGACTCTGCAATTCTTATCCTTGAACATTAATTTGTTTGAGATAAATTATGCAAAGACAAGAAGAGAATTCAATTTCAGTTGTGTGCAGATGTCAAGTAGCAGTTTAATAAAAATTGAGTCTTTTGTTATTTTAGTTTAAAGGAGTGAAAATGCCACTTTTCAGAAAAAAAATCATTATTTTATTTGTGCAATCATATTCTGATGTTTACCAAGACTGCAAACCAGTATACACAGTATACATGCTTTGTTGTGAGACAAATGGACAAAAAGTACAGCATTTGACAAAATAATTTTAGAAATAATGCTGTGAAGTACTTTTGACTAAAGCTGACAAGATGCAATCACTGTAGCTCAATAAATACAGACATGCACACACACTAAACTTTGTCAAGTGTTCATTTGTCGAACAGAGTGAAATGTTTGGAAAACTGACAAAGTGCGCATATAATTGTAAAATGTATACATTATAAGAAATAAAGTAAATATGTGTCTGGGTAGTTCATAGTTAATAATTTAGCATAAGTTTGAAGTGATCAGTTAGAACTTTTATATCACAAAGACATACAGTATACTTGTTATTTCCCTTGTTATTTCCTATTTGTCCATAAATACTTTCAATGAAGTGGTGTGCTTTTTTTTCAGCAGTTATTTTGTTCTACAGTTTTGGGATCATTTTAGTTACATAAGAATCCCTTTTAGTAGTTTAATTTCTACATATTTTGAAACATGGCCTCTATCTTTTATGCATGGACATCAAGAGATCAGTTTAAGATTTAATTCCTCACTTAAGCAAAAATTGTTCACTGTCTTGTTACCTAAACATAATTTACTTTTCATATATCTATATAAAATAGTGTACAAATTAAACACTTTAGTGTCAATAAAACAAAATAAGATGTCCAAACGAGTAGTGGTCACACCATAAGCTCCACACATAAATTGATACAAAAATGTTCATCCACAATGTTCATTAAAAAGTTAAGCACTTTCTTCCCCTATAATACGGGGACTTTGTTTTATTGAGTTTTATTTGGATGCCCAGCAAATGTTCTTTTTGGATTAAACACTTTTGTCTGACAGTATAAGTAAGGGCTCTAATTTCATTGATTCTCTTTGTTTATTGCCTTTGTACTCCCTATGATGTTTTTATTTATCCTTTAGATAGTGAATGAACACAAGCTGTACTATTGAAATATACATGGTTTTAAGACTCATTGGATCTCTTGATAAATTATAAATTGGGCCTGTCTATCTTAATGCTTTTGTTTTTATTTCTAGTACATGTTGTTTACAGATAAATGTTGATCAGCCTATAGTACCCATGTCTCTGCTCTGTTTAATGATCTCCATCTGGTTACATTCTAATTTTATATCAAACTTAATATCAGATTCATCAACATATACTATTTATTTTACTTTTGGTTGTACTGAACTTTAATCCTATACTGTTGTGCCAGTTCTGCAAAGTAAGCACTTATTCAACTTTTCAACATACGGTTAGTCTTTTTTCATTACCTGTCTTACAGTCATCGGGTTATGTAGATATTCATACATTTATTGACTTTGACAGGAATGAGAACACCATATTAAAGAGAAATAGTCCCAGTACAGAGCCCTGACAGCATCCTCTGTTTGTACTATTCCCTGTTGTTCTCATTCCCTGACCTACAATACCCTGCTCTCAGTTGTTTAGCCAGTTTATGACACAATAATAATCTACTGTTTTATGTCTAGACTGTAAAGACTTAATATAATCTGATCATCTAATAAGGTGTCAGATGCCTTTGTGACATCAAAATAGATCAGGAGACATTGCCTCCCTTGATGTAATAATGCAGAGACCTTCTCAAAAAATGTTATTTGATGGATCATAGTTTTTCCCTTTATAAATTTTAAGTGGACATGCAGTAAGGATTAACAGATGCTATTTATTTCCATCTGATTAAGTAGACATCTCTCAAAATAGTTTCATATGGTACAAGTGAGCCTCATTCATTATGACTACACTTTCTGTTACCTTCTTTATACTCTGATACAATGGAAGATCATTCCCAGTCTTCAGGTACTTCACTAGGTTGCAGTGTGTCATTATGTAAATATGTTAATGGCTCAATTACATTTATTTGTTCCTTTCAAACATTTCCTTTTAACTTTGCCTAGAACTTAAGAGCCATCTACTTTTGAGATGTTAGGATGTGGTAAACTTAAAATAGCTAATGAGTAAATATTACCAATATAATACAATGTAGACAGTTCAGTAAAGAATTAATTGAGTGCATTTTCTATTTTAAAGTTTTAAGTAATAACCTTGTTGTTAGTATGAATAGGCCCAAGCATTGTCTACACATTCCTACTCAAGTTAACATATTTGTAAAATATTTCCTATTGTATTTAACATTTATCAATGATTCTTATAAGTCTATGTTTTTGAATAATAGTTCCTTTTTTAGCTATTCTATTTTTTGGTTCAATCATTTTTAACTGAAATATGTTTTGTTATTTTTGTATTTCTGATACAATCTTTCTTTTTCATTTGTAAATGATTTGTTATTATGACATGATATTTTACCATTAAATCCACCTTTAGTGATCTTGACTTTAATATTCATTAAATATTTATTATAGTTTTGAATAAATCCCATCCACAATTAGTGCACGCTCTTAAATGGGCACTTTGCCACTCTACAATTTTAACTTATTTTACTAATCCGGGCTTATCTAGTATACTTGTGTTATAATATATTATATCTTTTCTTCTCTAGAGAAATAAATAAAAAAAAAAGTCACAAGAAATATTATCAGGGGGCATGTCTAAGATGGCAAGTAGTTAGCAGCACAAACATTTTGCTCTGCCTCTGTTCAGTTTTTCTGACAGGATTATTTGTCTGAAAACTAAAGAAACTGTTTTCAGAACATATACAACAATAAATAAGGCGTAAAGAAAATACAGCAAGAAAATCAGTTTTTAAAGATTTTATATTGATGCTATCGAGTCAGACTTTTTTTTCAGTCAAAGGCAGCCATGAGTCATCTTAAAGCTTCCTCTTAGGAAAGTGGGAGGAAGAAAGAACTGCAGGCTCTTGTAGCTAGCATGCAAGTATCAATAAAAACAGATAAACTGGAGAGCAAAATGGAGGCTATAAAACAAGAAAGTAAGAAACAGATTGATTTACTGAATTAAATAACTAAGAAGCATTCTGACCAAATCACCTCCATGGAGGAATCACTGAATAATGTAGATGGCAGATGAAATGAAAATAAAAGTCAAGTTGAATTTCTACTGATGCAAAACACTTTTTTCTTAGAAAAAGGAGATGATCTCAAAAGCAGATCTAGAACAAATAATATAAAAATATATGGTGTTCCAGAGAAAAAGAAGGAACTAATATGATACATGTTTTAATACTTGGCTTTGAAAAATCTTGCCAGAGTAACTTTCCTTTGGACTAGAGAGAGCACATAGGTCTCCTTTAAACAGTTCTTCAATAAAAAACCCATCCACACTAAGATCTATAATTTTCAAGTTCATTTCAACACAAGATAAAGATATGGTTTTAGGAACAGCATGGTCTAACTATCCAATTACTTTTAATTGTAGAACTATCAGATTTGGCAATGGCTATACTTCCTCAATCATTTCTGAAAGGAAAGTCTGCATCCCCCTTAATTAGAAGTCTTAAAAATCAAATATCAAGGCTCAAATCGTATTTCCTGTGAAAATCAGAATATTCCTATTGGAAGGCCAAAAGTCATTTAATTTATTAGATGAAGCTCTAGACTTTACTCAGAAAAATAAGCTCATAGACAAACAAGAAGACATGGACTGGTCCCTAATGAGTTTAAAAAGATATGCAATCAAAATTGGATGGTCAACAAAAGAAAGCAATAGCAAAACATTCAAAGAAAAGTAACAAGGACTTCATTGTTTGTTCTTTTTGGATTTGTTGTGCCACTGGTAATATACTTTATTACAATGTATATAAATTGCTTCAACTGTCAAGAGGACACCAAAATTCTCAAGGTAAATATTTTCTGTTTTAATAAATTATAAAATAATTCACACCATAATAATGTTAATTGACATAGCAACATCTGTTTGCAGAAGAAATAATACTTTGATAAAACCTTTGTGCAGACCAAAGTAAAACGTCATATGTTAAATGGATACTTGTTCCTTTATATAAAAGTCTAAGGATAGTTATACACTCAGACATAGGCATACTGAGCTATTTTGATCAGGAAAAGTCAGTAAGGAAAAATGCATTGTTCTGGATATGAGACCTTGTATATATATATATATATATATATATATATATATATATATATATATATATATATATATATATATATATGGATCTCCTACTATTCACCAAAAGCACATTTCACTGAAACACATTACACCACGTACTTTTCACCGAAAGCACAATTCACCGAAAACACAATTCACCGAAACACATTTCACCGAAAGTTATATATTGCCTTTTCATCACTGTAGTGCAACCCTGGGGTTAGTATATATAGTAAGGTGGGGGTGTGGGGGAAAAAAATGGAGACTGTCAAACTAATTGAAGTTAATTTATCTATTTAGTATGGAATGGTGGCCTAATGGTTAAGGTGTTTGCCTTACAAACACAAGGTACAGGGATTGAGTCTCACAAGGGATAATTGGCTAGGCGTAAAATGGCTTGCAAGGGCAGTTTGCCTAGTACTAACCTATGACCTATGACTGACTATGACATTGGGGGTGTAGGGGGAATAGCCCTGTCACATATTTTAAATATTTTGACTTATATACATGGATATATGTAATTGCAATATATTACTGTTCTCTGACAATAATACATACATAAAATGTGTTGGGGGCTATGCCACCCACACCCCCCAATGTGGGTGGGTGGTGCCCCCACACCCCCCTTACTATCTATACTAACTCCAGGGTCACACTACAATGGAGAAAAGGCCATATATAACTTTTGGTGAAATGAGTTTCGGTGAATTGTGTTTTCGGAGAATTGTGCTTTCAGTGAAAAGTGCACACTAATTTGATTTTTGGTGAAATGTGCTTTCAGTGAATATTAGGAGATCCATATATATATATATATATATATATATATATATATATATATATATATATATATATATATAGTGTGCAATGGTGTTTCAAACAACATAACTGCCTTTTCTTTATATGTTTTGTTAAATGAATATAGGTTTTATAAACTGTTTGATTTTTTATTTAAATATTGAGTGGGTATGTCTTAAAGCCTAGTAAATTAGCTTAAAAAATGTTTTGCAACATATTAGTAACATTAGAGTGCTTTATTTTATCTCCGGACATTTCTTAAATGCTTAGTTCATATTTTAGCCATCCCAAGCATATTTATAGCTTTTGACAATATTTTTTAAAACATTTCCCACTTCAAACTGTAACACTTACCTCATTTCATGGTTGAAAACAGAATCTCGTGGCATACATAACTGCTGAAGAAGATATGTGGCTTTGCAAATCAATGAAGTGCCAGTAAACTAAAAATGACCTTTCATTTCAAAAGAGGGCTTCAGAGTGAAACACTGCAATAGAAAGAAGTTAAATGATAGCAAAGTAAAGCAACATTTATGTTTGTGTATCTTATGGAAATTAAAATGTAATATACATGTTAATTTTAATTCAAACAGGGAAATTGAAAACAACAAGAATACAAAATATATACAGTTACTGAACCGTTTCTTTCAGTGAACAAATCATTTAACCAGTGCAGTAAGACTAAAAAGCAATACACAAACAACTTAAAGGAACAATATTCATTTTTACTATTAAGGTCTTGGTTATGAGCTTAATTGAAGTTTAGAATTAATATTTAAATTATTATTAAATTTAAAGTTAGTATCCTGAGTTTTTGTACCTTTTAGAAACTACTTATACTTAAGAATTTTATCTGAAGGTACATTATAAGAGACCAGAAGTGAACAAATGTTTGTAACACAGATAAATGTTCAATCTTATTAATATAGAAATGAAGTATCATAAAGTGTTTGTCTATATAATAATACATAAACACATATATAAACTGTATTTTATATGTATTGTATAATGCAAGTTTTCTTTAGGGAAATTTTAAAAAGTGTTTTTAAACTTTGACAGAGGAAAATAACTTGTCCAACAAAGTGTAATTTGTAACAGATGAATGTATGCTGGTATATTACATTTAAATACAATCTGAAGAAGATTCTAATGCTAAAATGGTTAAATTGATGTCATTAATTGCACCTCAGATCACATGGATATATACATATATATATATATATATATATATATATATATATATATATATATATATATATATATATATATATATATATATATATATATATATATATATATAGATATACATAGTTTATCTACATATATGACTACAGGTGTTTATGAATTTTACAAACTATATTATTGATATGTTGTCTTGGTGGTGAAATGTATGTAAAAACTTTTGGGAATACATGTCATATATGTATATTATGGGAGAGATGGGGTGGATAAATGAATCTTAAGTTGATAAAGACTGTATTTCTATGGACTGGTTATTGAATAGATGTTGCTATCAGTCTTTGGTAATGTTAAAGCAATTGGTTACTTTGAATTTAATGTAATATTGTCAACATGACATAGTTTAAAAGAGATCTAGTTTGACAGATGTTGAAAAATCTTAGATGTTTGTAGATATATCCCTCTCATATAGAATCACGTAATGCTTTGTTTCAAGAGATCTGAAAATTTTGGGGGGGTTATAAATGAACTAACATGTAGCTTTTATACATTAGTAATGCTGCAAGTTATACTACTGGTTTTAGCATATTACTGAATGGATATTAATCTGTAACGTAGACATAGATACATAATTAATGTTTAAACATAGTGAATTAATATAATAACTTGGATATGTTATTATACTGCTTTATGGAATATTAATAAATAGAATAGATTAAGCAATGACATTACATTATATATATATATATATATATATATATATATATATATACACATACACATATATGGTTAATTTGAAAATATGAATATTTATTTTGCTGTTCATATTAAATCTAATTTATAGGATGGTTAGGAAAATTGTCATTGTTTTTGGTCCTTTATAGATAGACAAACCTATCTCATTTGATATTAAATGATTATAAGTTAATTGTGAAATTAACTTTAATCTTAGATAGACTTCTGTAAATTGATGCTAGAGTGAGGCTGTTTGGAACAATACTAAGTACTGAATTAATTTTCTTTAGAGGTGGAAGCATAGGAATGAACAAAGGGACATTATGGATGCTAGATGGTGATTTGAGTGACTATGTCATCAAATCAGTAAACGATGCATTCCATGTAAGGAGTTTTAAATATTTTTATTATATTGCTATTAATTTTTTTCTATTTTTTTGTCCATAACAAAAATGTTAAACTTAAATATTGCCAAACTCATTAAAATTATTATTTAAATTTAGTAGACTTAACACAATTTAGAAATGACAATATATGCATGTATTTCACTGAATATAAATGGTTTAAATGATCCAATGAAGGGAGACAGTTTAAGTATCTTAGAATGAACAGAGCTGATATATATATATATATATATATATATATATATATATATATATATATATATGTGTGTATATATATTTTTTTTACAGAAAGTACACCTAATAAAGAAATATATTGCTAAACTGATATGCAAACAATATTAAATACTGGTGGATTCATGTTATAATGTTAAAAGAAGAGGCACCATAATACTCTGAAAGAAATCACTAACTACACCTAAAGTGATTGATTTTTACACTGGGAAAAATGGTATGATGGGATTAGTTGCACTTGAAATAGATAAGAAAAATTATATGTTTTGTTAATATTTATTGAATTCCTATAATCGGTTCTAAAGTAGCAAAAAAAAAAAAAGTATTTAGACATTATAGCTCTACATCCAAAATGTGAAATCCTAATGATGGGTAACATTGTATACTCTCAGAAAGGGATACCACTAAAGATAAGAAACCTAAAATATCTGCTATGGCTAAACAAATAAATAATTTACCAATAAGATGAATCTTAGAAATATTCAAGTATAAACATTTGCAAATGCAAATACCATAAATTATACTCACTATTCTTATAGATTTGGCAACCAAACAATATAGCTAAAGTCTTTAGTAGAAGAAGTATCAAAGACATCTTGTCCTTTGTCTGACCATAATGCCATTATTTTTAAACTTATTCTAAAGTCAAATGAATTAATATTTTGGCACCAAATACAGGCATATATAGTTTAAAATTAAAGGATTTAGAGAATGGTTTCCGAATGAATTGAAACTTGTTATGGACACTAATAATAAAGGTGAAGTCTCTAATTTTATTCTCTAGGACACATTTAACACCTATATTTATGGTAGAATAAAGAATTGGAATTTGTCAAAAAGAAAGGAATGGGACAATTAATTAAATGTGCTTCAAACAAAAACTGATAACTTAAAATTAAAATTAAAACTCTCTGATAGAGATATGACTGCAGAACTAACAACATTGAATCAAAGATGCATAGAAATATTAAACCATAAAGTTGCACTAAACTTGGAGAAATTTAAGTTAAAAATGTATACTCAAAAATCTACATAGAATAGTAATAGGATCAAAAACATTAAGTAACATTAATCATATTTAAAAAAAAATACTTAGAAAGTAAATAATACATTTAAAAGCATAACATATTTAAAAGACATTCCAGAAGCTTTTAGAAGACATTATAAAGACATCAATAACAGAGATATAATGTAGATAATAATGATAGAAGTGATAGCTTCTTAACAGAAAAATATTAAACAAAAAGTAACAAAAGAGCAAAATGATAAACTAGATAAATCCATTACTCTTAAAGAACTAAAAGAACAAATACAAAGTCTAAAAAATAATAAGGTTCCTGGTTTAGATGGCTTAATCTTAGAATTATATAAAATAATTGCAGGCAATGTATTACAATTTTAATAAATGTATCTGATGATGTTAGACGTTCAATAAGTATTCCATCTTCATGGAAATACCCTTTGATTTTCCCTATTTCAAAACAAGATAAAGACACTAAGGTATGTAATTTATAACATCTTATTTCCTTATTAAATGTTGATTCTAAAATTTTAATGTCTATTTTAACTAAAAGATTAAATATTATAATACCAAACTTGATAAATTAAGATCAAACTGACTTTATCTTTGGAAGAAAAGTACAAGATAACATCATCAGACTTTTATCTTTAATAGATCTTGCCAATAAAAATAATAAAAAAAAAAGAAATATCAATACTAAGTCTGGACGTTGATAAACTGTTTGATACAGTTAATTGGATATATTTACAAAAAGTACTTAAATAATATAATTTTTAAGCTTTATAGAAATTATATAATGATACATTTCCTTTCATCAACATCACATCTTTTTTCTCTATTTCTTTTAAAATATCAAAGGAAGCAAAACAAGGATGTTCACTATTTCAACTACTTTTTGCCTTATCAGTTGAACCCTTTGCCATGTTCATTAGAAATAATAATAGAATAAAAGTTTTTTTCTGGTAACGATAATTATAATTCTAAAATCCAATTATTTGCAAATATGTTCACTAAATATTACCAATCAATAAAATACTTTGAGGAAATCTCTGGATTAAAATTTAATCATGATAAAACAGAAGCAATGTGAATAAATACAACATTACACCCACTTTAAAAATATAAAGAATTTAATTGGGAAAATAAATAACTTCATTATTTAGGAATTAATACAAAAAATAAATGGAAGGAAATATTATTATTAAAATATAAAATATTAACTAACAGCATTTCAAAATTAGTTGAAAGCTGGAATTTAGTTTTCTTTTCAATGGAAGACAGACTTATACTAATAAAAATGATACTATTACCTAAAATATCATACCTTGCTCAGTCAATACTCTTATTACCCCACAAGATGATTAAAACATTAAAATTTAAATTATTAAAAAGTTAAATACTATACTATTATTTTTTTGTGGCATCCTCAAAAGCCAAGAATATCCCATGATTGAGATATTAAAAGTTTAGAAGAAAATGGTATTGGATTCTGTAATATTGAACTTTACATTAAATCCACTATCTTAAACATTGTGAGTCTTTGGTTAAATTCAACATATAGCTTAAATTGCTAATGCCTACATGATGTAATTTTAGTTTCAAATGTAGTAACTGAAGCAAATTTTAATGAATCATCAAACATTAATATACTGCATGGGGTTCTAAAAGACTATTGTATACATAATGGAAGCATCACTGCTTATACTTTTGGTGTCAAACATATTTTATATATCTTTAAAATAGTAAAGAGTAGTAATTATTTAGTTGAATAGCTATTGCTCTTATTTTTTCCTATAGCTTATATTGCTGGTTGTCTAGAATATTTCAACATAAGTATAATAACTATTCTTGTGAAAAACAATAAAAAAATCTGGTACATTTCTTAGATGTAAATAGATAAATACTGTAGAAAAAAATTTAGCCAGATATAATGCAAATAATATTATTGGTTCAATATACAGACTTTTAGAAAATTCATAAACAATAATCTACAATTACCATTAGCTATGAATACTAAACCCATTCCTAAAATATTAGAATTCTTCTTTCAGATTAATTTACAAATTTTTAAGACCTGAACTTCTGGATTTTGATGTGTTTCATTGGGAATAGTCTACAAAAATAAACAAGGAAACATTTTTAGAGAACAATAAAAAAGTTATATCTACATTTTTTAAGCAACTCCACATCATCCATTTATTGGGGAGTTTTTACTTGGATATTTTTATATAGATGCTTTTTAACACCATATAAAGTAGCACTTTTTTTATAAAAAAGAAAATTTAAAAAGTTGAAGAGATAATGGTAATTTAGACACAGACTGGGAGGATATGATTCTGAAATAAGTTCATAAGTTCAAAGGTGGTTTACTAGGCTAATGACCACAGGGACCTTTTTAAGCCTAGCCATGCATCCCAAATCTCTGACATATTTTGATACCATTGATAAGTGTAAGCATGGGCCTGGGAGATAAACCATTTACAAGTTACACGTGTCCATTAGAGAAATAGGTGTCAAACCAGGGATGAATTTCCAGTTTCTCATCTAATTGTGCAAGTTGCTCTTGAATTGTGTTAAGGAAGAACTCCGCTTCACATGGATGGGGAGCCTGTTCCATAGACATGGTAGTCTGTGGGGTACATATCTATCTCTCCAGCAGGTTCTATTTATATCACAGGCAAGGTTTGAGTTTTTAGAATGGGTAATTCTGGTGCTGTTTGTTTTGTGGATATGCAGGAGTTCCATCAGAGAGAGGTCTGACAATGCCCTGTATGCCAGGCATAGATCTCCCCTCAAATGTCTGTAGGACACAGAATACAGGGATAGGGCCTTGAAGTTGTCTCCATAGGACATTTTGATTATGCCCTGTATTTTTTAAATGAGGAACCTTTGTGGATGCTCCAGTTGTTGGATATGCCTGGTTAGGTACATACCAAATGCAGCATTGTACTCAATGGTTGGTCTGATGAATGCCAAATACAGTGGAACAATGACTTCCTTGGACTTAGATGACATACCTTTGTTTATAAGTTGCATGACACACAATGATTTCATCACCACTGTAGACACATTATGGTTAAAGTGTAGATTATTATCTATGTATGTTCCTAAGTCCCTGACTACTGGGTCAACTCTAAGGGGTGTGTTGTCAATATGATAGTATCAGGGACGGATAACTTCCCAAAGGATAATATTATGCATTTCTTGGCATTTAGCTTTAGTCCATGGCTCTGGCACCAGTTGTTTTTCTGTGTCAGCCCCTCTTGGAGAACATTTGTCCCATTTTGGGAAAAATTCAGAAAATTTGCTAAAGCCTTATGGTCAGACAAATGTAATATAACATATTTGTTGATTTTATTTAATTTTCCAGTTCCAGGTCCTATTCCTAAAACTCAGGTGCCTCTCCTATGTTCTATCCTGGCTATTGGCATAAAGGTTATTACATCGAATTGGATGAGGAAAAGTTCCTTTTCTTTTTCAGATTTTACTTGTCTGTCAACAAATGTATGTAATAAAGATTGCAAACTTTCTATACCAGAATTATAAATGTTACTCATAAAATATATCTTGGCAAAAACTTAAAGATTTATTACAAAAGTATACTGTTATTTAATGTTAGTTTTTTTATGGGCACTGTATATAGTTTTTTGTACTAGTTTTCATTTTTTCTTTCATCTGATTTTTGAATTATGTAATTTAATTCATGTTTTAAAATGCAATACAAATATTAAAAAAAAATAACATGATCTAAACCTCCTAAAGGTTAATTTATTTTAAAACTCTTTATAAGTTCATTTATCTAGATTAGTAATAAGTCATTTACACAGAGATCACAAAAGTGTGTCTTATATGCAATGCAGTCCTTGCAAAAATAAGTATTTTTAATTGATTTTTTCATACTTTTATAAAATATTTAAGATTACTGCTGTTATATTTTCAAATTATGTATAGCATTTTTCTGTGCTTTATCACTGTAAGGGGACTTGCTTTTTAATGACCTTGATACTAGTTTCAGTGTACTGTAGTAATTTTAAAAGTGTGTATGTTTCTAGCAAATTTGCTTTATTGGTCTGGTTGAATTCACTTCTGTAGTCTGGTTTTACATTAAGAAGGCCTGGGAATGCTTTTCTAGTGGGAGTAGAATATGCCCTGGTCTGTTTGTGCTGTGGATTACAAAGGAAGACTAAGTGACACTGCTTGATTGGTCAGAGGGCTATTTTCTTAATAAATTAATTTTTCTCTGCCACTATTAGTTCAGCTCATTTGCACAATGCTGTTCATTGCACAGTGGTGTTTAGCAGTGCTCTGCATATATATAGGCATACAGAATAAAAATTTCCATATAAAACTACACCTGAAATTTCCACAGTACTTAGCTGCACAAAGATCAAATCATTTGTGCACTGAGGAGCACTGCCCAAGAGTTTGGTCTTAGATAGCCCTGACTGTAGTCTATACGCTTACAACTAACAAGATAGCCTGCTCTAAACCCTACTTGTACCATCTTTTTGTACAGCAAGAAATAAGGATCTATATTCACTTCCCTGCTATCTCTGTAGCTAGTCAAGTAGATATGGACATCCTGAGGTAGTGTAGCAATTCCCTCATGTTTACTAACACCAACCTAATTCTTATACCAACTGAACCAGTATTGGTATTACTTAGTTATAGTCCATATGGACCAGAAATTTACCTTCCTGTAGTACAAGAAGACAGACATGACAGATTTATTTTACTGTGTGTCGCAGGCAGGTATGAGCCTAGCATTGACAACATTCTATCTTCTCCTTGATTGATGCTACAACATGAACAAAAAATAATTAACTTTAATAGTTGGCTTTGAGTATGGTGTCCTTCAATGGGGGTACAATATTTGTTAGCCTGTGAAGATATGGTCCTCCCTGCACCACAACTCCCCCTACTAAATATATATACTACCTCTGAGATCACACTACAATGAGGAAAATAGTGCATTCCCCAATCCCCTGTGTACCACAATCTGAGTCAAAAAAGTCGATGAGCTGCATTGTCGATCATGTGGTCTTGGCCATGTGGATTTCAACAATGCCATGACCATTTTGCTTTGCCAGGGTTGGTCTGCATCTGTCCCCTCTCAGTTTTGAATATTTGCTAAAATTAACCTGATAAACCTTCAAACATGGTTAAACCAGCTCAGGAAAATCTGAAGTTGTTACTGATCAGTGCCAAGAATCTAAACAAGAAACTTCACTCCCTGGATGCTCACCCCACTCTGGAGAATATAGACATCTATGCAGTTACTGAGACAAAGTTTAAAGCTGTGGAGAGGACTACAGCAATTTAGGGCTACACTGCCTTTCACACATTTAGGCCAGATACTGCATATGAAGGGACAAAAGGTGGAGGTGTCTCTATTTACAATAAAAAAATAGACCTCAAGACTAGTCCATCAGTTTGATGTGCTTGAGCTTCTTCATGTCCAAATTATCTTATTCAATGTCTCATGCTATATTCTTGCAAGCTACAGGTGTACTAAAGAAGATTCCCATTCAACATAACACCATAGTCATAGGCAACTTTAATTGCCCCAGTGAAAACTGTGGATCATAAATGACTGCTACATGCAGGTCCAAAGAGTCCTGGACTTTATAAATGCAAATACATTGGACTAGTTATTCCATACACCCACTGGGGGTGCAGACATCTTTGATCTGGTCTTCACATACATGGCAGAACATTGCACCATCTGTAGTGTAAGTTGCTAGTCATCTGAAACCATGAATCCTCTTCTTTGAAGTAAAAGTAAGACCAGAGACATTGGCTAACCCTGGAACTTTTAGGAATTATTCTAGGGCACACTTCCTAGTATTAAATGATACCATATCAAAAATTCAAGCCCCCTAAACCTTGAAACATCACAAGCTGTGTGAAATCATTCTCAGAACCTCTGTATAATTGTATTAACAGCTGCATAGACACAAATGTACTTACCCGGCTTAAGCATAGGATTAACTCAGAAAACAAACTGCCCTGGTGGAATCCCAACATCAGTTGGTTATATAAAAAAAGGAGGAAATTCATTGCAAAAATTAGGATGTGCAATGCTATGCAAGGTAACTTCAAAATGATCTACATGTCAATTAATTGATGAGTGGCATTGATGAAACCCACATGGTTGAAATCACATTATCAACAAAGCAGTTCATCTCTCAATTTAAACAATACAAAACCAATGTTTTTGCAGGGGGGCTGCCTTCCTGCACCCAATCACCCCCTGCTAAATATATATACTGAATTCAAGATCACACTACACTGGGGAAAATGGTGCATTCCCAATCCCCAGTGTACCACAATCTGAGTCAAAAAAGTTGATGAACTGCATTGTCGATCGTGTGGTCTCAACTATGTGTGTTTCAACAATGATGTTTGTCAACCAAGTGAAACAGTCCCCCTCAAATGCAGTACACAGGAATACCAAATTAATTGTAAATTATGTCACCTATACGCATCCAGAAGAAAGAGCAAACTTCCTGGTTGACAAACATAGCTCCAGTTTTACTTCCTCTGCCTGCCTGATGTCCCTCAGGAAATGTCCACTTCCATAACTCCCCCAACTATCACTAGAGAGCAGGTGCTCAAATCCCTCTACAAGACCAAGAACACAGCATTGATGGATCCCAATAATATCTTAGGATGCCGCTTTAATACCATAAAACATGAACTATTGGGACCAGTAGAAACACTATTCCAACACAGCCTCCAAACAGGATATATGCCAAATGAACAGAAGACTTCATCTGTTACCCCACTGCACAAGGTGGGCCATCCACAAGCCCAGCGAAGTATCAACCCATATGCCTGACTAGCCTGATAAGAAAAACTATGTAGCGAATAATAATGGCTATCCTAAATGAAAACAAATGTAGCCTACAAAGACAGGAATGAAATCAGTATGTGCTTGTCAAGGGCAGGTCTTGCCTACTCAGCCCACTGAACTTCTTTAAGAAGGTCACCAAAGCAATGTATGAGGGCAAAATGCTGCATACGTCCTATCTCATCCTGGCTGAAGCATTTGACACAATACCCCACTAGGTCATTGTAGAAAAGCTTACTAAACTAGGTATAAACTCCTACATCTCCCACTGGATAGCCAGCTGACTTATAGACAGGACCCAAAAAGTTAAAACAGGGGAGTCTTCCTCCACAAAAAGGCCAGTTGCTAGTTGGGTGCAACAGGACAGATTCTTGTGGCTGCTCCTGTTTGACATATACTTCTCTCAGTTTAGGGCTAATAATGTCAAGAGCCTCTGGCTAACCAATTTTGCAGATGATTGCAAATTGGGTGCAGTCACTTAAGCCCCTACAAGACATAGATATCTGCCAAGAAGACCTGGCACAGATTAAATACTGGTGCCAGAATCATAGTCTAAAGCTAAATGCCAAAAAATGCATCAGAGTATCTTTCAGAAATAAGGCCACCCCAGCAAAGTATTACACAGACAATACACATGTAAGAGTAGACTCTACTCAGGGATTTGGGAACACATGTAGACAGAGATTTAGCATTTGACCATCATGTGTCTACTGCAGTGAGGAAACCATTTGATGCTGGATATGGCATCTAGATTCAAACATGTCATCATTTTGTTTTACTCTGTTCTCATGAGACCAGTCCTTGAGTACAATGTCCCCTCTGTATATATCTGGCCATGTATATGAACAACTGGAGCATTCTCAGAGATTATAAACAAAAAGAACACATGGGTAGAAAACAAGTCCTATGCAGATCTCCTCAAAGCATTGTCCTTATATTCCTTATATCGTATATGCTTCTGACAGGTGATCTAAGCCTGGTCTCCAAAGCATCTTCTGATCCAGTCCTAATGGACCTGTTGCACATCAGTAAAACAAATCACATCAGGAACACCTTATCCAGGGACCTAAACTTTGCCTGCAAAATAAATATGACATACTGGAGAGACATGAATGTTTCTCTGAGTCTCCCTCTTTTCTGGAACAGGCTTCCCATCCATGAGAAGCAGAGTTCATCCCTGCACTTATTCAAGTGAAATTTGGATCAGTGAATTTAGACCCATAAGTACATCCCTGGTCTGGCATATATAGCTGTATGGGAGAGAGAGAGAGAGAGAGAGGAGAAGCTTGTAAATGCTCAACTACCCATGCCCAAATATATAAATACTTCCACAAAAACCTTGGAACTAAATCCTATCAAATTTTACTGGGAAGCATGTCTAGGGTTAAAAAGGCCCCTTGAGTCAATAGTCTAGAATTTCACAGTGATATTATAATATTTAGAGGTAGAGGTGTGTGTATCATTCACCATGTCTAAAAAACAGATTCATATTTAGTTCTAAGCACTGCTCATATACTATTTAATGGGGGCATAGTCTTCAAGTATAGTTCTTGGTATTTCTATTAGATATCATTACAATGTATTCAAAAAGTTATTACATTGCCTATTTCCTTATTAGGACTATTGTACACCAACACCATTTTACAATCTCCTACAATGTCTTATCCTTCAGAATAATACTTAGAATCTCAACCTCAGCATCTTTTTGCTCTAAATTGTTTTATGTACCAACATTATATTGCCACTCTTCATTTCCTTTGTCATGATTTCATATACATTAACTCTTAAAATACAAATGTTACCGGTATTCCATGGCCCAGTTATGGCTATTATTTTTATTCTTTGCAGATTTATGATAATATCAAATGTTTCCTATTTCAAAGACTTTGTACATTAGCATAGTGCCAGCTTTTGGTCTCATATTAAATTCATTCTTTTCAGTCCTATTGATGATAAGTTGTTTCTCTGTAAAAACTTTTAATATTTTTCTTAAGGATGTTAGTAATATAATTGATTCCTCTGTTTTTAAAATGTGATCCATCTTTCCCAAGTCATGTCATACTGTTACCAGATCTCTCCAGAATGTAAAAGCACAAAACCCTTTTTAATATCCAAGTCATCTCAACCATATATTAAACATTTTAGCTTTAGTGAAATCACAATATTTAAAAAAAAAGTAATGTGGTATTTTATAAAAGGACACTTAGATTTTATTTTCTTGACAAATCATATGGATTTTAGTCACTGCCCTTTTTACAAGCTGAAGTGGGCTCTTAAGCAGATAGTTAGTAGCATCCATAATGACAGTTTAGTTACATTTTATTTTACTAGTCATAATAAGCTTAGGAAGCAGTGTACCTTATTCAGCAAGTGTGGCAACTCAATACAGATGCTGTCACTTCAGACTAGTTAAGAATAGTTAGCTATATTACTTGAGTCTCTTAATGTGAGTCTGCCAACTATAAGGGTCTCATTTTCCTTTTAGTTTCTTACTGTCCACTGAACTCTCATAACTTCATGTTTATGCTATCTGTAGAATTAAAATATGCATGTATTTTATTATTCTTTTATACATTTATTTTATACCACAGCTACAGTTTCCTCTCATTTTAATACTAACCAAAACGTTTAATTTGTTTATTACATATTTTTGTACTACAGTTATATTTTTAATTATGCCTAAGTTTTCTGTTACTACACGCATGTTTACCTCCTTAATTAGACATATCCTAATATCACCCTTTTCTGTTGTGCCCAGAGTATCCGTCTTCTGGTGTGCAGCTGGATTTATGCACTCATTGCTATGTTCAGTAAGCCCTGTGGTAATGATGGCTCTATCATTATCTTTCCCTGTAGTTTTACACAATTCCCTTTAAAATACGGGAATAGTCATATTTTTTAATTATAATTACTTCCAGAAATCTGTAGTTGATTGCTGCTTTCTATTTACTTTGCTGCATTGTTTTCCAAATTATTATTTTACCTAAATTTTCCTAATTATTCAAGGTCTGGATGTAATTTTTTCCTAAATTTTTGTTTTACACAAATTCTCTTTCTTTCATTGTTTTACCCAGTGGAAGGGTAATAGCTTTATGAATATTTGCAATGATTATTTTACCAGTACATGCCATTCTAGTTTTTTTTTAACTTGCTTCTTAACTGGGGACCTTTAACTGCTTTGTTCATATGTACAGTGTTTTCTGTACCATTACACATTTGTGCTCCATATCATCATAGTCTCTTACTTGTGTATTGTCTAAATGCTGAAAGTTTCAGATATACCATAAGTTTCAACATGGGTACAGGTAGAAATATGTATGCAAAGTGTCTGTGGATAAGAGTTAGATTAAGTCCTAGGTAAGGGGGGATTCATTTAGTGTATCCGAGTGTCTTGTATAGTGATAGTGTTATGAAACAGATTTTTTTTAAGGCAAAGTGGAGGGATGTAATTAAGGGCGTGGGCAGTGTTAGGGTTAATGTTGGCATGCATTAGTAAAGTGATACAGGAGGGTGAAGGTATGAGGGCTATTATTTATACTAAAAATCTAGTTGGAAATAATCTGAAGCAAGTTTTATCTTTGCCTGCTATTTTTTTTTTTGCATTTAAATTTGTAGTCTTTTATGAAATTTGAGAGATCTTCTGGGTCTTAGCTAGTAGCTCTGTATATTTGGCCTCGGTAGTATACATCTGTTCTGATATAATGTATTCTGCATGATATCATATAAATATACATTCCCTTTCTAAAACAGGCTAGGAAAAATATAGCTAAAAAGAGAGTTAGAGAGAGACTGCAGAGAAATATTCCCTGAAACCAACAGTCACCAATATCTCCATTCTAATAACTATCTATAATTAAAAGTCATAGCAACAGCAAGGTGCAGGGTCCTCCAGAGGCTGCAACCATGCAAATGTTGTATCTCAGTGATGGCCTTATCCTTCCAGAAAGACAGTTGTATCCACATTAATAGATTACTACACCATAAACATTTTTATAAAATGATTGCTATCATACTCCATCCATCCCCTTTTTCCCATTTTCCACATGGGGTTGGGGATATCACTTCAACAGTGACAGGCATAATCATTACATCCAAATAAATTCTTTCTAATAAAGAGCATGTAAGCAGAATTTTTAAAAATATATACACATAAAACAAAAATTTACCTCAGAGGTGGTTATTAAAATATAATACAATATTAGGAAACAATGTATTCTCCAAATAAGGTTGATACCTATAAGCAGATAAATTTAAAAATCTAATGTTTAAACATAGGCTCATATGTAAGTACTGGGGTAGCTGCCCTTGTGGGCCATTTTAAGTCTAGCCAATTTCCTTTCCGAAGGTGAGACTCAAACACTGTACCTTGTGTTTGGGAGGTTAACAGCTTAACCATTATACCAACCCCCAACAGAATTGTTGAGTCACAGATTTTTATTGTAATTTTTATTTATTTACTTGTTCATTTGTTTGTTAATTAGATACACTCGATCAGCAAAACTGTCTCCTTCCAGTGACTGAAATGCAAGACCTATCTGGTTAAATTATTTTTAGACAATAATACATCAGTCAGATGGAGAATAAGAGACTCAAATCCAGAAAGCACATGATTTGTTTCGTCTACATGTCCCATTTTAATCCTCTGTGCTAAATTGCCATGATGTATAAAAAGATTTATCCTTAAAACAAGAGACTATACTCACATCACTAGCATTGTACAGATTATCCCCCAGATTCAGCAAGCCCTACACGGTGTGCAGGACTTGTGCAAGAGCTCCAGCAGGCAGTATGTTTGCCATGCAATCCAGGAATAAGCTGTAGGGAAGTGCACGAGTGCTCCTGCACTAGTCCTGCATGGACTCAGATCCTGTATGCAAATTACCCCATTTGCAGGAGAAATCCATGCAAATGAAGTAAATTTGCAATCCACGAAGCTGGCCGTGCAGGATTAGTATAATCTGCAGAAATGTTCTCGGTTGGTAACCGAGTACATTTCTGCAAACTACAAAACAGAACCATGACAGCTCCAAATAAAGGGTGGATATTATGTTGAAAGTATGCCAATGGCCAAATATATGGCCATTGGCATGAAAAACAGTGGCAAAAAATGTTACTTTTATTTTATTTTAGCTGATCTCGGCTGTTTAAGCGTAGGGCAGCGGCGCGCAAACGGAACCGGGCAAAAAATAAAACCTAAAATAAGCATTCTAACCAAAATCACTATTTTGCCATTATACTCAATGGCAGGCAGAAGACAACATGGCCAGTGAATAGTGATTGCTAAGGGGGGAGGCTCAGTGTGGGACCTGTAACTAAGCATCAGCAGGCAATCCTATGCAAATGAGGGGAATGATACTGAATCCCACATTTCCCCTCAATGCTAGTCAGCACCCGACAGTGTAAGACCAGGAATAGCTTGGTGCAAGCCTAGGAGTTAGCTGCCATCATAGGGGTGTGTGTCAGGCATACTGTAAGCAGATTGGAGCCCTGTGGCTCGAGTTTGCCCTAAGCTTAGAAGAGCTGAGGCTGACTAGCACTCTTTACATTGCCTAAGCAGGTGTTAGCACTGCACACTGGGCTTTAAAGGGGAAAAAAAAGAGTAAACCAGGAAATAGCAGCTCTGTGCACATCTGAGCACTGTGTTTGCGCAGTGTCCCCCACTCCCGGCTTAAACAGGAAGGCAATGGGAAGGGAAAACAGCAGTAGGAAAGTAATCTAGGACAACTAGCATAGCTGGCAGGTGAAATGTATCAGAATCAGCCAATTGCGCAGGCAGCAGACCAGCCCAGCCCAGAACAGTACTATAAACTATGCAAACACCTTTCCCTCTGTTTTATTCGTCATACTCTACACCACCGGTGTATACAAGCGGGGGAATTTTAACAAACAAAAACAACAAAATGATAGGGGTTCCAATAGCTATCATACATCAACATGTGGAAGAGGCTTAGGGTGGTGAGGATGAGAATGCTGTTGACCAACCCACAGTGAGGAGATGGAGAAGAGTGTACAGACCCAGGGTAACCTACCAAAGGCTACATGAGTTGGAGATAGTGGAGCGCTATAGGGTGGACAGGGACCTCCTACAGCAAATTGTTGAGCTGTGCCGGCCATGCCTGACACACAGAACTAACAGAGTGGAATCCATCCCATTGGATACCAAGGTATGTGTAGGCCTAAGAATACTAGCCACAGGTACCTCCCAAAGGCCAACTGAGGATATCATGGGGATCTCACAGGCATCAGCATCCAGGATTCTCCACCAGTTTCTGGATGCCATGTCAGCACATGCCGGTGAGCACGTATATTTCCCCAACACCCGTGAGGCGTTGGCCAGCAATATGCATCTCTTCCATCAAATAGCAGAATACCCTGAGGTAGTGCATCAAAGCACCACCTGGTGAGCGGGATAATGTCTACATTAACTGCAAGGGCTTCCCCACCATCAACTGCCAGGTTATGTGCGATGCCCAGGGCATAATAATGAATGTGTGTGCTGGCTGTCCTGGAAGCTATCATGATTCCCACATCTGGCATCTGACATAGCTGTACCAGAGATTTGTCAGTGGGGACATCACTTACGGTCACCTAGTGGGGGAAGGAGGTTATGCACTGGAGCCTTGGCTGATGATACCCATCAGAAATGCACACACACCCGAACAAGAACTCCATAATGAGACACACACACATACCAGAATTGTAATAGAGCGTGTATTTGGGATACTCAAGTCACAGTTCCGGTGCCTGGACACATCTGATGGACCCTTGCAGTATTTCCCAGCTACATGCACTCAAATTGTTATCGTATGTGCCATGCTGCACAATATGATCCTGTGGAAACAGCTGCAGCAGGAACAGCATGGGGCAGGGCTACACAGCCCCTCACCATTGCAAAGGCCTGCAGAGGCACAAAGTGACTCGGAGGAGGAACAACCTGAGCCTGCCCCAGTTGTCAGAAGGAGGTATGCCCACTATGCCCTGATCTTTGGAAAAGAGGCAACACATAGCACATACACTGACACAGCAGGGACCCAGGGAATGACACCTCTCTCTGACTCGCACATACAGTAAAAGGGATGCCAAACATGACACTACCTATGCTCAACCATGTATAGGGAGTGTACTATTTGCATCTGACATAAACAGCCCTCCAGCACGATCCTCAATACTGGCTCACCCACAAGGTAAGTCACTCTCCTTACCATTTGCTGAATGGAGTAGTATGTGTTGTTACTTGTATCTATGGTATGGATGTGAGCATGCAAGGGAATTGGGTGGCTGAATGAGATGCCAGCAGATAGTAGACACCTATAGTGGCAGCATGAGATCTGTAACAAATACTGGTGTCACCATAGTAGCCAGTACTACAAATGGTGACAAAATCCACTGCAGGAAATGTGCTGGGCTACGTGTGCCCATATGACACACACATGCCAGTCAGGGAGGTTCACATACCCAACAACAGTCTCAGCCAGCAGGACAGATGTAGACAAACACAAACTGCTCTGCTAAGGCCTCTGAATGATGGCTATGGGTAACCTACCCCCCAGGCCTACACAGACAGACTACAGCAGGTCAGCCAGTGGGATGTTAGTTCTGATGGGTAGGAAGTCAGAAACTGATATGTAGGTCAATCAAATCTAAGAGCTGTAGTACACTGATGTGCCTCAAGTCAGCATGATAGGTTAGAATATAGAATGAAATGGAGTACCTGACATAACAGTACAGTCATAGAAAATGTGTACAAGTGTCAGGTTTGCCCTCTCCCCCAATGCTGTGTAGAAATGTAGAAACAGTCAGGTGTGTCCCCTCCCCCAATCCTGTGTAGAAATGTAGAAATAGACAGGTGTGCCCCCCAATACCGTGTAGAAATGTAGAAACAGTCAGGTGTGCCTCCACCTGTCCTATATAGAAGTGTAGAAACAGTCAGGTTTGCCTCCCCCAGTCCTGTATAGAAATGTAGAAACAGTCAGGTATGCCCATCCCCCAATCCTATGTATAAATGTAGTAACAGTCTGGTGTGTCCCCCCCCAATCTGATGTAGACACGTTATAACAGTCAGGTGTGCCCCCCAATCCTATGTAGAAATGTAGTAACAGTTAGGTGTGCCCCCCTTCAATCCGATGTAGACATGTAGTAACATGTATGTGTAGGTATAATACCAGTGGCGCACAGATGACCTGAGGTGGCCAATGTAGTGGGATAGATTGTAGCATTTGTACAATAGGCTGCAGGTATGTGTGTGTTAGGTTGGTGTGTGTTTCATATTGTGTGAGAGTGGTCAGTATGTATGCATGTTGAGGATTGACCTGGTGGCCATTGCCCACTACTGTCGATGACAGGGCCAAGTCCTCACAACTGCAGTGCCAAAGACAATGCTCCCCAGTATAACACATGATAACAGTTAGCCCTTGTAAATGTATGGTGGTAATATGTGTCACCATCTGAAAGATGGACATGGCATGACTGTTGGGCTAGATATACAGGCAGTACACAGAGAAAGTGCCCCAGACATACAGTATATAATGTGTTACCGTGAAATGGACACACCCTTGGATTTGTACATACAGGTATGCTTCACCTTATCTGGGCTTGTAGTAGGGAATACTGATGTTGTCTGGCCAAACACTTGCAGATTACAAATGTGATAGGACTGATGTACTGATAAACAGCTGATGTCCCTGCACAAGCCAACATAACTGGAATACCCCATGCATATCTGTGAGTCAGATGCAAGTTGTGTACATAGCACACATGCACCCAGCTCACCCAAACACTACCCACAGGTACCTCTCCGGTCTTACCCTGCTGTTGGGAATGGGTACAATATGACCCCCACCTGTGTATAGCAATAGCGAAAGAATGCAGCATGCAGTGCAGGTGTCACATGCAGGTGTGTCTCTAGCTGTAAGCAGCACCCTGCCGGCATCCACAGCACCTGATCAATACTGATAGAAAGTACTGGCATGAACACCTAGCACACCTACCCTGTCACCCCAGGGGAATATACTGTATGGCAGTGTGGGACTGTAGGACTGACAGAATGCAATGGCCTGCTACAGCTGGCTTGCATCACCACCAAATGGCCTACAGGCCTCTGCCAAAGACCTGCATCTCACCTGTACTGCCAATGTATGTTATGTCATGGACACCCAAATAACAACATAACACACTCCACATAAGCCCTGTGCAAAGCCATGTGGACAAACTACAGTAACATGTCCACCATGACCCACTGCATGAACTGTGGACCAACACCAAAACACAGCTGTGATGAGGTGATAACTATAGGGAAAGTATCAGAGAATGTATGCATAATGTATGGAAGAGGATAGAATAATAGAGGAGGAGGATGGGAGCATGGGCAGCATGGAATGTGCAAAGTTCAACACACAGCCATGTGCACATACTATCTCTGGCTGCAAACACAAAAATGGGTGGCTACAAACCTGCCCATACACCACGATAGGGGTAATGTCCTGACTTATGACCCCTGCCTCTGGATAACCTGTGTGAATCTGTACAGCTCTGAGGTATTGCCACAGCAAGATAAGGCCATACTGTCACGTTGTTGGATGTACAAGTATGGGATCTTCTTCCATCACTGTACCAAGGTGCTGAACTGGATACACAGACCCAGCTGAAAGTGTCTGCAGCTCCCCATCCAGAATGGTACAACATTCCATGAGTATGTAGGCATTTGACCACAATACTGGGCATGACTGCATTCACCCTGTGTTCCCCAGGACATCACTGCGAGCAAAAATGTCCAGCTGACAGTACTTAAGGACATAAAACATCACATTGTATAACAGTACACATGTCTGAATATCTCTGCTATCACCAGTACCATGTAGCAGAAGCAGCACAGAGACAATCACCTACAGTACACACTATCCCTTGCACAGTTTTACCCCATATTGCCAACTGATGTACAGATATTCTGCAGACACAGTTTGCTAGCTGTAGGTGTAGAACACAAAGGTCTGCACTGGAGTACAAACTAACTGAAATGGATCCACACATTCAATACAGAAGGGCATACTGGGCATGCTCACACACAAATGAAGCCCATATCTGCCAACAACAGTGGACCATACATATCTGACAGTTGCAGATGTTAGTGCATACACTCCTCAGTGTACACCAGTCATGCTTTGCACACACATTGGATAAGAATACACACATATATCCAAGGACAACACACTATAATATGCCAAAAGTACACACACATAGATCTGTGGAAGAGAGTGACAGTGACAACGAGCCTTCCATCATGAAGCCTATCTCACCCAGCTCACAGCCAAATGGCTACAACCATGTGATGTGTAAATTTATTTTATTTTTTATTTATTTTCAGTTTGATTACCGGGGAAGTCCACTGGGCCACAAAGTGCCCATTTTCAGTGGAGGCCCGAGTTGAAAAGCTCCTTAAGCAATACAATAAAGGTTACATAATGTTAGAAGTAAAATACAAGAGTAAAATTCTTACAGTCAGGAAAATGCAAGTGCATAATGTACATCGTAAGACAGTGCAATACAGATTTTTTTTTCAGTGGCAATACAGATATTTACAATATTTACATACCAAGAGTCAAGTGAAAGTCAGCTAAATCTATTATGGAGGAATAGAAATAAAGCTTGAAGGTAGAGTGGAGCAGGAGTATAAAGAGCTTAGTGGGAAAATCCCTAGAATTTATATAGGGTGAAAGCAGGAACATTTCCATTTGGATGATAGGTATGAGAAAAGTTGGGTCTTGAAGGATTCAGAGTTAGGTATAGTCCTAAGTGATGGAGGGAGAGAGTTCCATTTTTACCTAGAGAGAAGTAGAGTAGAAGCTGGCCAGCTGGATGTTTGGGTTTGTGAATGGAAATTAGGTTTTGGTGTTCAGATCTCAGAGATCTGTATGGGATGTATGGAGGAAGGGTGTTAGTTAAGGCTGGACATTTATCTGGGTAGAATATTAATTTGTGAGCGGTGGTTAGTTGGAGATAGTGTAAGTGGTTAGGGAGTTTTAACCAGTTCAGAGATTGTAGGGTAAGGCAGTGGTGAGTTGAGGTTTTGGATTTTGCAAATATCAAGTTTGGAGGTGTTGGAAGCAGACAGATTGGTTAGAAGAGGGGCTCCGTATAGTAGAGAGGGTAGGAGGTAGGTAATTGCCAAGGTGTGCCTAGAGGAGTTCGAAAGAAATCGATTATTCCTGTAGAGCATACCTAACATTTGGTGGGTTTTCTTTATGTTTTGTTGTATGTGGAGATCGAATTTAAGGTGTTCATCTATGGTAATGCCAAGGAGTTTTGCAGAAGGGACCACTTCTATAGCAGTGTTGGTTGACTTAGGACATTGAAAGCGTTTTTGTCAAAGGAGGAAACCCTGGTTGGGAGGAAAATTAGTATTTTAGATTTATTGGAGTTGAGGGAGAGATGGTTTTGGTGCATCCAGTTCTCTGTAGTGGAAAAAGCTATTTGTGTTTTAGTCAGTAGTTCAGGAATGTTAGAGGCGGCACAAACTAAGGTAGAGTCATCAGCGTATTGGATGACTGTAGTGTCAGGGATGTCTGTGTGAAGGTTATTTATAAAGATGTTGAAAAGCATGGATCCGAGGATGGACCCCTGAGGAACGCTGGTAGGTGTAGGCAAGAAGGAAGAGGTAGAGTTCTTCCATCTGATAGTTTGAGATCTGTCAGAAAGGTAACTGGAGAACCAGGATAGAGTATTAGGGGAGAGATTAAGGTTAGCGAGATGAAAGAGAAGATGTGTGTGGGAGATGGTGTCAAAGGCTTTAGATGGATCTAGCAGTACTGTGGATACAAGAAGTCCAGAATCTCGGGCTTGATTGACTGTTTCTAGGAAGGATAGTAAGTCAGTTATGGTGCTGTGGCCAGGGCGGAAGCAGTGTTGGGTGGGTATTAGTAGATGATTCTGAGTTAAGTAGGGCAAAAGTTGGTGCTGGACACATTTTTCTAGAATTTTAGATATTGGAGAGAGTAGGGCAATGGGGCGGAAGTTAGAAATAGTGGTGTTTTTGCCTCCTTTGTGAAGAGGCAGAATGTAGGCTGAACACCAAAGTTTGGGTACATACGACTCTTTTAAGGATCTGTTAATCAGGATACTAATTGGGAGAGCAATACCTTCGGCTGCGCATTTGAGGAAAGAGGAGGGTATGTTGTCAGGGGCATTAGAGCATGGCTTTAGTTTGGATAAGAGCTTTTTTATAAAAATGGTAGAAACTGGTTTGATCTGGAAATTAAAGGGACAGTTATTAGGGTTGTTGGGTGTTGAGTAGATGGAGTTGGGTGGATTATTATTTGGGAATGTTTTGGTTAGCTTAGCTATGGATTCTGTAAAGAAAGTGTTGAAGTGAGAGCTCAGCTCCCTGTCAGTTAAACTAGGGTCAGGGCAGGGATTATTCCTGGACCCTGGATGGAGAAGGGAGTTAACTGATTTCCAGAATTGTTTTGGGTTCTTATTATTGTTGGACTGAAGTTTATTATAGTAGTTTTTTTTTGTCCAAGGTGATTAGTTTTTTTACTTGGTTGCGGAGTTGGGTGTATTGGAGCAAGGCAGAAGACAGTTTATTTTTCTGATAAAGCTTCCAGGATTTTTCTCTGTGATGCATGATTTGTTTAGTTTCTTTTGTCAGCCAAGGAGCAGAATTGGCTTTGATTCGTTTGTTTCTTAAAGGGGCTAGGGAGTTAAGGGTATTTAGGAAGATAGAGTTAAAATGCTCTATAGTGTTGTCAAGGGGGAGAGTGTTTAGGGTTTGCCAGTTAATTTGTTTAAAAGTGTTTGAGAAAATTGTGGGGTTGAAGTTGCTAAGGTTGCAAGTTTGAATGTACTGGTGTTGGTACTGGGTGGAGTTAGCTGAGTGATGAATGAAGGCAGGGAGATGGTCACTGAAGGTGTCAGGGATAGTGCCAGAGAGAATGATTTTGTTTGGATGGGAGACTAGAATCCAGTCTATGATGGACCCTGGGGGGTGGTTTTTGTTAGGACGAGTTGTTGAATGGATTACTTAGGTGAAGTTGTAGAGGTTAATGGATAGGGAGGGGGAAGATGTGTTAATTTTATTCCAGTCAATATTGACATCACCTAGAATATAGGTTTCATATTTTATATCAGTTGAGGCCCAGTGAAGAATATGCTGAAGAGTAGAGATGTTATCGTCTGGGGAGATATATAAGGAGATAATGCAGATATTCTTATGTTTATTCAGTCGGAGGAGACTTGCTGTTATTTCAGAATTTTTGAATTGTGGGGTTGGGATTTGAAGAGGGATTAGGGAGAGAAAGAGTAGATTAGAGCAGAGCCTCCACCTTTTTTATTTAATCGGTCACTTCTGAGGATGTGGAAACCTGGAGGTAAGATTTCAGAGTTGGTAATATGGGGTTTTAGCCAGGTTTCTGAGATGGCTAAGATGTCAGGTTGGTTGTGATTAATCCAAGCTTGTACATGGTGAATTTTGTTGTTAAGGCTATGGGCATTGATAGTGAAGAACTTAAGAGTGCTAAGAGAGGAAGCAGGAGAAGAAGGGGAAGGGGGGAAAGGGTTATTTGTAGTAGCGGAAGAAGGGGGTGGAGGGAAGGAGTTGTTTGTACTGAGGCAGGGGCTGGGGTTAGGATGTATGTCTCCAGATAAGGCTAGGACATTACTGGTGATCACTTTTAGCCTTTTAGGTTTGTGTAGTAGGAAGTTGTTTGGGGTTAGCAGTAGTTTAAGAGTGAAAGTTTATGTTGAGGTGGAGAATAGTTTGGGATGGAAAAGGTGCAGTAGGTTGGGTGGAATGAGGGAGGAGGATATGGAGTGGAAGTGAGAGAGTAGAAGAGGTTGCAGTTGAGTGCAAGGGATAGTTTGAGTAGAAGGTAGGTATGGGGGAGCTTTAGAGGAGTAAGAAGTAGCATGATAAAGCGGAATTAGTAAGATGAGAAGGGAGCAGGGGAGTCAGATAGTATAGGGGATTTGGGAGGGCATGTTTAGAATGGGTGGGGTAAGGAATGGAGAAATGTGATGGAAGTGTATATGCTAGTTGAGGAGAAAAAGGTAAAGAAGTAGAAAGGGAGATATAAATTTGTAGACAGGAGAGGGGAAGATTAAGTGTAGAGAGGTGTAGGAAAGTGGAGTGGGAGGAGTAAGAGTGGGTGGGGAAAGAAGAGAAGGACTGAGATTAGTTAATTGATATAGGAGGGAGGGGTAATAGTAAGAGGACTGTGACTGGTTAATTGATATGGTAGAAGGAGTATGTGAAGAATAAATGTAGAGGTGCTGCGGGAGGGTGGAATTTGGGGGCAGGTTAGGGGAGCGGAGTGAGCCTGCAGGGTGAACAGAGCGGGTAGAGCCAAGGAGGAGAAAGTGAGGAAGACAATCAGTAAAGAGTGATAGTCAAAAGGGTAAGTTTTGCAGTGATGTGTAAGGGGTAGAAAGACTTACAGAAAAATGGAGTAGTGGGTAGATATATAGATGAAGGACAGTGGGAGAAGGTGAGAGACTTTATAAAAGGATAAAGAAGAGGTGTTTGTAGAGCGAAGAGTGGATAGGTAGTCCTGGGACAGTAGTGAGGGAGAGAGCAGGGGAAATGATGTCAGGGGACTGTTTAGGGGAGATAAGGAAGGAGTGGGTAAAGTAGTGGGGACAGCAAGAAATTAGAGGAGTGCCACCTAGTGGCCAGTCAGTCTAATGCAGTAGAGATCCCAGGGAGAGATATCAGGTAAGGGGAAGGAGGGAGCTATCACAGTTCAGGAAAGGGGGTATTATTATAAAAGGGAGAAATAGGATTATTAAGCAGCAAAGAGGGGGGAGTTGTGGCTGCTGGCTAGTCTGGCAGGGAAGCACACTGCGACCTAGTAGAAATAAAATTAATTACTACAAAGTGTTAGAGCAGTACACATACTTTTACTTAAAATCCTTGCTGTGAGTGGCACTCAGGGAGCAGTATGGCCTTTCAGTTTTGGTTGAATTGTCCTTTTTAGCGGGTTCCTAGCCAGTATGTCCGGGAGGGTACTTTCAGGAAGTTAAGGCAGGATAGGCAGGAGCCCAAGCTAGAACATACAACGAGAGGGAAGAATGTTTTGAAGCAGGCGGTGCAGGCGTCAAGAGTTCACAAGCAGACAGTTGTTAAAACTTACATAATTAAAATTGAAAATAAATGTATATAGCAGCTAAGATGAAAAATAAGTTACACTCTTTCAATACCTTAATGATAGAACCAAAGCACAGGTAGGTAAACTGAGATAAACAGTTCCTTGTGCACAGAGTTAATTTTAAATGAGCAGACAATTGGTTAAACAGACTGATTTTAAGTAACTATTAACTAAGCACAGATATGTTAAACTATGAGTGAAGCAGACCCTAGTGTACAAGTTAAAAAATAGGCAGACAATAATTAATTACAGGCTAAATGTAAGCAATTGGTACAGGTTGCATGAATGGACCTTGGCTAGCGACTATGTTAAGTTCAAGCAGTAAGAGTAGGTGCTCCACATGTGCAATGTATTCATATAAGCGACTGAGACAGCTAGGTTGAATCCTGGTTTGAACAACTACAAAGGATTCATGCAAAAGGAGCAGACTATCGACAACTAGCACTGATTCGGTTGAAACGACTAAGACAGCCCCAAAACAGCTGAGTTAAGAATCCTTGTGCAAGCGCTATGTTAGTCGAGCGATTGCATACATTAGGATTCCGGCAGAACCAAACACAAAAGGAACTACAGTTTAAGAGCAGCAAGCTTAGATTCAGATTAACTGACAAAGCAAGCCCCAATCAGCTATTTGAAAAATGCGTGCTACATGCTAGAATAAGCTGAGCGTTTACAGAATACATTACGTTGTAGTCACAAAAAGTACGGATTACTGTGCAACTAGCATTGATTTAGTTAAAGTAAACTATCCCAGTTATACAGATAGGTAACAATTTAAACTAACTAGTACAGATTCAGTAAAATGACTAACAAACAAGTCCCTAGCGGATTAAATGCAAGTTCCACGTGTAAAGCGCTTTCTTAAATAAGTGTTTGCAGCGGGAAAACGTGTAGATAAAATGCACATTTCAGGACAGCTAATAAAGTAATGGCAAACGCATAACACAGTCCAGAGTTTCAAATTAGCAGAAGAGTCCTTCAAACAAACTTACAATTAGGTGCAGACGCTGGAGCCAGGGATGCACAGCAGCCAGGGGCAGGACTGAAGAATTAAGATGGCGTCTGTTTGGAAGTGGGAACTACATAGAGTAGGAGAGGAAATGGGTGGAATGGGAGGAGTGAGTGGGCTTGGGAGGAAAGGAAGACTACGGGGAGAACAGGTGCAGACCGGAAGTCGCAAGGTGAAACTGCGTTGGGTAAGGCAGTTCAGAAAGGAAACAACAGAGGATTACGGAGGGTTAGAGAGATGGGGAGATTACAGTTGGAGTGACAGGGTCAGACCAGGAATAGTCTAAATGAAAGAAGTTAAAAGAGACTAAGAGTAGAATAGAAAGATAAGAGTAGAGAGAAGAGCCAAGGAGGAGAAAGTGAGGAAGACAATCAGTAAAGAGTGATATTCAAAAGGTAAATTTTGCAGTGATGTGTAAGGGGTAGAAAGACTTACAGAGAAATGGAGTAGTGGGTAGATATATAGATGAAGGACAGTGGGAGAAGGTAAGAGGCTTTATAAAAGGATAGAGAAGGGATGTTTGTAGAGCGAAGAGTGGATAGGTAGTCCTGGGACAGTAGTGAGGGAGAGAGCAGAGGAAATGATGTCAGGGGACTGTTTAGGGGAGATAAGGAAGGAGTGGGTAAAGTAGTGGGGACAGCAAGAAGGTAGAGGTGCGCCACCTAGTGGCCAGTCAGTCTAATGCAGTAGAGACCCCAGGGAGAGATATCAGGTAAGGGGAAGGAGGGAGCTATCGTAGTTCAGGAAAAGGGGTATTATTATAAAAGGGAGAAATAGGATTATTAAGCAGCAAAGAGGGGGGAGTTGTGGCTGCTGGCTAGCCTGGCAGGGAAGAGCACTGCGACCTAGTAGAAATCAGATTGCTTACTACAAAGTGTTAGATCAGTACACATACTTTTACTTAAAATCCTTGTTGTGAGTGGCACTCAGAGAGCAGTATGGCCTTTCAGTTTTGGTTTAATTGTCCTTTTTAGCGGGTTCTTAGCCAGTATGTCTGGGAGGGTACTTTCAGGAGGTTAGGGCAGGATAGGCAGGAGCCCAAGTTTCACTTAAAATCCTTGCTGTGAGTGGCACTCAGGGAGCAGTATGGCCTTTCAGTTTTGGTTTAATTGTCCTTTTTAGCGGGTTCTTAGCCAGTATGTCTGGGAGGGTACTTTCAGAAGGTTAGGGCAGGATAGGCAGGAGCCCATGTTTTACTTAAAATCCTTGCTGTGAGTGGCACACAGGGAGCAGTATGGCCTTTCAGTTTTGGTTTAATTGTCCTTTTTAGTGGGTTCCTAGCCAGTATGTCCGGGAGGGTACTTTCAGGAGGTTAGGGCAGGATAGGCAGGAGCCCAAGAATTAGGTGCGGATGCTGGAATCAGGGATGCACAGCAGCCAGGGGCAGGATTGAAGAATTAAGATGGCATCTGTTTGGAAGTGGGAACTATATAGAGTAGAAGAGGAAATGGGCGGAATGGGAGGGATGTCACTCACTATAGAAATTAGCCACTGGTATCCCTCAGCATTAAAGACTCTGTGGTGTAAGTGCTAGCTGTGCAACATGACTGTACAAGGCAGTAGTAATTTAGCAGTTGTATACACGCACCTGTAGAATATAAACCTGAGTATGCCTGAGTGTGGTGTGTCTACCTCTAGATGAATGGGTTATGGCCCATGCACACACACTGCCCTCCCCATAGCCCTACTATGACAAGCCTGCTGATGTCATTCACTTTGAAATACACCTTTGGAAAAGGAGTAGCCCAGTAATCTCTGTGGCAAGTCCTATAACTGTGTAATGCTGCAGTGTGCTAAACTAGTTAGGTAGGAGTATTAATCTCAGACATGGCAACTGTGTGTGTATAGTTCTGTTTGTGTAGGGAGCAATGCTGTTTAGGCTAGTCACACTCACAATTAAAATGACCAACTTAAGCAAGCCTGATGATGTCATTCACTTTGAAATACACCTTTGGGAAAAGAGTAGCCCAGTAATCTCTGTGGCATGTCCTATAACTGCATAATGCTACAGTGTGCTAAACTAGTTAGTTATAAGTTCTAATCTCAGACATGGCAATTGTGTGCCTCTGTCTGTGTAGGAAGCAATGCTTTTAAGCTAGTCACACTCACTACAATTCAAGTGCCCTACTTTGGTAAGCCTGCTGATGTCATTCACTTTGAAATACACCTTTGGGAAAGGAGTAGCCCAGTAATCACTATGGTGCATCCTATAACAGCATAATGCTGTAGTGTGATATAGTATTCTGGTAGGAGTTCTGTTTCCAGACATGGCAAGTGTGGATGTTTGTGTGTGTGTTTCTTTGTCTGTGTAGGGTAGAATGCTTTGAGGCCATTCACAGTCACTACAACCTCCATTGACCTACACTGGCAAGCTTGCTGATGTCATTCCCAGTGAAATACACCTTTGGTGAAGGAATACACCAGTCATCTTCGTGGTGTGTCCTATAACAACATAATGCTGTAGTGTGATGTAGAAGTTTGGTAGGGGTTCTATTCCCAAATGTGGCAAGTGTGGATGTTTGTGTGTGTTTTTTTGTCTGTGTAGGGTGCAATGCTTTTGAGGCCATTCACAGTCACTACATCCTCCATTGACTTTCTTTGGCAAGCCTGCTGATGTCATTCCCAGTGAAATACACCTTTGGGGAAGGCATACTCCAGCAATCTCCATGGTGCATCCTATAACTGCTTAATGCTGTAGTATGATAAACTGGTTAGGTAGGGGTTCTAATCCCAGACACGGCAAGAGTCTGTGTGTTTCTGTGTTTGTCATTCGTATCCTGTGTGGAGGTGGCTGTGAGTGTGTAATAACTGGACTCATTGTGGAGCGGGTTTTGCAAATTTATTATATGGTAGCCCTATTATATGTCACAATGTCCACCTTACAAGGATAACAAATGTGAAATAGCTGAGAGGCTGGGGTGCCAAGGCATACCCCCACATGTGACATCAAGGCCTGGAGAACAAAGTTAGCAACCCTTGTATTACCCAGAGAACACTATCAACTCATGTCTCATACTCAAACACACTTCCCTAGGCAATAACTGCTATGTTGGTAGTACCCTGCATATTGCCCACAGATAGTAACCATGGTGTGACTGCAGTGGATGACAGAGGGCATGGCACCCTGTCCATCAGTACAATAGGCACGTACATGCAGACAGTGTGTCTTCACTATGTTCCCCACTGGATGCCTGCAACACCTGTGGTACTATCAAATGTGACCCACGAAGGACATACCATGCCTTAAACACATGCCCTGTATGGAGAGGTACCACTGCACCAGAGAATACCTGCATCATGCTATCAATGTAGGTGCAGGGTCAACCAGCTGTCCATTACTAGTTCCTGGCACATCTGATGATAACAATCTGTGTACACAGCATGGAACAGACACCCCAGGTACAGTTCCACATGTCACTGTACATGCATGTGGGATGTGTGCACATCCCAGACACCATCCATGTCATGAACTAAAGAACACATACATGGCAAGCTTTGCACAGCATTAGCCACACACAATAGTTACCCAGGTGAAATACAATACTGACCTGTGTGGACCAGTCCAGACACTACACCCCTGAGCCACACTGCAGACCATTGTCATGTGGCCTGATGCCAAGGTATACCCTTCACCTAGCCTTGTATAACTTTATGACACAGTCAACCACTACACGCCATGAAGCAATGCATGCATGCATGTCAGTACTGGCACCCTGTATCTATGTGTGTGGTGTATTATGCTTTTGACCAGATTCACACTCACTACAACCCCCACTGGCATACTGAAGCATGCTGTCTGATGGCAGATACCTTCACATAGTCTTTTCCCATATAACCTCCGGATAACCCTTGCGGTGCATGTAATACCTACGCATGACTGTATTGTGGCAAACTAACTAGTTAGGAAGTCTAATCCTGACCCTGCCAAGTGTCTCAATGTGTGTGAGTCCCGGAGAGAGTGCGGCTGTGTTGCCGCTGACACCTGTTCATGTGGACAGGCACGTGTACTACACCTACTGTATCACTACCATATCACTGTTGCAGATGTCACTCACCATCATATATATGTTTGGACAGCTCCTCAACATGTAAGCAATGTGGCATATGCAATAACTGCATAGACATGTGATAATAATACATAGTCAATCAGGGGTTTGAAATCCTGTACTGGTAGGTGTGTGACACAAAAATGCTTAGGATTTAAACACTGTGGCAAGGACAAATGCACCGGACAGCCGAGTAGTATAAAAACTTTTAATTTCTAGGTCTCGGCTGTCCGGTGCGTTTGTCCTTGCCACAGTGTTTGTATCGTTTATTAGTGTTCGTTACACTGTGCCTTGCATTCTAGTTTACTATGCTTAGGATTTACTTTCCCATCCCCTCCCTGACTTACTTTGTCTGTCTCTCTCACTCTCTCTCTGGTGGATGTGGAGAACTACACCTGCTCTGCTTAGGCAGCAGCTTGTGTTTTGTAAGTGATGCTCATGATCAGCTGATGGCCTCTGCATGAATTGCAGCCCTCCTCTAGCTGATTGCATGTGGAACAGTTGTGATAACATTTCCATAGCCAATTGCATGGAAACACACTCCAATATCTAGGAACATCATGTTGTTGGGCCTTTTCATTGACTGTGAGCAGGACCTAGATCTGGTGTTTTGTAAATAGCATCACAGCTGGATTTGGGATTTACCTCTAACAACATACACTGTGGAAACAGGCCAACACACAGGAGGGGGATGTGCCTGACATGACTACAGAATGTAAGTGTTGCTATTCTGCATTTGGAGTAATGTTGGTTTAACAGGTTCTGTGTGTATATGCCTGGTCTACATGTTTTAATACCTGTCATGACAGTGCTATGTTTTTGAAGAAACTCCCATCTGTAGAGTCATGCAGTGTGTGGAGGTTTTTGTTTCTTGTGTTACTCACAGAACACCTATCTGAGAACTGCAGAAACATAGCGTGAGGATTGCAGTCAGTACATGGTGACATACATGAGAGTTACTGACTTCATATCCCTCATAGAACATCTGTCGCAACAAACCCTGGTACGACAGTAAATGTATGAGGTTATCACAGCAACATGCCAATATTGGGGCAGAGTTCATAGCTCCAGCCAAAAGTCTGTCAACCTTTGTACATATGTCATGCAGTAAGAGGTGCATGTGTCCATTATTTAATGGCATCATACCTGATAACAAGCCAGTCAGATATCAGACTGCTAGACGTGTTATGTATAGTAAGGGTTGTTTCTGAGGACAAAGCTTGGCCATTCTGCAGTTGTGTGTTCAGTACTGGGGTCTGTGTACTTAGGGTGATTGTCGACAATATGTGTATGGCGCACATGTACTTGGGCTGTGCACAGACTATGGTAGATGCCATTGTTGTTGGTCCTGTTCTCTCTGATGTTACATGCTGGTCCAGTGTATGGTACCCTATTGGCTCACATACCTGTAGGGCCAGACACACACATGCCCCATACCACAGACAGCCATTGGACCACACAGTGCCATGACCCAGTGTATGTCGAGTCAGTGTGTGAGTGGCACATATGAGGATGGTGTTTATCAGACAGTCCATATACTGCCATATTAAGCTTGTGTACCATATGTGGCTGTGTTTACATTAGTTGTGGGTATGCACTTTCACACAGGTGTCTGTTACTCTGTGCTGTAACATGCGTGTGGAACCCATTATAATCGCAGGTACATGTGTATTCCCCCATAGAAAATGTAGTCCAGTGTTGTGGCAGTCTGCCTGTAGTTTGCAGAGTGCTTTGTGACATGCCTAGCAGCCTAGTGTAATTACCCAGTGTGGTGATATGTCCAGTTATTTGCAAGACATACTGGTGCCAGGCCACCATAACCGTTGTGTATTTCTGAAAAAACTGGGATTCTGTACAGATATATGTCACTAACTACTGGGTAGTATGTGGCCATGTGACCCCTGCACCCCCAGGTATTATGTGTCAGGACAGACTGGCATGTGCGCATGCATAAGCTGTGTGGGCATTTGTAGTCCAGTATTTACGTGATATACCCATGTACATGGCTATTAACATCCACATTGGAAGGCGTGGTCCACATGTCTCGCATGAAAGGAATATGAGTACACCTCTGGACTGACCACAGAGTGCCAGACTGTCCACATATATTGGTCATATCTCTGCTGTAGTCCACAGGATCATTACTGTGCTAGCAGTGGTACTGTACTATGATTTCCTTAGGATGTCTATCAGTAGCCAATGGCGCACATGTTAAAAGCAGATGTGACCTCCCACAAACAACATGTCTGTTAAGACAACCCCTAATAAAGTAGCAACAGTCTACATATATACCTGCAATACATACATGACATCCCCTTGCACAAAGAGGTTGGGACTATTGGGGCTGAGGTAGGACTCCACTCCATGTTCTGGACATATGGTGAACATATATGTATATATATTTATCTATATATCTATGTGGATATATACACATATACATATCGACATACATAAATGGATATATATATATATATATATATATATATATATATATATACATATATATATATATATATATATATATATTTATATATATATATATATATATATATATATATATATATATATATATATATAACACTCAAATATATACATATACACAGCAATATATGTCTACACATATATAGATATAGATACATAGGCACATATATGTATGGATATCTACGTATATATAGACAGTAATAGGTATATCTGAATAGATATGTATGCACATATAGTTATAGACATCTACATATATATCAGCATAAATAGGTATATCTGTACACATAGGATGTTCATATATATATATATATATATATATATATATATATATATATACATATGTATGTATCTACAAAGAGATCTACACATGGCATATATATGATGCACTAAACAGATGTGTAGACAGACACATGTATGAATATACATGTATATGTACATGTAGACATATATCAATATATGTATATGTATATATCCATATTCCTGTCATGTGTAAGCATCACAGCTGTGTATACCTTCCCAGATGTATCTCACAATATGTATCTGATATGTGTACATTATGATATAGCAACATATGTGATGCAACAGTAATATCAATAACAAGTACTACACAATTGTGGAAGTAAAAGCAATTGTTCAATACTAATCAATATGTGTGTTGACAGATATATTGGAAAAACAAATGTCTTCACAGTGGTCATGGTGTAGTGGTTAACTGTTGTGACTACAGTGTACAGAGTCTTGTGTTCAAAACATGCAAGGGCTGTTTATTTTGTTGCTGGGCAGAACAAGTGCTGTCAGATACAGAGTGGTTAAGGCAGTTTTGAGCAGCTTTAAGCGGGTTTGCATAAGTTTGTGTGAAGCTAAGTGGTGCTAATGTATGGTTAAACGTATGGGCAGTTACACAGTGTGGGCTTCACTTACCAGTGCGCAAATCTGCTTAGCTGTTATATTGGAGCAATGTTGACCTTAGAACAGGTAACCAGTTCTCACCACCCAGTCTGATAACATAGCAGGGTAACGACATCTGTAATAAGTGTATGTAATGGCATGTACAATACATGCACTTATGTGGTTTCATTACAGTAGCAAGGGGTGTGAGTGCCATGTCTGGTACACACAAATATATGAGACCTGACAGCACTGTTATCCTTGTGAATGTGTTACATACAGTGGCAGTAACCCAGGGTACGTGCTGTCCCACTGGCATGTAGTGTATCATGGTGGTACTACTGTTGACAGTGCTTTCCCAGGCAAGAGGAGAGTGCTAAATGTAGTACTGACAACATGCAGGCATAGCTGGACTCTGAGGCCTCCCTGTTGTGTTCCTGGTGTGTGAGCTTTGTCACATTATATATCCACTACAGGATAATAATCCAACATGTGGAATTTAACTGCAGACTACTGTCTGTACAGCACGTTAGTGAGGGCTTCCAACATGTTGTTATGGCATACATATTCTTGTCAAATGTCTATCTGTTGATACATGCATCCTACTTCATAGCTACTTGCCAAGCTGATGACTGTCAGTCCCTGTACCATGCCATGGGTACCTCCACTACAGTACCACAGTCAACAGGACATGCTTGGGTACAGGTCTCCATCATAGAAACTAACCATGTGTTGTAATACATGTTGCACACATGTCAACTGGATCACCTCAGTGGCCATGTGCAGAAGGCACCCAGAGGATTGGCTGATGCATGTCACTCTCACCCTCAGGGTCACCACAGTGGTGTCTGTCGATAGATTGCCTGCTGACACATGGCAGGTGGCGTGATACCACTGTACACACATCCCCTTCACAACCCATCTCTCCATGGACAATATCCAGATACGCAGCGATGCACCCCAGTACTGACACATGTGTACGTGTGCATTACTGAGGATAGCAGTGTCTGTGAGTTAGTACACCTGTAGTTTGGAATTCCATGAGGGCCTTTACAACCACCGCAACACCCAATGCCATAGTCAGTTGTGGCTGCTAATGTATCAGACATTACATGTACCCTGTTATGTTCCTCTCCCTACTGGCTACATGAGCCTTGCAGTACCAGCACAACAGTGTTGTACAAATGGGTCATTAGGCATGGGATACCCATTGAGTTCTGGCAAGTGTGTGTATGTGTGCATGTCTGTATATATGTAGGGTACAGCATTCTGAGGCCTCATACTCCTATTACAATACGCATTGCCACACAGTAGTACAGATAGTGTTGTTGCTTCCCATAGGTGAGGCATGACAATGCAACACCCTGCTATGCCTGTGGCATGTCCATTAGATGCATATCCCTGTAGTACCACTGTTGGGATATACAATGGGTTGTATTACAGAGGTGGGCAATGTGTGATGGTTGGTATGTCACAGTGTCATCATGGGTTCCAGAGAGTACAATATCTAATGGGGGATCTGGGTGCTGTGTACACAGTCATTACAACATGGTACACCCGGTCTATGTCTCATGTACTACTTTATGGTGACCACTGTCACCATCAACCACAGAGGTAACTGATACCACAATCCAGCCAAGTTATGCATGTGCTGTGTGCAGCCTACCTGTAACACATTGGACACATGGACAAGTTAGTTAGCACCGATAGGCCCAGGTCTCCTGGATGTGTGTCTGCTTGTTATTTGTCTGTTAATGTGTATATGATGGTATGTCACACTATGTATTGTCCATATACAACTATTACATCCCCCATTAGGATACTGTACATATCTGGGGATGTTCTGCATGTAACACGTAAACTGGAACACACCTCACCCTAAACGCTGTGTGGTGTGCGCAATGGAAGCCACACAGTTCAGTAGCACTACATACCAAGGTAGGGGTGTTACCAAATAAGAGTGTGTGTGTATGTGGATGGGGCTACATCAGGTTGCAGATTATACACGTCCCAGTGGGTCACCTGTCCATGTGGCACAGGCAATAACTGTTATACAAACCTGTGACATGTGTTCAACTGTACCCCAGCTATGTCATAGCCATGGTGTCACCACAGTGCCATACCCCTTGTGGAATATGACTGCAGACCATCCTCCTGCCGGCACATGTATACCTACAACACAAAAGGATAGCATTTTAGAGACCACGATCAACCAGTGTTACTAACAGCTATAATGCATCATTACTGGATGGCTACACTACCTGCCATGTATGCATTAAACATTACTCCTGACAACATGTTACATTGCAGTACTTTGGTACACTGTAGTACAGTCACTGTGTGCATCAGAACCATATTAGCCTGTCCCTTAATCGATGTTATGGATGACAGGGATGTGGCACAGGTATCATCAGATGCACAGGGTGTGTTTTCGGTTTGCCAGAGGCCAAGGGTGACCACTCCTTTGACACCATGTGTGTGGGTGAGGGGTGTAATGAGTTGAAGTGGGTGTAGTGATGTGGTGTGTGTAGGCATGAGGTTGCCCTAGGTGTGTTTGTATAGTGTGTGGGTATGCATGTACACAGTTCTGCCATGTGGCTGCTCTATACAGGTGTTTATAGACAGCTGCAGACCATACCTGGCAGGGTGTGCAGTTCACCACCTCTGGCCATGGACAGATGGACTGTGCCTGCTAGGGGTTCCATGGGCAAGTCCAGGTACAGACCTTGATGTGCTAATCTCCCCTGATGATGACAGATGCCTGCTGGAGCCAGGTCCCTCCTGGCACTGGCCAGGACCATGTGCTCATGACCTGCTGTGGTGTGGTGTAGTGTGGACAGCACCCCCCCTGCAGTACTGGGGCTGGTACTGCCACTATGGAAGTGGCTTGGTGTCCTAGCATGTCCATGTTGAATGCCAGCTGTTGGTGTTCTGGCCTATGTCCACGCGGCTGTCGCCACACTCCCACCACATGCTCAATCGCAGACAAACCATGGTCGATGAGGCCCATCATATCACCAAACCATCTATCCATGACCTCGGTATGAGCACAGAGGGCACTAGACAGTTCATGGAAGTTGCCGCTTGCAGATGTGAGAGCAGCCCTCTGCATCCTCAGTCCTTTTCTGGTGTACAGTTCCATATGTGCCTGCTCCCCCATTACAGTCTGAAACATGTGCCTGGTGTTACCAATTGTGGTGCTACCATGAGCACCCTTGGACATCTGCCTTTGTGGTGCCCTGCCATATATCTGGCTATGCATGCAGTGGCCAGACACAGTAGGCATGGATACCACTCTCTCCTGTGCACTGTCACCAACTGATAGCTGTCCCTCCACTATGGCCACTCGTGATGGAGAATGTACAGGCACTGAAACTGTGTGCGGGGTTGGGGTGGCTAAGAGGGGGATGTCAAATGATGGCACCGTTTCGGCCTCTGACAACCTCCACCTGTGCTTCAACAGTATTATCATAATTTTCCATGTCTGTATGGACACCAGCATGAGATTGCATGCAGGAGGGACCCTGACCCACCTCGACACCTGTGGGTGAAAGCAAGAAATGCACTTTAAGACCTGTACAGCATTGCATAACAGTATACACACACACACACACACACACACACACACACACACACACACACACACACACACACACACACACACATACCACCTTAATACCTACCTGTTGTGACTTTACAGACAGTTCCACGTTTATTCCCATACGTTCCCCATCCTGCATCACACTTGGTAACATACACTCATTAATACCACTCATTAACGTATCATTCCTCTAAATGCTTAGACAAGTGATCGCAACACAAGATCTGTTACTCTATTACCTCCTTGACCTGAGTGCAGTGGTTTTACATGGCCTCACTGCTGTCATTCAGTGTTCACCCTGTGCATGTCCAGACATTGTGAGCATGGCCCCTATATGTGAGGGGCTACTACGTTCACTCCATAATTTCATGCACTGGAGTGTCATGTGTAAGTATTGGTCAGTACATGCCAGATATGCTGCTCAATAAACCCATCATGTGACAACTGTAATATATAGATACACTCCCTGGTGTTGTCTAATAATTCCCCAATGCATCTGTAGTGCTGCGTATGTGGGCTGTCTGTCACCTATCTGCTGAATGCAATATTAAGGGTATACCTGGTGTCTAATTTCCCTCCCAATGCATATTCCATGCTACAGACTTTATTATTCTATCATCTGTCTTGTGATTGCATATCAGACAAGTATTCCTGGTGTGTCATCTGTCAAACCATGTCCATGTACTGCACGATCCCAAATGGAAGTACTGCTGTATGAACAACCCCACAATCACACATGTGCATATATGGACACCCACACAAACACAGACACATGCACACACACATCCTACATGCATCAACCTCCCTCCACTTCACCAGAGTGACAGAACAGTCAAAATAACTACCCACTGACACACACACACATGCACACACGCACACACACACACACACACACACACACACACACACACACGCACACACACACGCACACACACACATACAGGGGAGGTTCCACAAAGACAGTACACACAGTCCTCCTATTACCAGTCTGTCAACATGCACAACATATGGTACACAACAGCATGCAGTGCAGCTATAGTCAATCCATGCTATCAACAGTATACATGTGTGTGATGCATGGGCTGTGTTAGAAGATAATGCCCCTACCCCTGGATACCACTGCACCCATGTACACAGTATTGCTGTGCATCTGTTCTGCACCCTGTCGTATACTGTACACCAAACCTCACAGTTGTACAATACATTGCTGAATGTGTAGTACTCTGTCAGCTATGTCAGCTGCAATACTTACAGCCCCTATGTTTTTCAGCAACACATACCTGGGATGATATGTGGACAACTTTCATTTGTGAATGTCTGATGTCTTTTTTACATATCTCAACATCAGCGGACCATGTATGACCAATCCAGTACTTTTACACTGACAACCGTCAGATCATACCATGGCTATGAGGAGTGTACACACCCTTACTGACATGATGCACCCTTCCTTGTTCTGCCATGGGACCACATCACCACATATATTAACAGTACATGAGCCTGATATGTGACATACATCCTGTACATTCACATGCAGTGTCTATGGAATGTGTTAGGTCTGTGGATGCTGACCATGATGCATACGCTCCGTGTGTGCATGTGTGCACACCCTTATCATGATAGTTTGTTGCACCTATTGTCATGTGTACTTCAGCAGTCACTCTTCCTGGCAGGGGTATACTAGCATGGGCCATCTGCATTTACCACTGTATGGTCAGTCTGCTCTACACATGTCCCCCAAACCTGCATGATTGCAAGGTCTACTCATGTGCATATCCCTTGGTGTGCACACACTGCCATCACTATTGCTTTGGGGTCAGGTTATGTCTGCCACAGTTCCTGAACCTGACTGTGTACAGATACACCCATTCTTAGCATCCTTAGGATCCCTGCTGCAGTGCACTGGTGTGTCATGCTGACACCCCCTTCCCACCTTCAACCTTTTTGCAGATGCTTGACAAGTAATGCCTACACGTGTGTCACTTTGCAATGTCTCATACACTGAACACCGTCAGTTACAACCTAGTCCTAGCTAATACTGTGGACCACAGTAATAAGTTATGCCATAGTGTACATCTATAACATTTGCCATTGTAATACTGGTATGTACACTGTTGGTGCACTGTATACGGGTGATGTTTCACACATGTCCCTACTGTAGGCCATGTGTCCCACCATTATGTTAATCCCTGTGGACACATTTGGCAATGTCAGGATGTTAGTTATCTTGCAGGTGTCTGACATACCCTTCCAATACCCCATCATGGTCACCACTGTGAAACAGTGCATTTAACATCAACAATACGTGAACATGTACAATATGCATTCTGGGTAAGTGTGTTAGATGTGTGCATGGAATATACCACAGTCATTACATGCCTGGTATATTGGCAAGCATCAACATAAACCATGCTGACCAGCTAAAGGCTGCTGCCATCGTGGTATACTGCAGGGACCTACATAAGTGTGTGAGAAATGCAAAGTCATTGACCACACCTGTGGCATTGCTACAGGGTGGGTGCAGCATTACAGTACATCAACAGTACATGTCCACAATACTACCATGTTTGCACATCTGTTTATTACTACTATGCAGCAACAAACTATATATATGATATGTCAGATATGCATTATCTATCTGTACAGATGTGGATGCATATGCAACAGTGGTCTACTGATGTGCCCTGTGCCCTTAACTGCAAGCTCCTCAGCCAGTGTGTGGGTAGCACCCACCTCCACAATGGTGTCTGGCAGTTATTGGCTGTGTGGATGGGCAGGTGCCATGAGGCTGGCGAGGACCTCCTCAACATGTGTCTGGGGGGATTGGATAGCATGGCCCCTCCCTGTTGCAAGGTGATCCTCTCGAACTGCAGCAACGCACCAACAGGCATTGCCAAGCAGATCAGAACAATGATGCCAGACCTGCTCATAACTGCGGTTATGCAGTCCGACATCATTGACCCTGTAGACTAAGTCATTCCACAGGGCGGTCCACTCCTGCTGCTCATGGACAGCCCGGCCAAACAGGACAGGGCTGTTCTGGATTAGATAGTTCAGCACTATGTCATTTTCAGCTGCTGAATAAGTAGGGAGGCATCCATGTGGCATCTTGCCTGAAAGACATAAAGATGGAAACAGGTCAGAGCAACTCATACAGCAAGGTTACCATAGTCCTTAATACACATCTCTGTCATCTCCCCACCATATCAGCAACAACAAATTGTAAACACAACTCAATAGGTATGGCTACAGCTTACCCACCAGTGGGACATATATTGTATTGTACCACACTTTGGGCTATGTGTTTGTAGCCATGTTCCCTGTATGGACACAATCATTGCTGGCCTGTTACGGACTATTCACCTGCATGTCATTGTCAGGGCCACTATGGTTCCATATATGCCCGTGCTATGCTTGCTGTGTGATTGCTGCACATCTGACATTCTGTGTTATTGGGGAAATCTATGCATGCTGCTGTACATGTTCCGGGATTGTGTAGACTATTACTGCCCACATATGTTCTATAACAGTGACACATTAGCATGTTTAGGGAATATTTGCCTGCAGAACCACCTCTCCAAACTCATCTGGCCATGTTACCAGGCGACATCACATGTGGGACCCACGCTGGGGCCTCCTCATGTACTGGTCCAGCACTACCTTCAAGTGGAACCACCTCAGGGGATGTTGTCCACCCCCCTGGGGGCCCACACTGACATGATCCTGACCGAGAGGTCAGGTTCAGGGTCTGTTCCATAGCAGGCTCCACAGACACATGTGGGATATGCTATATCCCCTTGAGGCACCCAGTACAGATTCACAGGGTCCGCATGCTCCTCCATGCTCAGTTTCCAGGCCAGGCATCTTCAGGGATGTGAACTGCTGTTGTGAGTACAATGGGTGGGAGGCTTATTCCCATTGTTTCCATATTGAGGCCCATGGGGTTTCCACATCACAGACCACACACACACCATCCAGGGTGTTTACCCACCACATGTGTCATATACCACCCCTGTAGGCTGTCCGCTGTATCTACCAACCTGGACCACCTCCACAAATATACCTGCCATACATCCCCATATTCCCATTCCCTACTTCACAGACAAGGGCAATGTGGTCCCAACAAGGGGTTCACATGTGATATACCCTTCCATGTTGCACACACTTACAGCTGTATACATCTGTGTGCATTGCTATTTGTGCTGTTCCCTCGCAAATAGCATGCAGTACTGTGGTGGTAATATAGGGGACATGTATTTACATACATATATGTGCGTGTGTGTGTGTGTTTGTATATATGTAGACATGTGCATATAGATATATATCTATATATGTGTAGATATATATGAAGTATATATGTGTTTATATATATGTCTACATATGGGTATATGTATATCTGTGGACATGCATGTATATTATATATATATATATATATATATATATATATATATATATGTATATATATATATATATATATATATATATATATATATATATATATATATATATATATATATATATATATATATATATATATATATATATATATATATATATATATATATATATATATATATATATATATATATATATATATATATATATATATATATATGTATATTATATATATATATATATATATATATATATATATATAGATATATATATATATATATATATATATATATATATGTACACATATACATAACCTATATATGGGGTACATTCAGACATCATGTCCACAATCTCAAAACACCTTCCTGCACAGGTGCACTGTTCTGCCTTGCTACAACAGAGACAGGTGCCACACATGGACACAGCCCAACATTATGTGGGTATATATAGGGCCAGATTGCAGGTTTTCCCTATTATACACCTGTGGCATTTCAGCATGCTATAATACATGTTAACCTGCGTATCCTGCAAGTGGTGGGCTGTGGAACCCACGTGTCCATCATTATGGCATTACTTCCACTACCAGCTATTGGCCACAGTAATATACATCCCTTACATTACACACCACACACTATATTGGCATACATCTTGTCAGTCATGCTGTTCTATATAGTTGACGGGTATGGCCCACTACACACAGGGACAGACACTAATGTCCATAGCAGTTGTTCAGCTGAAGGTCATTACAACAGAAACACCCGATGGCACATGTATATCATTCCACATCATCTACCCCAGTATTATGGAGCAGGTACTACAGTCAATTACATGCATATATTCTTCACATACCTGTTGTGGGGATGAGGTCTGTTGTGGATAGTATCCTTGTAGGAGGTAATTTATTTTTCACTCCTTAGCCTTCTTCCTTTGTTGTATTTTCTGCTGTTGTTGCAGTTCTGGAGCTGTTGAATGTTTTCAGGAACACTTGATAGTTTAGTTGGATTTCTGAAGAAGTTCTGACTTTAAAGAACATAATTGCAGTATTTGTATTTGTGGTGCGTTAATATAAAACAATTTTTTTCACTTGTGGAGCCATGGATACTATTCTCCTTGGGGTGCTTTGTTTGCTGGTTCGTAGTGAGTGTTAGCACTTTTTACTACATCTTCTTTTTCTTTTTCAGTTTATTTTCTCTTTCACTTTATTTCTCTATGTCTATCTCTCTCTCCAGTAAATGGATTGAGCTGCCTGGAATGGATTGCAGCATGGCTTTTGTGGGTGATGCACATGATCAGGTGATGGTGTCTGCAACGATTAGTGTCCTCCACTTGCTACCTGCATACAGCCAGCTGTGCAGTACTTCCAATTACCACTGTCATGGCAACCCACTGCTATAAATCCCTACATCATATGGGTGTGGTCCCTTTACCTTTCCTGTATGGTGGACATCCTTCCTGTGTGTAGGCAGCAGTGTTACAGACAGCAGGTAGCAATACCTCTTACAAGAGGACTTGCACACTCAGGCCACCTACATATTTGTATGAGTTTCCAGAACTACAAACAGAGAGTGTGAGTACTGTTGTTGTATGCATTGCATAGCACCAGTGTTACAGGGTTTGTCATGGACTGCAGTCTGTCTGCATCACTCTCAACTGTGTGCCTATCCAATTGATGGCCAGAGGTGTGCGTGTTATGTTTTGTCTGTCCACCACATAGGTCTTGTGTCAGATATATCACTGGCTCTGTGTGTGATGAGTGCTATCAGTACATGGCGACATCCATTTGTGTTTCTGACTTTATATTCCTGACTATGGTTATGTTGCAGACTATCCTGTAACACCAGTGACTTGCTTAGTGTATGACAACACTATTTCACATATGGGCCTCCAGCCTCTGTCCTCCAGCTACATACCAGGATTTGTCCATATGACATGCTGTCATGGCTTGTTATGTAGTGGCCTGTGTGTATGTCATGCTGCCATTCCTGCCATCATTCCACTGCTGTTGAGGCCCCCACACATATTGTGGGGTTGGGTCCATATATGTGTGGGCTTCATTTGCACAATACATGTGTGCCCTTATGCAGTCCAGAGGCCAGTGTATATAACAGTGGTATATGGCCCTGTATGTCAGTCTATGAGGGGAATGCACCATAACTAACCTAGGCTGTTACAATATGTGGGGATATCAGGGGTAAGCTGCCTTAAGTTATCTGGATTTACATTACCATACAATTCAACTTGGGTAAATGCAGGCCTACTGCCTCCTGCCATACAGACTGTTCTGTTTGTCAGTATGATTGTAATGATTTAAGTTATGCCTTGTTATGTAACAGATACATCCCATTGTGTCAACTGAGGTCTTTACCCCCTAGGGATTGTGTACAGAGTGTAGATAGAGGCTGCTGGACTATACATCTGCATTACTTACTGTTGATTGACTGTTATCCTGTGGCCAGTCTGTCTTTACTGTTGTACTACTTGAAGGCCTTGGCCTGGACAGCAACATATCTAATTCTTTCCAGACTACTGTATTAATTTATCTGTTTGACAGTTGAATTAATTTGCTTATATGTATTTCAGAGTCTAAACGGCTATATGACATGGCATATACAACCGTAATAGTACACAAAAAATGCTTTCTCATGTATGCAAACCTGTGTGTGGTATTATATTCTTTGACCTCTCTGCGGGTATATGTTGCAGGCAGCAATTGTCATTTGTCTGGGTGATTCATACAATGACCAGTTGATAAAGTGGCAACTGTAGGCATACTGGCTGTTTTGTATGGTGTGCACCCTCTACATATGTATCTTCCTATACATATCTCTGTGTGTGTATGTGTAGTTACATATATATCTATATATATATATATATATATATATATATATATATATATATATATATATAGGTACCTGCATATATGTGTCTGCATATATGTATCTTAGGAATGTTTATTGGTTCCACATTGTACATTTCCTATGGTAGCCAGACTGCACTGCATATGTTATTGATACCAGGCTGACATCATACAGGTGGAATGGATTACTGTTAACATCTTGTGCCCATGTTGTGTCAGGTCCTGGTTATGGGATTTGCAACAGTTGGTATTGTATTGCAGGGCAGACCTGTTTGGCTGTGGGGAGGCAGGGTGAATATCAATACGTACAAGACGTATGCTGCTTGGGCCCCCTCACCCCCTTTAATGGTGCATGTGGTAATATATTTATTTGTTATGTTCTCTTTTATATCTATAGATATATATCTGTATGTATATATATATATATATATATATATATATATATATATATATATATATATATATATATATATGCTTATGGTTCCCTATTAAGAGAGTGAAAGTCCATTTAAGGGAATCCGTATACGTCGCCATGTATTGTGCAAACTGGCATTACAGCGAACGTCCAAAACCGCGAATATGGAAATGTCGAATTACCATGGTTGACCCATCAGTAGTATAGCTCCATATGGTAAGCGTGTGATAGTTACGGACCTTAGGGTTAGGGTGCAAGTTAAGGTAAGTGCATAAATAGTTCATGTATTTAAGATTTAGTGTAGGGTTATGAGTAGGGTTTTGGTAAATATATGTATGTGGATTATTTATTTTGTTTGTTTATATTTTTGCAGGGGGAGTGTGCAGTAGTTATGGACCTTAGGGTTAGGGATGGGTTAAGGATAATGCATAAATAGTTGTGTATGTGGGGTTTAGTGTAGGGTTAAAAGTAGGGTTTTGGTGGTTTACTTTATGGTTAGAAGTAGGGTTTGGTTAGTGTATGTATGTGGTTTATTTATTTTGTTCAGGTAGTTAGTATGTAGCGGGTGGTGGGGTTGGCCGACTATGAAAATTCAAGTTTAAAATTTTGCGGTTTAGTGCATTCAGTATTATCGCAGTTCGCACAATTTGTGTTGGTGTTTTGCTATTCGCTCAAAAGGAGTTTTGCTCTGGTAATATAGACCCTATGCTTATATGTATGTGACACACTGACGTCCCGCTCACCAGACTGAACGAGGAAAGGGTCACAGTGAGCTGCCTGTCGGGAGCTAGAATCCGCCACATAACACAAGCACTCAGGTCACTCCACAGCAAGTACAAATATGACTCAGTCATTGTACATGCCGGTGTGAACGACCTGAGACGTACCTCCCTGGACTACATGAAAAGAGACATAGAGGAGCTCTCTGATTATGTAGCCCAGGCCGGTATGACCCTGACCCTGAGCAGCATCTTACCCTCACCAAGAATGATGCCACAGTACAAAGACAAAATGATCAGTTTTAACAATTGGCTTAATTACTGGTGTCATTCTAAGGGGATCCAATGTCTGTCTGCTTGGGATGACATGCTTTACAAGCCGCGCTGCTTTGCAAGGGATGGCTTGCACCTGTCATCCCTGGGCTTCTGGATATTGTCCAAGGCTCTTGCCACCCCATAGTGCCTTTTATAGGCAAGGCTCAAATGACAAACCTACCTCCCTAGAAAACACAAGTGGAAAAAAACTAAGGGTAATGCTGCTCAATGCCAGAAGTCTAAACCTCAAGATGCACGCCCTCAAAGCCCTCCTCAGTATGGATAACCTCGATGTCTGTGCAGTGAGTGAAACCTGGTTCAAGGCTCCTGAGAGCACCCCAGCACTATCAGGTTTTACCTCATATCATGCTTTCCGGCCCCAAAACTTGGACCGACCACATCAAAGATACCCACACCTCCAGGTTAGTGGCAACGCACGACGCATCGGAGACTATCCAGGTGCAACTAACCATAGGCAAAACTGCCTTACAGTTTGTAGCATGCTACAGACCACCCTCTCAAACTCAGGAACCCCACACAGCCTTCCTGAAGACACTGGAGAGTATGGCTGTCTCTCCAAATACCATACTTTTGGGAGACTTCAACTACCCAAACATAGA
>NC_056742.1:36328349-36563349 GCF_019279795.1 Protopterus annectens | reverse complement strand
TTTGTTAACATTAACTAACTGTTTCTACACATACTCACAGATTCCAGGTTGATATTATTCACATACCTCTCCATCTCTTTTTGCACAGACCCTGGGCATGTCTTGACCACATGCAGGTGAACCGGGACATATATAGACTATTGTCCTCTTAAACCTTTAGTCACTTACAACACTCTTATACAGGATTTCCTAGACAGTTATATTATGTAGCACAGTGTGGGTGACAGTGATGAGAAATACCTTATATTTCAGAGCATCTGCAACACTCACAATGCCATACAATACCAGAGTAAACAGTACCAGTACAGGATATCAATCTTTTCTTTCTAGGCACAGTGTGCATATCTGATGGATCTGTGGGAGCAATGTTTGTTAGGACTACCTGAGTCCACATTAGTATTATGCACATACATCTCACTCTATTACTGTACACACTGTGGTCACAGGTTGACAATATGGGGGTGCAGATGAGACATACTTGACTTATTACTCTCATAACATATTGGGGAATTGCTAGAGTGACATGTTTGTTCTTACAGATGTGTGACGATCAGTTGTATTTCCTGTTTGCTACCTAAACATCTGGAATCATCCCACTGATTTCCCAGGGGGACAGGGTGACAGGCACCAGATATGGGCAGATATACTGGACATTCTGGACATATCTGTACAGTTGTGGGGTATGATTCTGTATGCAGCCTACTACCACTCCCAAGGTTTGGACCATGGCTGTGTCTGCTAAAAAATAAAACACTGTCCATCACAGTTGTGTGTGCTATATAAATATTGCTGTATATCTCTTATCTGATTTCTGTCTATATAATTCTCCTGTGGGTTTACATTCTGACCTTGTATTACAACACTCTTACACAAGATTTCCTAGACAGTTATATTATGTAACACAGTGTGGGTGACAGTGATGAGTAATACCTTATTATTCTGAGCAACTGCAACAATAACAATGCCATACAATACCAAAATAAACAGTACCAGTAAGGGTATCAATCTTTTATTTCTAGACACAGTGTTCTTATCTGATGGACCTGTGGGAGCAATGTTTCTTAGCACTAACTGAATGTTGTCACACAAATTACAAGATTCCATATTAGTATTATGCACATACATCTCACTGTGTTACTGTACACACTGTAGTCACAGCTTGACAACATGGGGGTGTGGATGGGACATACTTGGCTTATTACACTCATAACATTTTGAGCAGTTGCTAGAGTGACAGGTTTGCTCTTTTAGATGTGTGACAATCAGTTGTATTTCTTGTTTGCTGCCTAAATGTCTGGGATCATCCCACTGATTTCCCAGGGGGAGAGGGTGACAAGCTGCAGATATGGGCCAATTTACTGAACATTCTGGACATATCTGTACAGTTGTGTGGTATGATTCTGTATGCAGCCTACTACCCCTCCCAGGATTCGAACCACGGCTGCGTGTGCAAAAAATACAACAGTTCACGTCTCAGTTGCATGTGCGATTTGGATTTTGTTGTTTGTCTTTTCACTGTTTTCTGTCTATGACTCTCTCAGTTGTATTATATGACCTCTTGGGATTACACCACTCATATACAGACATTCCTATACATGTTATTTATGTTGCACAGTGTGGGTAACAGTGCTTAATACAACAGTACTATTAAGTGACTGCAAATCTACATTACCATATGATACCAGAGTAAACACATACAGTCCAGCTGTCAGACCTTTATTGTCAGGCTATTATGCTTTTATTTACATACAACCTATATGAGACTCTTCCTGCCATATTCCCTGGTGTATGCAGTACATGCCTTAAACAATACAGGTTTTCTACAGGCAATTGACTTACTACTACTTTTAGATTTATTTCCTATGACAGTACATGCAAGAGTATTACTAAGCTGACTTGTGTCACAACCGCTCCAAGCAACATCCATGGGCCTCCTAGTTCACAGCCCGCTCACTTGCTACTGTGAAGGACAAAAGAGGAATATTTAGCTATACCTATCCATAATATACATGAGATGGCAATTATTAAACAGGTAGTGGAGTGATACTTACACACGGCCTTGACCTCCCCTGTCCTCCTAGCCTCATGGATCCACTGATCCAAGAGATCCCCCTTTTGCCGCTTCAGGTTGGCATAATGATGCTTGACCTGCTAACCAGTTCTGGGTATGCCAGTGGCACTGGTGAGGTCACAGGTGAGATGGTCCTAGGCTTCCGCTTTATATTGCGAACCCTGCTACTGGCTGTGCAGCATTCTCTGCTCATGGTCGTTCACAAGGAGTGCTGCCATGACTCTGGACTCCTGGAAACCCCAGCGCTGCACCTGAAAGTGCACACCATCTCCCATTCCAGAGATAGTGCCTACAAGGGGAAGCTACAACCAGTTATGAGATGTTTTCCCACCTGTTGGGTTTAAATAAGGCCAATTGACCACATTTTGCCTTGACTGGACAGTTTTGAAAAGGCTAAGCTATGGACAAACCTACTTACCTAAGGTTGGCATTGTTTAAAGGGGTATACCAATGGGCAAAATGAGTTAGCTGGCCTACACATTGGTAACACCTACTAAGCTGGGCTGTGCAATGCTTTACATTGCTTAATATTTAATTTGTATTATATTTGCTTTTTGGCATTGATTTAGTATTCCTTACATGTTATATATGTGTTTGGTATACATGATTCATATGTACGTATACTGTATGGGTCCTAGTATTTATTAGGGGATTTCAACACTTTATTATAATGACACCTCAAATCTGGGCTTACTACTGTACTCCAGTTCACATGTTTATGTTATGTAGTAGGTTATACAACATAAGGCTGTATATAGTTTCCTTTCACATGTTCAGTTTGATTTTCCTATATTGAGGATTTGTTTGGTGATACCTCAATCTGATGTACTGTTGTGATGGCTTAGTGGTAAATCACATTGGCTATGGTATGCAGGGTCCTGGGTTCGAGCCTTGCAGAGGATGTTTATTTTGTTGCCGTTGGATACAGGGCGATTAAGGCACTTTTAAGCAACTGTAAGCGGGTTTGCACAGGATTTGCACGAAGGTAAGCAGTGCTAACCTCCGGTTAAATATACTTACAGAGTGTTAGCTTCAATATTGCTTAACCTGTTTACGCATTGCTTACCCCTGTACAAATGGGCTTAAACTCGCTTACTACTGCTTAAATATGCTTACTCCTGCTTACTACTGCTTAAATATGCTTACTCTTGCTTAATAGTGCTTATACCCACTTACCACCACACTAATATAGACAGTAATGTCAAATGGTTCTTGGGAAGGTGGTGGATTTGGAAACTGTATGGAGTTATTATTCATTACACAGTTTACCTTCCATTTGTATCCCTGATTCCTGTGTACATATACTATATGGGGCAGTTGTGATTATCTGTGGACTTTGCAACATTATGACAATGACACCTCACATCTGCATTTAATGCAGTACTCCAGTTCACAAATATATGTTATTTAGTAGGTTATGCAACTAAAACTATTGGTCATAAAGTGATTTGACATGGAAAATGGAATGTATTGGAGTGGGACTCGAACTGGGAATAACTACTCATAAGATGAATGCTCTGCTCACTGCACTGTTTCAGTTTCATATATCTTGCTTTTTATCCTCTTGTGCCATTTAAACTTAGCAGTGGGCAAACCCATGCACCTACAGTTAAATTTAATCTGTTTCATATAAAAAAATATATATATTTGTTGTTTTAACTATTGCTCTTGTACATATGGAGGGATGTTGCTGGGGGTATGCAAATACCTATGCATGGTCTCTCTCATTCTTTTATTACTACTCTGCTGTTCTTCATTGCAGGGGCATGTAAATTCTGAAAGCTCTGCTCTCAGACATGCCCCCTGCACTCTTATCTGCTCCATGTAAGATTAGGAGCTCAGGCAGCACAACTTCATTGATATGAATGGTGCACTGCCATCCTGCTCCTAAACGGCTGCTACCATGCAGGACTAAGCTAGTCCTGCATGGAAGAATAGTGAATCCTGGGGTATCTCTTTTTGCCATAATCCCTGATTTTTTGTCATAATGGCCATTAAACTGTATGAGCAAAACTGGCATATACTACGAACACCGGATAAAAACACCTCTGCTAGATGCTACAAAAAGCCAGGATCCTGCTGCCATGTAAACTCACATAGTGGAAATACTCTTCAACTCTCACTAACTACGAAGCAAGGGACAATCTGCCATGAATACAACTACGTGCACTCATATATATATATATATATATAACATACTCTCTGATGCGCCTTGCAAACTACAACAGATGGAGTGAACTGCAATAAAGTGTAATGTAAAAAAAATCTATAGTCTAGTTCAATCACTAATAAACTATTCACAAAAAGATGAATCGCTATTAAAACTCTAGTATATACTCATAAATATGTAGCACTGTCTAGCACCGCCTTAAAACCTACAGATCAGTAAACCACATATGCAATAATATTCATACCAGGAGACATCATTTAATTTCAGGTTAACAAAAAAAAATGCAAATAAATACAGGAGAGAAAGAATTCTGTAACACAGCACTCTAGATTTTCACAGTTATCTTTCACCTCATGAGTGCAATACAACTTAATACAATCAAAACTATTCCACACTCATAAGCAAGCCAAGCACAAACACACGCACACACACACATGCGCGCACTAACACACACACACACACACACACACACACACACACACACACACACACACACACACACACACACACAGACATCACAGCCATTAGCACAACAAAAGGTAGCTTGTGTCAATGTTTCATTCAATGCAGAGCCTTACAACAGCAGCAAGTTAAACACAAAAGAAAAAAAGTTGTTTTACACACACAAAGACTCTAATGTGCATCGATGTGTCATGGTTCAATATATTCAGAAATGCATCCTGCATTAAAAAATATAACCAGTATAGATGAATTTAAACAAATACAAATGTTATGAGTAATAGACCAAAAAAAATGCTAAGGTAAAAATCTGGACCTTTTTTGAAAATCTAGATAGTTGAGAGTTATGGAGGTAAAAAAAAAAAAATGTTTAATTGCTGCCATTAGTAAATGAGTCTAATTATGTGTTTTAAAGGTATTCTGCTTCTGAAAGTTTGTGTGACGCTATTCTCACAGAAAGCTTAACAAGTAGAATTTCAACAATATCTTGCATTCAAGTCTCTAATCTTAAGCCATGAAATGAAATATATTTTAGTCACCTCTTCAGTGCAGTAAACTTAGCAATGTGGGAAGCATAGCATTTCTTACTGTCATGCCTGGCACTATTCCATGGCTGAGTTCTGTCAGTGTCATGCATTGTCTTTTTTCTTTTTGATTAGATGGTAACTAGTTTATGTTTCAGTCTACTTCTAGATACCCATTTATTCGTATAGCCTTGGCATTTTAAACTTCATGTCATTACTAGCATTTTTACTCTGATGTAAGAAATATTCCTTTGTAGTGTTTCTTGTCACATTCCTGAGCTGGCAACATCATGGTTTTGCGTTGCATTCTTATCAGTGGACTTGCAATACAGCCTTTTGACAATTTCATTATTTTTTGTACACAGAGTGATATACTGATAAGGAATCTAAAGATGACAATACTTAAAATCAAAGCTCAGGGGTTTGCAACGGAATTATTATATGCCATAAACTCTGTCAGCAGTTCATATGCCCCCTACTGATAAACATCATGTCATCAATAAAACACTTATCAAATTTCACAAATGGCAAAAAAGTGTTACAAGAATAAATAAGGCATGTTCCCAATGATCTAAAAATAAATGAACACAATTAGGGGTCACACAGCTCTCATTGCAGTGTCCTTGAGCTAAAAATATTAGCCATTACGAAAACATATAGTGTTGTGGTTTCAGGATAGCTTGATGCTAGCTGAATTGATGAGTGCAATATATTCTGAAATAAAAGTAATGATTAAACAATTTTTACACAGCACATCTTCATTAACATTCACCCAACTTCCTGAAAAATATTTTTACAGAGTGAATTTGTGTCATCTAATAAAAAATCACAGACCAATATTTTGGATTATTGGACACTACAAAACAAATGTCCATTCCTTCTAATACAACTATGTGGTGGTAATCTATTTCATAATGCAATACGTAATAATTTATATTAAAGGCTGCATAACGCAATTTAAAAAAAAGACTTTATCTTTGTGATGACGTCTAGACTGACCCAGTACATGTGAAGCAGAAACCGTAAGTACTACATCACTATACTGCCAAGTACATTATAGCTGGAATCCAAGCAATATGTGGCAGAGTTGTGCATAGAGTTACTTCTGACTGGTCATGACATATCCTATGGGAACAGATACTTGGCACATGGGATAATAAATGTTATATGATTGATTCTATGGCACAGCTTTTATTCCATGCCAGATCTTTTAATTTTCAATTTTGCATTTGTTTTGCTATATTTGAAAACATAAGCATGTGCATTTGCATCATACCTATCAACTATAAAGATTTTTTGCAGAATATCCAGATTTTTGCCTCATATTTTTGATCTGTTATTTATAAAATGTGTGGTTTTCTGCCAAATCAGTGGGATAATCTGAGGATTGAAGTCACTAAATAATAATAAACATTTGAGTGTACAGACTTCCGATCTTTCAGAAAATGAATGTTAACACAATAATATGTTATTCTTGCAACTTTCCAAGCATAAGAGCAATATTTAAAAACTGTCCTTATTTTTGGGCCTTTGTCCCGCCATTATTTCAGGCTTTGTCCAGATTTCATTTCTTGCACTAAGAAGTGGACAGTTATTGCAATCTAATAACTAAGGCTTGGTTTCAGAGAATGTTATCATCAGTTTCTCCCTTATTTTGTTCTAGAATTTTAACACAAGTCTTTTTCACTTTGTGGGCATTTGGCAAGATCTATAAACACATTTTCTTGTGACTACTATTATATAAACAATACACTCAACATGATCTTTATTGCTAATGTACTTTTTGGTACAATATCACAAATAGTAGGCTCATTAACTCAACAGCTAGAACACTTACTTTTGGTACAGAAGGCTGTGTGTTCTATTCCCATGCCAGATATCTGGATTAATTTTTGTAATATCCATTAGCTCAGATAGTTAAGCAATAGATACATGTGACTGCTGAATTTGTGAGTTTGAACCTCAGTATAGACTACTTCATGGTGATTATAGATTAGTGGAAGATCTTTTGACTGAAGATAAAGATGTCCCAAGTTCAAATCTGGGTACCCCTATTTGGGTGGCTTTTACTGTTTGGAAATGACATAATGGTAAAGTTGTTTAGACTTCCATACAGCAATTTCTTTGTAGACAGTAATCTAGCCTTCGACAAACATATGACTGGTGCAGTAAATAAATTGTTTTATGCCTCCCAGCTTATAAGTAATGGCATGCCACTCAGGTCCAAGAAAGTCATAGTGCCACTTTATTCAGCTCTTATAAGACCTCTTCAGCATGTTCTTCTCCAGACATATGCAGCAGCTGGAATGACCACAAAGGCTCCTTAGCCAGAGAATTCTGGATGTAAGCACATTCCCCTATATGGATCACCTTAAAGCCCTATATCTATACTTGGCCTCTTACAGGTTGCTGAAAGGCAATCTATGCCTGGCATATAAGCCATCCTTGAGTCTAGCTCTGAAGTATCTTTTGCACACTAGCAAAATGAACAGCATCAGAACCACTGATGCCAAGGATTTAAATTTTTCCTGTGAAATAAATAAGACCTCCTAATAAATGCCCATGATACATAGGGGCACTACTAGGTAGATTTGCAAGGCTAGGCTTATAAAGGCCCTGGTGGTCATTAGCCTAGTATATACCTATGAACCTATATGACTAATAAACTGTGCAATAGCTTTGTATCTTGATCTGCACTGATTGTATACATTTCTGTTGACTTCTCTTGCAAAATTAATGTGTATATGTACCTATCGTATTTTGCTGTCAAGGTATTTGCCTTTTACATCAGATCATAAATAAAAAGGATTATCAGATGAGCTCACCTACCCAGTTATCAGCCAAACAAGCAATAAACAAATTAAAACAGGATGATTAACCACTATAGGCTATGTTTGAATAGTCTAAGGTCTTGCAACATTAATGATACTCTGTATTTCTTTTTCCTTTTTACGTAGTAAAGAGAAATGCATGGAACTAGAATCATCATCATCATCCCCTTTTTCCCATTTACATGGGGTCGGGGTATCGTATTAACTGTCGCCAACTCTCTTGATTCAGTGCCACTCTCCTGCCTTCTTCAACACTCATGCCTGACTGTCGCAGATCTTCTTTCACACAATCCATCCACCTCTATGCTGGACGCCCTCGCTTCCTCTTACCTTCTTCCTGTATGTCCCAAATCTCCCTCACCAGATTGTCTTTTGCTTTTCTACACATGTGCCCATACCATCATAATCTGTTCTCTTTGATCATTTCTGCAATTGGAGCTACTTTGGCTTCTGCTCTTATGTCCTCATTTCTTCGCCTGTCCCGCAGTGTGCATCCTACCACCTTTCTCAGGCACTTCATTTCCATCACCTCTAGCTTCTTCAACTGTTCTGCCTTTACTGGCCAGGTTTCTGTACCATACAGTAGTACTGGTTGCACCACTGTCTTGTACAACTTACTTTTCAGCTTCTTTGGTATTCTTCTGTCATATACTACACCTGATACTATATGCCAGTTGGCTGCAGCCCCTCTGATTCTAGCTTTGACCTCTTCATTCAGACTACCCTTCTCCTCAACCACCCCTCCCAGATACTTGAAGCTGTTTACCTGTTCTACTATCTTCCTATCTATCTCTATTCTCAGCTTCTTCTGATTTCCCCAATCTGCTGCCATTACCACTGTCTTATCTGTGCTTAGTTTCATCCCATGTGCCTTCAGATTTGCATTCCATTCTCCTATCCTTTGCTGAAGTTCTAGATTAGAGTCTGCCTGTACTGCCACATCGTCTGCATACAGCAGCTTTGTTGCTCTGACCCCTCCAACCTGTTTGCTGATGTAGTCCATTACCAGTATGGAACTAGAATGCCATTCTTTTTTCATTACATGCGCATGGTGCTACTTGGAATGTGCTAAAGCAGTTCCCTTTCATTGTTTTATTGTTGTATTTTGTGAAAAAGGGGTCAGGTGTTACATAATCTTCTTACATTACTTACATGGAAGTTTTGCTATATTTATTTCAAGCAATGTTCATACTTTCTGTGATTTTACTTGGCCTGTTTATTGTACATAACTCCCAACAGGGCATAATTCTATGTATCAGTTATTGTCAAGAGTAACTACAACTGGTCTGTCTGTGCTGGTTCATCCTTATCCACAAAGAATGGACTGGGATAGAATTTTTGGGTTTGAACTTTAGTGTCTGAACCTAGTTTTTTTTGTTTGAAATCTAAGCTATCTGCAATGCATAGAGAAAGAGACATTGTTAAGAGCAAGTATGTATTGTATTGCTCAATAACTCGCACAAGCTCAACATCTGAGCAGCAAAAGGATAAATGAGAATAATGTGCCACAAATGCTGTAACTACTAAGATACGTCTCATTGCAGGACATGAGAATGGCTGTGTGAATAAGTTTAAAAGACTACTGTCATTATATTGGTACATGTCAGATTGTAAGGAGTACTTTGCTTTTATGTGTTGTTACCTTCAGTCTTTTTGGCAAACTTTTTTCAGATTGTCCAGTACTCGACAGCAAATGTAGACTGCAGCCCATCCAGAAATACCCAATGAACTATTTTCAATGCTTTCTATGGAGGAATTAAAAGTGACTGTTCCTAAGTTTCGATGCACCATGTCATTGAAAATTGAAATCTCCTAGTTGCAAAAGCCATCTCTATTTCTCTTTCTATCTCTACATAACAACTGAAAAGCAATACAGTGGCCCTATCAACCACTGACAAAAATGCCATATAAAGGCTGTTTAATCATGCTAGTCTATCCATGTTCCAATTTATTTAGTAAATTACAAATTCAAGTTAAACAACACCTTAATTGCTTGCAGAGTCAAAATTAGAATGTCATCTCACTGAAGACCATATTAAGTGCATTTTCCAACCATTTCAAGATGAAGAATGTTAAATACCTGTCACATCTTCTCTTTGGGTACAAGAAGGTGACACAGAAATCCACAAGCTGTTTGTCATTTGAGCTACTTTACAGTCACAGGATTTAATTCATGATGAATGTGAAGGTGACTGAATCTCAGAGGGAGTCTGTTATGGAGTTTGTCCCAAACGTCAGGGCTAGTGTAAAGGAAGTTATAGGGATGGTCCAAGGAGCACCTAGTTCTTGCAAAACAGTATCAATATGTCTGGTATCACAGGAAAACTAAATCTAGTGAGTGTGTAGGGTAGCTGGAAATAGTGCTTAATGCTACTAGAGAAAAATGACAAAAAATATGCAGGAAGCCTGAGGGAGTCCTTTCACCACTTTGAAAAGGTTGAGTGATGTAATCTAAATATTAGAGATGCCAGGCAGAAGCAGAAACTCTACCATGTTAATATACTATAGCACTATCATGACAGGGAGGCCCATGTCTTTAGAATCATCAGTGAGTTGCAGGAGGAGCCAGAGAGAGATCTGGAGGTAGAACTCCTGGTGGAAGCTCAGTCTGATACTTTGGTGAATCGGTGACCCTTTCCCAACATCTAACTCCCAGCCAGGTTCATGACATTTGAGAAGTATTACTTGAACTTAGGGACATGATTACCAGTAAGCTAGGGTATGCTCACCTGGCAGAGCACCTTTTAGACACAAGACTCCAGTGACCATTCAAACACGCTCCTTACAGGGTCCATGAATGTGTTAGACAAACTCTGAAAAAGGAACTGCGGGACATTTTGGGAACTGGTAACAAAGAAAGATGGCAACACTAGGCTTTATGTATACTGTAGAAAACTGAACAGTCACACAGAGGCAAATGCTTACCCTCTGCCTAAAACAGATGAAGCCTTAGATCAAATGGATAAGACTAAGTATCTAATTATTACTGATATGACCAAGGGGTACTGGCAGTTAACCTTAACATAAGCAGAAACAGAGAGGTCAACAATTGTATTTGCCAATCCTGACAATGGTTAAGAATTCACTGAATAGGGAGTCTCTTCTAACTCTGGAGTGTGGGCATTACATAGCTAGATTCCTTCAGTGGGAGATGAGCATCACATTGTGTATTTGAACCTCACACTTCATCTAGAGAAATCTGATACAGCCATAAAGATGAAATGCCTGGATATAGTCTGCACTTTGTAAAAGTTGCAACCTTACCTATGTGCAAGAATATGCACAATAGTCTGACCACAAGCCTTCAAAATGGCTACAAATCATAAGTAGGTAGAATGTAAAGCTATTCAAATGTAGGTTAATCTTGCTGCCTTACAACATGACTAATCCAACATCAAAGTTTTGCTACTGTTAGTAATGCAGATAGCTTATCTAGAAATAGAATTGGGTAATGTTTCAAAGGTCTGCACCCTTGTCTAATGCTTTTTTTTTTTCTTGAGGGAAGCCTACAGAAGACTTGCTTAAGGTTCTTGTGGAGATGCAGCTATGGTGCTAGAGCTGATGATGGGCTATGGAAAACTGATTTAAAAAAAAATGTCTTTCTTCTTCTGCTAGTAATACATTTAGATTGGCAGAAAGTACAGTTGTGTAAAATATTACCATAACAGTAGATATACTTCTCTTCACTATTACAGTATTCTTTGCAATAGGTATCCTCTGCAAATAGCAGTTCAACATCCAGCCAGTATACCAAAGAATTCAGGTTGTAATAAGGATGCCGTACATCACACGTATGCTTCCCATGCACAGTGTAAGGCATAAAGGTAACATGCAGATGTACCATACTCAGAACAGAAAATCCCCAGGAGGAACAACAGTCTAAGGAGACAAAGAGTTAACAAGTACATCCATAAAGGGAAAAGGATTGGGGGAGGAGAGAGGGAGCAAATACTACAACGGTGAAGAGAAGGACATCTATTGTCTTGGTAAGATTTTACACAATTGTACTATATCCTTCCATATCTCTGTTGCAATATTATTTACAATAGGGAGACTGCAAAAGCTCAAGAAGAAAGTTGGGAGGAGGAAGGACCAGCAGAGCTCTCAAGAAAACCATGTAGATAGTACTCGTAAAACTGGCTCTAACCCTGGAAATAACATTCATCTTATAATGCTTGTATGCACAGAAATCCAAGTAACTGCCTAAAGAATAGAATCAATATCCAAAACTTTGATAAAAGCATCAGAAGAAGCCACAGCCCTGGTAGAATGAGATTTAATAGAAGAAGAAAGGATTTTCCCTTGAAAGGAATAAGAAAAAGAAATGGCTTTAGATATCCAGGCAGAATGGTTTGCTTGAAAACAGACAGACCTAAAGACCTAAGATGAAAGCAAACAAAAGGCTACTCAGATTTACAACTGGCTTTAGATTTATCCAAATAATATCTGAGTTATCTATACAGATCCAAGTTGTGAAGAACCTTCCCACTAGCAGACTGTGGAGAAGGGAAAAAATGGGCAAATGCATAGGCTGATTAAGAGACAATTTATTAACCACCTTGGACATAAAAGAAGGAGCCTGAGTCAATTTTTCCAAAACAAAATTAAGGTCCCAGGAAGGAGGAATAGGCTTCCTGTGAGGTCTAATATGAAGGACACCTTTAAGAAATTGTTTGACCTCAACTCTAGAAGCCAAAGTGTGAGAAGTCAAAGTCTGAGTCAAAGGCAGGGAAGCAGAAATAGCTGAGAGGTGGACTTTAACAGAAGAGTATGCCAACCCAGCTCTGAGGAAAATCATATAAATAAGAGAAAATCAAAGGAACTTCCATAGTAAGTGGAGCTAGGTTATGAGAAAGACAACAAATAGAAACTATCTTCCATTTGGATAAATAAGATTTTCTGGTAGTGGGTTTCCTAGTCTTCTGCAGGACTTGAAGCATGTCCTCAGAAAAAAGGTGCCTAAAAGGGATTAAACCACTATGACCCACAATTTCAGTTGAAGTGTGGACAGGTGGAGATGGGAGAGAGAACCCTTGTCTTGTTTGAGTAGATCCACCCTGTGAGGTAACTTGTAATGATTGCCCTTGGCTAAATGCAGAAGAAAAGAAAATCAATGTTGTCTGTGCCAAAAGGGAGTTACCAACAAGATTTTGGGAGCACCATGTTCTATCTTGAACAGGACCCTCGGTATGAGAATAAGGGGAGGTAAGGCATAAAGAAACATCCCCTTACATGAAAAAGAGAGGGTGTCCACCTTCCAGACCAGAGGACATGGGAATCTGGTGCAAAAGTGATGAAGTTGTCTGTTCAAAGGGAGGAAAAAGAACTACTTGATTGAATCAATGATGGACAATGTCCAGAAACACATCTCTGTGATGCATATACTCTTTGAGTCTGTGTAATGGACCTGCTCAGAGAATCTGCCACAATGTTCTGATCTGAGGGAATGTAAACTGCTTGAAATGTCACCTGGTACTGGTCAGCAAGATCTCAGACTTGAACAGCTAGTCTGCACAGGAAATAAGATCCCCCTCCTCACTTGTTGATGTACCGCATCAGTGTTGTATTATCTGTGAAGACTTTGGTGGGCGCTGGAAGGAATAGAGAATGAAAAGCCTGAAGACCAAGGAGAATATCCTTCATTCCTTTGATACTGATGTGGTCCTTTTGCAAATGGGACCAAAGCCCCTGCAGTTTCAAAGGACCGAAGCAGGCCCCCATCCCATGAATATGTAAAGAATTTCTGAGAGGGGACTGGAGGTCAATAAGGAAGCCCTGGATTGAGGTTCAACTGATGAATCCACCACTGAAATTCCAGCATGAAACATGGGGGAAGAGGAATTAGAAATTCCAAAGGATGAGAATGTTGAAGCCAGACTGACTTTAGGAATGACTGGAGCTTTCACATATGAAGCATGATCAGAGGAAGCATAGGAATGTTGGAAGCCATGTATCCTAGAGCCCTTATAAACTCCTTGGTTGTAAGGGCGTGCAGAGGAAGAAGGAATTGAAAGGAAGCAAAGCAATCAGAGTTAAAGCCTTGGGAGGAGGCACTGGAACAGCTTGGAGTCTGCATCATAGAAAAACATGATCCTGAGAAGGATTCAGGAATGATTTTTGGAAATTCACTGTAACCCTTGGCTTTACAGGAGACAAATAGCAAAGTGACAATGCTGAAGTAAAATTTCTGGAGAAGAGGCCTGGGTGAGGTGGTCATCCAGGTAAGGAAAGGTCTGGATTCACCACAATCTGCAAAAAACAAACACAGGAGTGAGGCATTTGCTTGGGGCAGTAGAGAGGTCAAAAGACAAAGTAGACAACTGAAAATGCAATGGAGCAACAGAGAAATGTAAAAACTTCCTGAAAAGGGGATACATAGGGATATGGAGATAGGCATCCTTGAGATCCAGCAAAACTAGAAAAGCTGAGGAAGAAGAAGAGGAAACAAGGTTTGAAGGGATAGTGTCAGAAAGGTAGGAACTTTCAAAATGGTGTTTAGCTGAGAGAGATTGAGAATGGGTCTCTAGGTGCTTTCTTTCCTGGGGGCCAAAACATTCTGGAGTAAAACCCCTTCCCCCTTTGAGGATGTGCAAATTCTTGAATTGTTCCTTGAGGCAATAGTCCCCAAAGCACCTCTGAAAAAAAGGGCTGCTGCTCTGGAGGAGGGGGAGGAATGCTGAAAAAGGGGAGAAGAGATTTACAAGCCATATAATACTCCTGGCAAATTATGGATAGAACTCAAGAATCTTGAGTGATCTTTAACCAAGTAGAAATGGGCAGGGAAAGACAAGGAGAGACAGAAATGTGTCTGAGAAGAGAATGGCAAGGATAGTCAGCTCACCTGGTTAGTCTGGAAAAGGAGGCTTCTGATGTGAAGAGGCTTGAGTAGTCTTAGAAAGAGGAGCCATACTACAACTGTTCTCACCGTTTAGGAGAGAACAATAATGCCTGTGGACAAAAGATGGTTTATTAGGACAATTCTCTTGAAACTTGGGAACTGGGGAAAAAATAGGTTTCAAATCCTGTAAAGCCTTATCCTTTTTCTGAAAGGATTTAAACAGCTTAGCAGCAGCAGCAGCACCAAAAAGGTGTTATTGAAAGGAGCATCCGTCAGCTTAGCCACAGTATCACCATGCAAAGGCTGGAGTTGAAGCCAGAAATACCCCCTAAACACAAAAGCAAAAGTAGCAGCTGGAGACAAGGCATCAGCTACATCATACCTGCATTTAATAGAATGGCGAGTAACTTGAGAAGATGTTCCCTAGTAAAGAAAGAGCCAGAGTCTTCCCCTCAGAATCAGGAAGATCTGAAACAACTTGACAGTCCTGAAAGAGAAGAGCTAAAATATACCCAGTTATGAGGGTCTGGTAGTTTACAGCTCTAAAGTGCAAGGTAGGGGGAGTATACCCTTTCTTACCCAACCTTTCCACAGTTTTGCTGTCCTTGTCAGATGGATGCAGCTTTTTTTGAAGGCAAAATCTTAGATGGCTTATCTGAGCCAACAGAAACATCAGAAAGGTCGACAGAGGGGCATATATAAAGGAATTTGCAATGATCAGGCACCTTACAAAACTTATCACTTTTTTTATGAGCAGCAGACAAGGAGTCTGAAGCCTGAGAAGCTGGAGAAAAAGCATCCAGGAAGAGCAGGAGGGACAGCAGAGGGCTTAGAAGATTCCATTTAAAGAAGATCCTTGTACCTCCTCTGGACATCAGAGACCTGAGCACAATTCACACTTAAAATCTCCATGGTGTTATCATCAAAAGAAATCTTCTCAAAAGGAGAATCAGGACTTATATAGTCCATATTCCCAGAGCCATAACCCAAAGGAAAGGGAATCTGAGAAGAATAGGTCAAGGATTCTTCATCAGAATCCAACATCCTCATCAGATGAAACCTGTTACCTATGCCTCTAAGGAGGGTTAGAAGATCAAAGGGGTCAGGAACAGAGGCTTCAAAGTCATATGGGCATTAAACAGATCTTGTGTGAAACTTTGCCATTTACTTTGAGGATCTTTGGAAGCAGGAGAAAGGTGCTTAATTTTCTGCTTTTTTTTCAAGAGGAAGTCAGCCCTAAAGATCTTAGATTGTTCAGACCCCTGATTACATTCCATATGCGTAGTAGGAATCTATTCTTTCACCAAGATTTGAGGAACTCCTGTATGCCCTTTAGAAATAATTAACCATGGTTACCCTTGAACATCTGAAGACGATGTCTGCAAGGTCTTGAGGGATGCGCGAGAAGCCAGATCCATGCTGGCCTCTGAAATGGTCCTGGCAGCAGAATCCAACTGAAAAACTCGGTGGTCATCTGGGCTTTCACTAACCTTCAGAGAGATGTCTAATGGAGGAGGTGCAGCTGAAGAGCCTGATTGAGCTGTCTTGGTCTTCTTTGCAGATGGCTGATCGTAGGGCTGGGAAGATTCCTGTATAGTACCCTTAGCTATCAATGTAACTCATTCACTCCAATGGACCTCAGGAAGTTTGCACTGTAACTTGCAATAGAAGGAGCCTAAGCCTTTTAACAGAATTAAGTTATTTCCTCACATTTCAAACAAATGTTCATATATCTGGAGCCATAGGGGTTATGGAAGAAGTATAAATGGCAAACTCTTCAGCACAAACTATTTTTATAGTGGTAGTATTCTTTAGGTTCTAAGTCTTAAACTGAATTTTAGAAGTCACACTAAACACAGTAACTGTTATGTTTGTAATATTTTGTAAACAACTTACAATATCTCAACAACCACTCATGTAACACACATGCTGTCTGCAGCATTGTATTCCTCTAGCTGAGAGTTTTCATATTAAAACAAAGCATCCCAAAGGCCTGAAACAGGTGTTGACGCAATGTGATTTCTGCCCAGTACTCTAAATGTCAAAGTGAAGAAATTCAATGAAGCATGGGTAAACGACTGGAGTAACTATGACTCTCTTAAGGTAGCCAAATGCCTCATCATCTAGTTAGTAATGTGCATGAATGGATGAATGAGATTCCCACTGTCCCTAATTACTATCTAGTGAAACCACAGTCAAGGGAATGTGCATGAAAAGAAGACCTTGTTGAGCTTGAAGTTGGTTGTTGAGATATTTAAAAAAATTTGAAAATTATATCTATATTAATTAATATCATAAAAACAACCATTAATATCTCTTCATCTGCACTAGCCAGAGGTCAAATATTAATGCGGTTGAGTTTGCCATTGTGTAAGTTTTAAGATGAAATCTTTTAAAACCTTGTCCAAAGCATGGTTTTAAAATTATTGATCCAAATAGAGGTGTCATTAGGAGTTAACTGCAGATGCACCTGGAGGCATCACTTGGCTGTAATGAATTAACTGACTGATGTTAGTTTTCTGAGTAGATTGCTAAGGAAGAGAGAAAACTCTGCAAGGTTTTTGGAATTAATGCCTGACAAATGAGACAAGACATATTGTTGTGAGAAGCAGCTAAGCAAAACAAACATTGCTTTTGATGGTGCTTATGGGGAATCTGTCTCCCACACTGGGATTTCCCCATTCTGGATGACATGAAACCAACAACAATAAAATAAAAGGAGATAAGAAACCCAATAGGGCACTTATCTGAAAAGCAGTTTGTTAACCAGCAGAAGAATGAGTGTTCAGACCAATGATTGAAGATGAAGTTCAGAGTGGTGGCAAAGAAGTTCTAAGAATGGTATGCCCATACATCACCTTTATGCCCTATGCCATGAGCAGGGAGCATACATGTGACATACGGCATCCCTATTACAACCTAAAGTCTTTGCTATACTGGTCGGATATCTGGATTCATATTGCAAAGCATACTGCAACAGTGATATAGAAGAATGATGAGTGTTCACCATGGTCTGGGAAAGTGTGATCTTTTCTCTTTTTGAATACAGAAGGATGTGTAAGGGCAAGTCATGTCTCAAAATTAAATTTTCTTAACTGCTTATATCTTCTGTGCTAGCCAGTCATAAAATGTATTGAGTCCACGTCAAAGAAGTAGCTGACTAGAACAATGTAAAGAAAGCAGGTAATAAAAAGGCAGATAGTTCAGAGATGTATATTGATATCCTGTGTATTGATATTCCCTGTCATCGCTGGACTGGTTTAATTAAGCTCTTGTCCTTTACATGTGCCAGAACTGATTTAGTTATTTTTTGCTGTAGGAAAGAAAAACAACTAAGGAAACACTTTATACTATAGGAACTTATGTAATGAATCCATGGAACACAACCAATAAACTGAAATATGCAAAAATGGGAGTTAATATTTTTCTCTATTCATTCATGTCCTTACTTGGGAAAACCTGAGGACACATCTATAAAGATCTGTACAATGTTTGTGAATATTTTTAATATTTCTCTAAGTCAGATTAGTCAGGGCCAGTATTTCTTAGGAAGGGATAACTATAATGTATAGTTATGTGTAGGTCACACTTTTCTGCACATGCTATCACTCCAGTATAACTAAATGCTATTTATTCTTCTATGTGTACTTTCTCATTTATTTGTATATTTGACCAAAAAACTATATTGTTGCCTTATTATTAAAGATTGCTTACTCAATTAAAAGATCTTGTGACTGGTCTTTCATTTTATATAAATATATATATATATATATATATATATATATATATATATATATATATATATATATATATATATATATATACACACACACACACACACACACACACACACACACACATATATATATATATATATATATATATATATATATATATATATATATACATACATATATATATATATATATATATATATATATATATATATCTATGTGTTATTGTTCTATATTATCTGAGTAGAATGCTAAGATTTACCACTGGTTAACCAACTGTGGCTTCTCAGTTCCATTTGCTCTAGAACATTTATACCTAATACCATGGAAGATATTAATGTAGATGATTTCATATTTGACATACTTTAACAGCGGCAGGTAAATTGGGATCAGTAGATATTCATTTCAAGTGCTTGGTAGTATTGCCATGCTAGGAAGAAATCTGTGAAGAATTGAAGATTTCTGCTAACTTTTCCTTTTATTCTGGGGAGGGTGCTCTTGGGACCCAGATTGCATTGTGTAAACTGATTATTGAATTAGACTAGTATATATATTTTTCTTGTACTTTAACCCGCTGGGTACCAGTGATATAAAACATGTCTTACAATTTTGTGGTAAATAAAGTCTAAATCAAAATTATCTTTCATCTACCTGTCCACTGTGGAATAAAGCTGTCCCTGAATTTATCAGTAATGTTTAATCCTGTCTAGATCATCTTATTCTTCTGCTCTAGACATCTATGTACTAAAGGGATCAGCAGTATAACCAAGACTTACTCTCTGTTCCAGTGATCTAAGGAATAGTCAGAATTTCCCAAATCCTTTTCACTTTTCGTAGGCTGAGACTGAAATGGGTCCAATGGGATCAGTAGTTAACAAATTAAAAATAAAATAAACTTCTGTCTGTAGGCTTTTCTTGTATAAGGTACCCATAAATAATTTATCAAATTAATCTGATTTAACTGCTGAACCTCCCAAACCTCTTCTTGAACCTTTCTTGTACAGTTGCCTGTTGTATCTCCACCCTGTATATAATACCCAAACACATCTGTAAAGCCAAATGAGAATGGATATCAGAAATGGAGCCCAAAATGCAATGAAAATACTTAGCAGAAATATTAAGTTAAATTTTAGACAAAGTAAAACTAGTCATCTAAGCTGTGCTACAAGTGATTTAAACTTTTTATTCAAGGTATGCACTGCAGCTTGATTAGAATATTGAAACACAACTGCTTTATTCATTAAATTGGAACCACAGACTGGGTTTGCTTTCCATATGGGCACTGACTTTACAAGTAGCATCAGTCAATGCATCTCGGTGGTTACATTCCACTTGCTTTGACAGTCATTATCCGCTTGTCTCTTCCAAAAAATATCTAGAGACTCTACAGCATCTTTATACAACTCAAAGACAATGTTCTCTTAAAAATCATCCTATGTACACAGGAGGCCCTCTATTCTTCTGGTGGAGCAGAAGATTCAGGTCATGAGCTATTACGAAGGCTCATTCTGTAGACCATCAATAATTAGCTCAACTTCCTTGTGTCTACTGAGCAAGTCAGTTAACCAGACAGTACCCATTGGGCAATTGGCCTAGGCATCTTAATGGTCTCCTGACCAGAGACTCAATAATGGTGTAGGAGCCTAAAGTCCATTAAAATTTCTTTAAAAAAATTATTTTGTAGTTTGAAATCCTTTATCTATTTACTGACATGTTGGCTAAGATGGCTCTAGTATTTCCCCAATCAATAATACTAGGAAGGAACATGTGGAACTAAATCTCGGACAATCAAAATGAGACACTTTCTTGTAAATGTTTTTCTTTACACTCTAGTGCATTTCGCTTGAAGAATGTACAAGCAATGGCCATATTTCAGTGTCAGACTCAAAACAACACTCATGCATGGTAGGTTTTCATTGAGAACAGCAGGGCATTCTGACTACAGTAGTAATGCAACAGTTTATACAGCAATATGTGCATCATGCAAAAGTGTTTGTGTGGGAAAGAGCATGAGAAAATTGTCACAAATGTAATTTGAATAGGTGTGTTATGAAGTAAAATAAAAAAAAATGCATTGCTTAAGCTTTCGATCATATGTACAGTTTTTTAAAGAAAATGTTTGCTTTGATCAAGTTGTTTGTATAAATGAGGGGAACTATTTACAGTATGGTTTAAAAGAAAGAATCACTGAGGAAGGTGAAACCAAATGCAACAAATTGTCCCAGGACTGAATGACCATTTTAGTATAAAATATATTTTAAAAATATGAGCATGAAACTTACTTTATAGCTATATTTATATATTATTTGCTTTTATTTTTGCATTTGTCAGAGTAATTTTAATTTTCAAATGTTCTCTTTTTGGTTATCGGTTTGTTATCAAGTAATTTTTCAGACTTCTGTAAAAAGCCGCAGTTTAAATATGTTTATTGCCTTCCTAAAGTCTGCACAACTGAAGGTATTTGTAAAGTGCTAAACAATAAAGGGTTTCAATGTGATTGCCCAAGACTTGTCTCACATTTTCTTTTCTTTTTCTCTTGGACTAGTTCCCCTCTAAGCTTACTCTTTTTCTTCAATACTGTCAGCAATGTAGAAAAAAGTTTTGCCCATTCTTATTACTCTGTATGCAAAATTTTACAGCCACAGTGGTGATATGGCATCCTCCACCCTAGATATTATTTTGTCATCATAAAACCAGTTTTACCATACAGAGCTATCAACCTTTGTCTGGCAACTAAAATGTCTGAGTACTGACAATTACCATAATATACAGGTGGATTAACCCCTGTAAGTTCTTTTAGTAAATCTCTGAAATTAACTGGTCTGTCTCTAGCAGAACTCCATATAAACTTTGTTGGTATCTTAACTGTCCAAGGGTTGAGAGTCTACCTGGACTAGTGAGAAGACTGCTTTCCTACTTAGGAAGTTGCGCAACTAATACTTAAGGAATATTGAGATGTAAGTCCAGTGTTGTAAGCATCGATCTGTTAACCTAGACACACAGAAGGGAGACAAGGAGAGCGTCAGGGAGAGGTGCAAACAAAAGAAGATAACCCCGTTCTGCAGTTTCTTTTGCAATCTTCCACCTGCCCTTCTCCCATCTGAAAAAAATATGCATATGTACACACACAGGCTCACACACACACACACACACACACACACACACACATATATATATATATATATATATATATATATATATATATATATATATATATAGATATATATATATATATATATATATATATATGTAAAATATAAATAAACATATAGCTATTTTTTTCTTATTCAAGGTGAAATGACATGAGGACTGTCTTCCATAGCATATGCCCCAAGTACTTTCCCCACAGGACTGTACATCATGTTATACATTGGCATTATATATTATATAAATTGTGAATACCGAAAGTGAGTATGTATAATGGGGGTGTTTTACTGCTCAAATGCCATTAAGAGTGCACATGCATGATTTAATACATGTTTTTAAAACTTTGAGTAAAACCTGACTGCAGCAGTAAATTGAAAGTTCTTTACATTTTAGCATTAGGCATTTTTAAAAGAGCTTTGTAGAGTGGTATAAGAAAATGGGTATTGCAAGGTGATCCGAACAGCTGTCATAAGCTAGCAGCTTTAGTATAATGTGACCAGTGTTCAAAGAGTGGCTTGAGTGCTCAAAAGCACTGACAGAGAGAGAATGTATGTGACCATGTTATAGGGAAAACCAAAACTTCAAATAAAATAAAGCTAAAGCCAGAGTCCAAGGAACATCTCCAACAAGATGTAAAGTATAAAAAGGAAGTTTATTTAGTGCTTTCATCCTCACACAAGCAGGACTTCGTCATAAGTTCCTTGGACTCTCTGACTCTAGCATTATTTTATTTGAACACTTTAACATGGTTTGATTTCACTGGTAGAGACCAAGAAAACAAACTGTTCTTGCTGCCCACGTGCATGAATGGCGCAGTCTTGCCATTGCTAGTCCCTTTGTCAAAGTGAAGTGAGGTCAGGCACTGATGGTTCTTTTGAGAGTTTCCAGGCATTTATTATTTATTTACATACTACAACTTCATTTTTGAAATTCACCAGTCAACAGTCCCTATCTTTCATAGATTTTCTTGATGTGTTAATAGATAAAGATGTTAATGGCTTTTTTAACACAGGTTTATTTAGAAAGACTTGTAGACACAATGCAGTTCTACAAAGGTATAGTATGCACCTGGCTTTTATTTATAAGAACATTTTAAAGGGGCAGACTTCACAGATGTCAATATTAAATAATCTTGACCAGAGAGTTTATAATGATTTAGCTTGTAGTTTAGATGAAGGGGATATGGACATAAGGAAATTGGGAATGCCTGTACTTTAGCCAGAAGCCAGAGAAATAGCAGAGCTAGACCATTTTTCTCAGACTCGAGTACTCATAACAATGAGGTTTTTAATACTCGAAGGAATGATTTAGATGAACTACCTATTACGTTATTTTACACTAATGATATAGAAGTAGTACACAGAGTCATCAGAAGTAACTCGTCTATTTTGCTGACTGATGGCTCCATTAGTGTTTTGGTTGGTAATAGACCCAGATTTAGGTATAAAAACAAAAAGTCACTGAAAAGACAACTGTGCTATAAGGTTCATCATGGCTCAGATATAGGTCCTGGTCATGTACAGGCTATGAGGAAGTGTTATAGATGCAATTTTTGTAAGTATATAGAGATTTGTAATACTTTATTCACCCCCTTAGTGGTTATGTTTATAAGTTTGAGATATCAGCAGATTGCTGTACATCTAATATAGTTCATCTTGCATCCTGTGCTGCATGTGTCATTTTTTTATGTAGGCAAAAGCAATTGTACATTATATGAAAGAATGAAGGAGCATTTGTATAGCACTTGGGTGGGTGATATTAGGAGTGCTTAGAGACTGGTGCTACCCATATTTTTAATTTTAGGGTGATAGAAGTGATCTATGAAACCCAACATGGTGGTGATGTAAGGAATTTTACACAGGTGAGGGAACTCCGTTGATTTGTTAATTTACAAGCTGATAAGTCACCCAATTTAAATGTGAAGGTTTCTTTAAAACCTCTTCTGAAATCTAGAGGTCTCCAGCATTAATTAATTACTGTTTGTTTTAATTGCTTAATTACTAGTGCTATATAAGTTAGTGTTGTTTGCCTTGTTTTTATGGTCTGAAGAAGCACTTTGTGTGAAAGCACTAACCGTAAGTTTGTCTCATTAAATCTTCAAGATTTTACAACGGTCTACCATGTTTCTGTTTCTCAGGTTGGATTATTGCTAATGTGTTAATCTATTTCAAATGTTGGGGGGCTCATATTGCTAAGCTCTATGCTACAAATGCTGAACTGAATGCTACTAGCAGAAATCTAAATCATGAGATGCATGCTTAAAATGAAATTGTTTTTATGTAGTGTGATAAGACTCTGTCATTATTTTACAACTGATCTAGTGCAGTATATTTGTAAATGGAAGACAGACTTGGGCAAAAAAAGATTCTAGCAGCATGATTACTTTTGTCAAAGATCACTGGATATGTAAGCACAAGATTACTAATATTCCCATAGCACAGGCAGTATGCATTCATTGTGGTAAAAAAAAATATCCCTTCACATACAGAGGAATACAAACAGCTCTAGAAAAAAAAATAATGACTGTGGTTGTAACTTCTGATTTGAATGCTGATGTAATGTTAGGAATAGATTTTTTTACTGTTTTTATAAAAAAAAAAAAAAAAAAAATGTAGGCGTAAGGAGAATCAACAGACCCAGAGTTAAAAAAAATTTGGGGATGTATTTGTCATTTTTGGTGAATAGGGACATCCCACAAATTAATAGAGTTTTGCATACAAGGCCGCCTCAGACTCAGCCTTGATGGAGTTGCTGCATATCCGTAAGTCAAACTCCACTCACATAACCCACACTCAAGGTCTCAATCTGGTCTGTGACATTAATAGAACTTGTTGGCTGGATAGATTTGTGTTGCAGTGACTCCCCATCTGTGGAATAGACTTCCTCTCCATGTCAAGCTGAGCACATCACTAGCCCTCTTTAAGAGGAACCTGGACCACTGGATGGGAAACAAAAAATATACCCCTGGGATCCCACCTGTGTTCCTGCTGGACAAGGAGAACAGGTGCTGACTTTTTGGGAACATGGGTGAAATTCTTGGCTAGGCTTATAAGGGCCTCCAGGCCAATAGCCTAGTATCGTCCTATGAACCTATGGAATATTTCATCCCTGATAGGGCTTTATGTCTTACCTACAGTATTGACTATAACCCTTCTTGGGACATTATTAGCAAAAACTGGATATCTTTACCCTTTCCAGTGACTTTAGTATGATTGTCGGAAATATTCCAAAAGTGATTTTTAGGAAAGGGGTAAATATAAAAAAATGGTGGAGGATTCCAAATTTGCTTTGACAGTTAGGAACAAAATATATAATTACTACCAGTATAACATGTGGTGTAGAACAGAGTGTGTAAGCTGTGTCTTTAAGAAGTGTTTCAAGGACCGAATGTGCATATATAAATAGCGAGCACGTGCTATACTCAGTGCCGTTTTGAGAGTGCAGCCAGAGAGTGCACATGTATGAATGTAATAGCTAATTTGTTTATAAGTTTACCTAAGTTAAAGTATTAAGCCTCAATACTGATGTGTTTGTACATAATAAAGCTGCTTGAATAAAACTCATGAAGTCTCGTCTATTGTGTCCTGACTAGACGAGCAACATGGCATCAGAAGAGGGATGTCAGAGACTGATATTCAAAGCCACGAGGTGCAGAGATAACAGCAAAGGTAAACTAAGAGAAATGAGCATGAAAAGGAGCCAGAAAAGCAGCAAAGGTAATAAAAACCTGCACAATTTATCTTATAAAAAAGATGAAATGGAGCATTACACGGGCCCAAACCGCATTATTAAACAAGCTAAAGGGAAGAAAGGTTTCTTGATTAAACAAAATGTTTAAGATTAAGTTATGTGATAAAATGATTGTCAGAAAAGCTCATTAAGTATAAAAAATTACCTTGGAATTGCAAAATGAATATGTTTAAAGCAAAACGGGTATGTTTAGAGTAAATTGGGCACAAGAAAAGTACAATGGGCATGAAAAGAGATTAAACGAGCAAAACGTGTATTATAAGGGTAAAAAGGGCACATTAAGTGTAAATAAAGCAAGGCAACTGCATGCATTTTGGCAAAGTGCTGTGTTTTGGCATAACTACAACTTTGTATTATATTCAGAGCATAACTAAAGTTATCCAAAGTATCTCAAAGTGTGTAAAAGTGCTTACAGTGTGTGCTTATTCATTTCGAAGACTCTGTTAATGTGCAAAGTGCAACTATTTCATGAAGTACAGTCAAAGTACAGCCATTTTGAAAAGTTTCTTATGATGGGTGTGTCTATTTGCAAAGTGCCACCATTACAGTGTGTGTCTTGCACTGTAAAAAAGTACTTCATGAAGTACCTCCATTTTGAGGAAGTTTCAGTTTGCTGTGCATTGTTTATTCGCAAAGTGCATTTACTTCAAAATGTTTCTTACTCTGAACTTCTCCTGCCCAGTTTACTCACACATTGCAGTTATTTGAAATGTTTCTTACCCTGATAAGAGGTGATTTCTTACAGTACGGTGATTTCAGGAGTATTACAGTGCCTGAGAGACTTATTTTTCTAAGTTCAGTTATTCAGAGGCTTATTGTGCTACTGGGCATAGTTACAAGTACTGGCATAAATTTCTGGCATATGTAGCATATGTGTGTATGTTCATGCATATTTGCAAAACTTTTCAGTGGCATGTGTTAATATGGCAGACATATTCTGAAAGCTCTCACCACTTGTATTTAATCAGAATATTGCAGAGAATTGGAGAATATTTGAGCAACAGTACGATATTTTTATACAAGCAACTTACTCAGATACAGATGCATGCACCAAGGCATTCATTTTGCTAAACCTAGCTGGTTCAGAGGCCATAGAAAAAGAACGTTCATTTGTATATGCGCCAGCATTATATGAAGGAGAAGGTGAAAACTGTCATATTGTTGTACAGGCTGAATCAAGGGAATACCGCAAGGGTTTCAAGCAAATTCAGGGAGATGTGTAACCCCCGGACAAATATTACATCAAAGAGGCACTTGTTTTACACAAGAGATCAGAAACCAGGGGAAACACTTGCAGCTTATATAACTGACCTGAGAAAAAAAGCCAAGACGTGTCAGTTTGGTGACTTAAAAAATGAGTTGATAAAGGACAGGGTTGTGTGTGGTATTAACAGTGCTGCTGTGAGAAAGATTTTGCTTCATGGCAGTGATTTAACATTGAACAAAAGTTATAGAAAGCTATAGAGATCTGTCAAATGCATGAAGTTGCAGAAAGGCACACAAGTCATGGGTATGGTTTCGGCAGGATCCAAAGCCAATGTAGATAACATGCAACACATAGCAAATAGAAGCAGGCCTAAGCACATAGCAGCCACAGCTCCTGCTGGTTTGCCAGGTAAACCACATCGTTTTCCAGCAAGTTCTAAAAAAAGGAGCATGCTCATCATCAGGTTCGGTGCAGTACAAGTGTGAGTCAGTAAAACCCAAGTCCAATCTTATTGTTAACTGTTTCAATTGTGGTGCCAATCATGAGTCTAAAAAAGAGAAATGCTTAGCGTTTGGTCAGCAATGCCACAAGTGTAAAAAATGGAATGATTTTTAAAAGTTTTGCAAATCAAATAACACTCACACAGTTATATATGAAAGGCCACTCAAGAAAGCAAACTTATCAAGTAGAATTGCAGCAGTCCACTTTCTACATAGATGGTGTATCAGTAGTTGATGAAAAGGTTGATGCAGTGAATTTGTTGGCAAGAAATGAAGTGTTTCGTACTGCCTGGATCAATGGTAAATCCACCGAGCTCAAAGCAGACACTGGTTCAAAGTGTAATTTTATGTCAGTAGATACTTTTGCTAAAGTGAGAGCTAACAAATAACTAAATGTGGCCAGTTGTGTGAAACTTGTTGCTTATGGAGGTGAAGAAACTCAAACCGAAGGCTCAGTAGTACTTGCATGTTATTTGGCCAAGAACTGTTGCAGCTTGTTATTCTATGTAGTCAGACAACCTGTGTAGCCAATATTGTGTCTCAGAGACTGTTTGAGAATGAATTTGCTTTCTTTTACAGAAAAACTTCATCAGATAAGCACATATCTTAGTTTCACTTTTATCAAAGCTATTTTCTCAGCGTATACAGATGTTTTCGATGACAATGTATGCAAACTTCCAGTTGTGTATTCTATGAAGAGTGTGTCCATGGTAGCAGTCCACAAAAAATGCAAAGACAAAATCAGAATATGTATTGACCCAAGAGATTTGAACAAAACATTAAAGAAACCACATCATCCAATGCATACAGTCGAAGATGTCGCAGCCCTAATACCAAATGCCACTGTTTTTTCTGTCTTAGATGCAAAGAGTTCATTTTGGCAAGTGATGCTTGATCGCATATCCTCATTACCATCTACTTTCAGTACCCCATTTGGCAGATATAGATTCCTCAGGATGCCATTTGAAATACATTGTGCAAGTGAAGTCTTTCAGCATGCAATGGAGCAAATTTTTTTCAGATTATCCCTGTGCCATAATAGTATATGATTTATTGGTTGGAGGCAATGGTGAAGCAGCGCATGACAGAAATCTGTTCTAGACAGAGCACATGAAGTAATCTTGAAGCTCAACCCTCTGAAGTGCAAATTCTGACTACCAGAAATTAAATATGTAGGTCATTTATTTACTAGTACTGGCTTGCAACCAGACCCGTCTAAGCAAACAGCTATTTTTAAGATGCCAGCACCAGATAATGTTCAATCTCTACAATGTTTTCTTGGTATGGTCAACTATTTCGGCAAGTTTATACCACACTTCAGTGAGTTGACAGCACCTTTGAGAGAGCTTAGGTGCAAAAATGTTACATGGTCTTTGTTGGAACAGCACCAGAAAGCATTTGAAGACCTTAAGCAGGAAATTGCTACCCCACCTACATTAAGATACTATGATGTTAATAAGCCAGTAACCCTTTCCTGTGGTGCTTCAAAATTTGGTCTTGGTGCAGTGATTCTATAAGAAGGCAGACCAGTAGCCTATGCATCAAGAACTCTTGCCCAAACTGAAATGCAGTATGCTCAAATTGAGAAAGAACCTTTAGCAATAGTATTTGCATGTTCCAAGTTTTATGATTTTATCTATGGTCGAGCTATTTAGATTGAAACTGATCACCAACCTCTAGTTACTATTTTAAAGAAGGATACACATTCTGCTCCAGCAAGATTACAAAGAATGATGCTCAAATTGCAAAAGTACAACTTCAAAATGGTCTATTAAAAAGGCAAACTTCTTTATCTGGCTGATACCTTATCCAGAGTGCCCAGAAATACAACGGAACAACTTAATGATGAGAATTTTGATTTTGACATCATGGAAGTGCATAATTTTTCTACCACAAGACTTGGTGAGCTGAGAGATCATACAAAGAGTGATCCAATTTTGCAAAAGCTCAACCACTTTATTAATGTTGGATGGCCATCAAAGCAATCTAGTGTACCAAATGATGTGCAACCTTATTTTCCTTACAGAGATGAGATGTTGATGGAAGATAGTATTATATTCAAAGGTGCTAAAATTGTGGCTCTTGCTTCCTAAGGTCTGAAAATTTTGGCTCTTGCTTCCTTACAACATGACTATATACAGATTTTTCATTGTGGTGACCTAGGTTCCGAATCTACCAAAAGAAGGGTGAGAGTGTTAATATTTTGACCTTCTCTAGCAAAGGACATTGATAAAGTACTTTCATCCTGTTCAATGTGTAATAGTACTAAACCCCATTTGCATAAAAAACTACTTCAGCTAAGTGAAGTTCCTGAACTACCTTGGTTAACAATTGAACTGGTTTGAGATTGATTTACTACCTAATCTAACATCCACTGCTGTTATTATTGTTGAAATATCATTTCTCAGTCCATGGTAGTCCACACAAAGTTATTTCTGACAATAGTACTCAATTTCCTAGTCAGTCGTTTCAAGAATCTGTAAGTGATTGGGACTTTGTACATGTTACTAGTAGTCCAGAATATCCGCAGTCAAATGGTCTAGCTGAACGTGCAGTGCAAGTGGAAAGCAATTACTTGAGAGGTAAAAGCGTGACAATATCCATGTCTATTTGAATTTACTTAATCTCAGAAACATACCCCATAATGCTATACTTGCCTCCCCTGCTCAGAGAATTCTATCTCGACAAACCAGAACAACACTGCCTATCAGTTCCAGTTTGTTGAGGATTAAAGCTAAGAACAACAGGACAATTTTAGAGCTCAACTATTCAGAAAGTGTTCTTTCCAGAAGTCCAGTTATGATAAATTGAGCAGATTTTGTTATCCATTAAAAGAAGGAGAGACAGTGAGGATACAAACAGCGAAAAGGTTTTGACCGGATTGTCAAATTACAGGTATATGCCGAGATCCTACTTTGTAGAATCTGAGGGTGCGGAGTACAGGAGAAATCACAATCTTCTTCCTGTATCAGAACTAATATCACAGCATTGTTCCTGTGATACAGACTCTAGATCTCAGAGCAACTCAGACAATGTTCCTGTTGTAGAACATGTCTTAACTTTTACTTCCATTCCTGACGATGTTCATGATATCCTGAAAGTTGAACATTCTGCAGACAATCCCATTTGCTAAATCTGATTCTAATTTCTATGTCATATGATCTGGTCATATTTTCTAGACCTAGTGTGAAATACACAGTGACCTGGACTTAACTGTATATATGTGTATTTAGTTCTGTATAATTGCACGACCAATAATTATTTATATTGATTGCATGTCAATTACTGTTTCAACATTGCATGACTTATTTCTCAAAGAGAGAGAATGTAGAGCAGAGTGTGTGTGCGGTGTCTTTAAGAAGCATTTCAAGGACTGAACGTGCATATGTAAATAGCAACCACATGCTATATTCAGGGCCATTTTGAGAGTGAACATGTATGAATGTAATAGCTAATTTGTTTATAAGTTTACCTAAGTTAAAGTATTAAGCCTCAATCCTGATGTGTTTGTACATAATAAAGCAGCTTGAACAGAACCCATAAAGTTTTGTCTATTGTGTCCTGATTAGACTAGTGAAATGTGGGTTTATTTTAGAAGTAGACTTACTGGATATTGTGCACTTTCCAGCTTTTGCCAATAAATGTTATGCCAATTTTGGTACCAAAGGGCTAGTATATATTGCAATTTGTAAGGACTGTAATACTTTATCTATAGGGAAAACTAAATGTAGTTTGCAGGAACATATGCAAGAACATAATTTTGATATTCTGAAGAAGAAAACTAATAATGTCCTCAGTAGGCATATTTTAACATTTCCTAATCATTCTGTTTTGGAACAGGTGCAGGTTGACCCTAGGGGCATCTCTGGGAGGAGTTTTTAGAGGTCAGGGAACTATGGTAGCAATTGAGGTTTAATGCCAATTTCCCACCAGGTTTAAATGACACTCTTTCTTTGGCAAGTATGATGAAATTATGGCATTTAGAAACATGAAACTTGTCATTCCATTGTTATGTTGGAATTAAAAAAGTTTATTAAAAAATATTTTACTCATTAATTTATTGTGAATGTAGCTAAAGAAATGAATGAAATTGTGACATGTGACTAAGGTGAGGTTATTTAATACGATTTTTATTGAAGTATTATAGTTCTGAGGAAGTCCCTGATTTGAAATTGACAAAAGTGCTTAACTTTTATTGTTTTATACTCCAATTAAGTGATTTATTTATTATTTATTTATTTGTCATTTGTTAACCAGGTTAGTCCAACTAAGCCAAAGGCCCACAGTGGAGACCAAAGGAGAAAAGCTCCAAAATATCACAAAGATTATATAAATTCAAAATTACATCAGCAGAAATGACAAAAATACAAGGCTGCCCAATTTGAAGATTGACAATTACATGGAATAAGGAATAAGTTAACAAGATAAAGTTGCAGTTTATACAGAAATGAGATAGACTAGAGTAGATCAAATGATAACTGCAAGAAACCCAATTCCTGAGATGTCTTTACTGGATTTTGGGTTTGTTTTAGATGATGTGGCTTGTTTTGTTGTTTTGCTAATATTGTCATCCTTTCACGGGATAGGAAGTCTCACGTACCAAAAATGCAAACTACAAGATAAATTGGTTCTGACTGTAATTAAGAAAATCTCATTTGGCATTGTGGAATTGAAGTATTTGAGATATGTTATAGGGAGAGGGGTGGCAAACAAACTGCTTAAAACAGAGGCCATAAAAATAGAATTATACCCTCCACAGATCTGTGGATTAGCCAAGTACTAAAAAACACTGGACTACCTCCTGTCCTTTGATAGACTTCACAAGACAAAAAGCTACTGTTAAGGTAGAAAGGTCTCCTAAAATGGACAGATCATTTAACAAATTATTCTCTAACTTCCATCCAGAAACCTTTAATGCCCTTCTCACTAAAGTAAACTGGAAATTCCTTACCCAACTCTCACTAGAAGAAGCAGTCCTAGCTTTCAACTCCACCTTCCTTAGCATCTTAGACTCACTTGCTCCACCTTGCAAAGTCCGAATTAAGTCCAAAATATCTCCATGGCTTTCAAAAGTCACTCATACCCTTATGATAACTACAGACAAATTATGGAAAAAATGGTCACAAACTAAGCTCCCTGCAGACTTGCAAAAATATAAAGAACTCAGAAATCTGACATAAAACACAGAAACAAAGATAAAAAAGACTTGTATAACAAACTTCCCACAGCCCTAAGCTCTAATCCTAAAAAATGATGTAACTCTACTAACCAAATATTACAGCCCAGTAATCTTAGCTCCCCCAATCCATGCCCAGACAGGACATCTGAAGAAACTGCCACTATCTTCAATACCTATTTTATCAATTCAATATCCAAGCTACTCAACCCTAACCCAAACTCCTCTACTACTAACATCTCCAACTTTTCTGAACCTACTCCTAATACTATCTTCTGAAATACCTTCTCCCTCAAGCCTGTACCTACTAGCTACATCAAAGCTCTACTCCCTAAATTAAAACCATGCTCAGCACCAGCTGACAATATTCATTCCACTTTTCTTCTTCTTCTAGCAGCTGACTCTCTTGGTATCCCTGTACCTATTTAATTAATCGCTCTATCTCTGAATCTAAAGTCCATTCCATCTGGAAACAATGCTATACTCTACCTGTATACAAAGAACTAACTCCTCTGATATTTCCAACTTTAAACCTATCACTATCCTCTCTCTAAAGTACTAGAAAAATGTATTCATAAACAAGTTATATAGTATCTAATACAGGAAAATCTGCTTACACCCACTCAACATGGCTTCAGAGCCAGACATAGCACCACTACAGCTCTATTATCCTTTCTCATCACTGTCTCTATAGCCATAGATGACCATAAACTTATTTCTTGCCTATTCTTGGACCTCTCAAAATCTTTCAACACCATTTCACGCTCACAAACTGCATAACCTCAACGTCTCCTCTGATACTGCTGCATGGTTCTCCAGCTACCTCACTGATAGATCTCATTCAGTGAGATGGCACTCTGCACTGTCCCCTCCTCTCCCTGTAAAAATGGGTGTACCTCCTGGGGCCTTTACTTTTTAATATCTTTAGTAATCAGCTCTATACCTCCTGTCCTCAGTCATCTTTAGTGCAATACTCAGATGACTATACAGTCATCACCATAGCCAACTCTCACTCTAAGCTCTTCTCCGCTACTTAGGCATCTTTTAACTTAGTTGGAACATGACTCTCCAACAACCAGCTCATCCTTAACCCTAAAAAAACAAGGCTGTTATTCTTCCTACCTACAAAAATTCAACAATATTAAACCCTCCTTTTCCATACAGTCCTTTAATAACACTCCCATTCAGGTAGAATCTAGCACTAAGCTCTTAGCCGTCATCAACGACAATCGGCTTAAATTTGACTTGCATGCTAAGAACTGTATCAAAAAGACTCATTCAAAACTAGGGCTCCTTTACTGTAACAAGAAATTGCTTACCTCTGAAGCCAAGGTTACTCTCTCTCACCTACCTTCTGCACAGTCTAAAGTACAACTCTCAAATTCTCACAAATCTTAACTCAACACTCCTGACCAAACTCAAATCTACCTACAAAAAGGTAGCTAGATTTGCTGCCCAACAAACCTACAAATCCCATCACTGTCTCTCTCTAAAACTCCTAAATTGGCTTGAATTACCCCCACAGGCTTCTTTTCTCTCAGCTCCAGATCATCCATTCTATCCTATACCAGCCGTCCTACTGCCCAGCACTATCCCTTCTCATCTTTTATTATTCTCCCCCTAGACCTCTCTGAAGCTCTAACCAAGACCTACTACAAATCTACAAACCCAAGTCTAAATTTGGACATAATATGTACATGAATCACCTCACTATTGCCTTAAATAAGCTCCCACTAGGAATCAGGCCCCTTACACATCCTAAACAATTTAAGACAGCCACCAAAGAGCACTTTAAAAGTCACTGGTCCTGACACTGAACACTCCCTCCTTAAACATCCCCTACTTATCATACCTTAATTTACTTTCTGCCCTTAACTCACTCTTCTCACTAGCGCTGTCTAATCTTCCTTGACTACTCTTTCTACTGTCTTCTAAAACCTATTAAGCTAATCACCTCAGAGAAACATTCTATAGTAATTGTCTTGCCTTCATGCAACTACATTATGATAAAACTAGGTTTTTGTAACCACTTACCCCAAAAACTATATTCATCTTAATGACATATTATTTTTTTTTATACATTTTGAAAGAGCTTTGCTATACTCCTGATTATTGATACTGTATAACATTGTATTGCTACTTAATGCCTCATAATAATCCTGTAACATTGTTGTTTAATGCTAATTTATAATGAAAATTGTATAATATGTTGGAGCTTTTCTCCCCGGCCCTCCACTGAAAAAGGGCTCTTCAGCTCAGTTGGACAAACCCAGTCAACAAATGTAAAATAATAAATAATAAATAATAAATAAATAAAAATCAGAGGATCCTATATTGTGAACCTATATTAATGACTCCTAATTTTACTAAAATGTTTACTCCATATACCTGTTTGTCAGTGTTAGTTATGAGGTCAATGCTATTCCAAGACATTCATGCTGAGCAACACAATGAGTTCAATATTAATAGGAAGGTGAGCAATGCAGAATGGAGACTTTTGGCCAATGAGAGACAGTGACAAACTATATAGAAGGCCCATTATGCCACGAGGAAGTATTTCACAAGTAAGTTATTCATGTAATGGTTATTGTCCACTGCAACTGCTGAAGAGGCAGACTGATAGCAATTTGAAGTTGTGTCAGTGGGCATTAATTCTGCAAGCTTTTCAGTAATAATGAGGTCCAGATCAAATAAAAGAAATGTTAATAAGTTACTGATCCATTGTTATGAATGTAAAACCCATGGTTTTGTGTGGGGAATAGGGTAGATGTAACATGCTGACTTTGGAAAGCATACTGTTTATCTTTAAAAGTGCATGCTGTATATGAAAAATGTGTAAAATGTCTTTAGATGTATGCAGCAGGATGGCGTATGAGATCATTGTCACAAACAAGTAACTAGACAACATTTTGTATTAGTTAGTAGTGAGCTCTTAATCATCATCATCCTCATCATCATGTAAAAGGAAATACCCATTCCCAAGCACTTCATGAAGTAAATATCTCCAATTCAGAAGAACCTGGAAGGAAAACCCTTAATGTTTGCCATGTGGCAACACAATCAGGGATGCTTCACTGAGTGTATCTGCTTGAATGAGTAAAAGAGAGAGCAGGAATTGAAACCATTGGTGAGGCCTATATCAAGAATATTTTGTAGTTAGCCAGCTTATTGTAAGGGTTGTTAGAATGTGAAACACTAAAGAAAGTATTTGAACTGTTAGACAAAGGGCATCAATTATTTTATTTGAAGCTCAAACGCCAAAAAAATACTTCCATTTTTTTTGGATATACACTGTAAATCTGTGCTTTTGTACACCTCAGTGCATACAGTTTCCTTGAACTTTGTAAAATATGTATAATGTTTTGGGGCCTGCTAAGGGCATGTATACTAACAGAGATAACAATGCCAAATCCTACCTACTCATACTTGAAGCAATGTTAATCCTGCCACAGAAGGAAGCTAATTAGTTACATGAGTCCAATAAACACCAGCCATGTTACTCTGAACATTGGTCCAGTAAACTTTTAAAATGCAAATATTCTGGAGTACAAAACTGATAATATTTACATGTAGCATAACAGCAACCAAAAATGCATGCAGCCAGCAAGAACAATCCAGCATCCCAACAAAAAACCCTCACACATGACAATTTCCTGTCTGCTGTGTATACAAAAGCATTTGCCATTACTTTTTCCCCTTTTTTGAAGTACAGCACACCAAATAATATAACACTATAAAATACTTGCATGCAACCACTCATAAGTAGCTTACTTCTCACAAAGCCACAAACTTTGCCTCATATTACATTTGTGATGGTCCACAATAATTCTATCAGCTTCAGTTTTTCACACTTTCAAAAAGCTTTCTGCCATCATCTCAAACAAAAGCTCCATCATGAATACCTTCTAATACCCAATCACACATACAGTAAAGATAAGCTTTGTGAAATCTCCTAACCCCTACCAAATCAGCTGCAATCCACAGTTCTCCTGTAATACACCATGCAGTGTCCAAACATCCACAACAACCACCATTACCATATCTGCAAATAACCATGTGCATTTTAATCCAGAAATGTTCAGATTATTCCTGTAAACATTTGCTAGCGTACCTAGATAAGTAGACTTAAACAAGCAGCTTAATGGTGGCTCTTTTACATACTAAAGACGATAATCTTTTTATGGGTTAATTTCACTCATCTTCTGTCAGGGGCATTTATATTATTATTATTATTATTATCATTATTATTATTATGTTCTTAACTTCTAAAGTATTCACCAAGAAATTATTAAAGCCACTTTAATCATATGCCTACCATACACCTTTTACCTCACTGCATAATTGCCCATAACATACTAAAAATAAACACACCCTGCTATCTAGCATGGGTATTACTTTTACTTTGAATAATCTGTATTATGTTCCTATATGTGTGTGTGTGTGTGTGTGTGTGTGTGTGTGTGTGTGTGTGTGTGTGTGTGTGTGTGTGTGTGTCTACATGAAATATTTAATTAATATATATAATTCCAGATTTATGAAACTACTAGTTACTTACAGCTATTATGAGTTTAACTAAGCTTAACCAACCACAACCAACCAATTTCCTGAACTGGCTGAGGCCTTCTTGATCTTGCTGAAATAAGGAAAGCTAGGTCTTCCTGTTACTATAGTCATGGGCAAAATTAGTACAATGTTCACTTCTCCAGAAATCTGTGAAAAACAGGCCATGAATGCCTGTGCTTCCAGCTAAACAGCCCACCATGATCATACCTCACTTGCCATGAATGTCTGGCCTCATCAGCACCAGATGGACATTAAAAAAGAGCCTATAATATCTTACATCCTGAACTACCTGCCTATCACCTTTCATTGGTTATAAGGAGGACAAGACAACCGAATATGCTCCAAGCTTGTTTTATCACACTAGCAGCAATCAAATAACGAAAATGTTGTTTTCCTTGCCTGAAAATCTGGAGAAGTACTATGCCAGACATAGGATAAGGTACAGAATGTGTACAGTCTGCCCCTAAAATTCTATGAACAATTAAACTGTGATTATCAAGGCACTGTTTTATCTTTACATGGAAGCAGAGGAGAATAGAGGCTTTAATGATTATTTCATGGAAAATCCTTATTATAGTTCTTCCAAAACTGAGGATGGATATCACACACTCAGGGAATTAAAAGTCTGTTTTGTTAAATATGGCCTTAAGATTACAGCATGTAATTTGACAGTTAGATTGAAGCACCTCTTATCTGGTTTAATTGGACTGATGCAAGTAGATAGCATGAAGGGAAAAGGAGCCCAGATTTGCTTAGTTATATGCAGAACATTTTGCTTAACCCAGAGAGTCTGGTGTACTTTTTCAAGTTGCTTAATTCAGATAGTATAAGACAGTTTTGAAAGCTGCGTACTATGATTTGTTTAATAAACCACAATGATGAAAATACTTATTTCATTCTGTATCAGGGATGACCTGAAATAAGACTTGTTGTCATTTCATTGGGACCACACCAGTAGCAACCAAAGAAATAAGTACAATTTAAAAAATGGTTACTGTACGTCTTACTATATGAAACAAACTTATTAAATATTACACTTCTTTCAAACTACATCATGATGCTAACAGCGTTAGAAACAGCTGACCTTATAAAGGCAAAGATGAAATGAAAATAATGTAGAGTGCCATACAAATATGCAGCAAAACATATAATTAATTGAACATAATGGTATCCTGGGCATACAGCCAAAACACTACATGTTCTCATGCTCTCATTTGTGAACAGTGTGATCCCTCTTTAAAAATCAGCTAAAACAGGATACATTTAAGTGGTAGGAAATCTCATAAAGACATATTTATTTACTCTAAAGAGACTGCAGGAAGGAGGCATATTTGTTTGGGGAATAAGAGCTTCTCAGACCGAAGAACCTTAGGGTCCAAGCAGTTGTTCCATTAACTATATAAAAACCTAGAATCATCCCATTTTAAACCAGACTGGATGCAAACTTTGTAGAGTGACATTTGTTGAAAAAAATGCTTCACAAAGGCACGGTCTCATCATATTGAAATTTTTAGCATAAATGATTCTAATTCATGCTTACAAGTCAAAGGAAGTATTTTAAGAGCAAGACACACATGCAATGTGTAGTATGGTCCTGCTACTCACATTGAAAGAAAAAAAAAAATTAAGTAGCTATAAATAATATAATAGTATGCTTTGATTCTAGTTTACACCAAAAGACAAATTGATAAGACATTGAACTTGTCATCATAATGCCGGGTTCTTATTAGAAGACCGAAGACACATTCTTTTGAATGCATCTTGGTCGAACTTAAAATCGCTGTTCTGACAGTTTGACATTGTAAGCTTTCACTTACATAGGGTCGATTAATCACTGTTCACTTTTTTAACCGTTCGGTGATCTAATATAGACCCAATGCCGGGTTCCTATTAGAAGACTGAAGACGCATTTTTGGTCAAACTTAAAAGACTGAAATAGCAAAATATCAAAGTGGCTTTTAAGCAAATTGCTTGGCTGCTTTGTTACTTTGCTGTTTTTGGCACTGTAGTGTGGTCTCAGAGTTGGTATATTTAAGTAGGGGGGTGTGGGGGGGCAAAGCCCCCCACTTTATGTAATGTTTAAAGTGTTTTGTTTTTTATTTATTTTTTGTTGGAACAGCGATTTTTTTTTTCCCTTGGAAAAAAAACCGCTGTTCTGACAGTTTGACATTGTAAGCTTTCTCTTACATAGGGTCGATTAATCACCGTTCTTTTTTTAAGCGTTTGGTGATCAAATATAGACCCCATAATGCCATATGGATGCAAACAGAAAAAAAAAATCCTGAAAAGAATCAGTGGCATGAATATGAATCTTGAATAAACTGACTCATGGTATCACAATCTGAGTGCTATACAAACTGAATTAATAATAGAATATCATTACAGTTAATTGAGTTGAGATGTGTAGGATAAACTTAAATGCATGTTCTACTGTAAAATGTTTAGGAAGGAAAATGACACCTTATAGGTCTGGGTTTGTATGACCATTTTCCAGGTATACTAGTGTGATGCCCCTTGCATAAACAATCTCACTTTACCACGTTTGTTTCATTTTTGTACATTATGTCAATTTTCATCCTTGGATAGGTACTGCAGTGCCTTGTTGTGCTGACAGTGCCTTTGCTAATTAGAATTCAATGCATATATTTCAGTTATTTTTTTTGCATATTTTGCATATGTGCTGTAAGATATACATATTATCATACAGTATGTTGCCAAACTGCAAAACCACCATTATAATACAGTTGCTATACTGACAATCTAAGCGACATGCTGCTTTTTAAAACGCGCCAAAACTTACAGAAACAACCCTGACCCTACCAGACACTACTGAGCAACAAACGCACTAGTGATTAGCACACTTCATGATTTAAAGGTACGTGGAACCAAGAATACAGGAAAATGTATTTGTCAGTATGCTCTTAGGACATCAAAATTTCAGCTAGAACAACATAAGCATGCAGAAGATGTAAAGATGGAAGCAGGTAAATTATTGATAACAATGAAGCCTAGTAACCACATTATCCATAGTAGTGACCTCTCCCAATATGACATACTAATTTTTGCAGTAAGAAGGTTAGTTTGAGGAAGTGTGCATGCATTTTCATATATATATATATATATATATATATATATATATATATATATATATATAATATATACACACGCATATAATCCATCCCACAAACCCTTTTCCCATGTTTTCAGGAAATCACTTCAACAGTAACAATCATCTAATGCCAGTGGTCACACCAGTAACCCTCTCACAATTGTTCTTCCATGCAACATATACATGTGCACTCAAACTTACTGCCAATTTAGAATTTCCACTCAATCTACTGCATGTTTTTGGAATGTAGAAGGAAATCAGAGCACCTGGAGAAAACCCATGTAAACACAGGGCGGACATGTTGACTCCAGACAGAAGGCACCCCAGTTGGGAATTGAACTGGAGAACGTCTTGATATAAGGCAACAGCACTACCTGCTGCACCACTGTGCCACCCTTATCTATGATTTTTGACAGAATAAAGTAACTTCTTTGAAGAGGCTGCACAATCAAAAAGTTGCAAAAAGTGACCAATGAGTATGTAAACAATGTGCTATACAGCACATGGAACAGAAGTGAATAGTACCCTCCCACACTCAGGCCTCCATCTCAGTGACTGCTGCCTTCCCGACTTGTAGACACCTATTTGGAGAACCCCCACTCCTAGAGATGCCCCAGCTACTATTGCATAGAAAGCTTTTTTTTTTCAACATGGCTTCCCTTATATCTGGTGTCTTCCAGCTGGTCTTATGGTTACCACCATGACACGTGCTGTCCAATATTTGTCCACAGTTCTTTGTTTCAATTTCAGCTACTAAGGTCTTGAACAGGGTCCATTCAGACTTCCAGATGTAGAACCTGAGTAGCTCTCACATAGCACATCTAAGATAGAGAGAGAGAGAGAGAGAGAGCGATGACTACACAGGAGATAACAGAGAAGAATGTGGAATGAACCAGATATACAAGGGATTTTCAGAATACTAACAGAGACTTCAAAGACAGTCAGGACATGGCGGTGACTGCAGAAGAGAAAGTGGTAGAAGGATACACTATTAGGAAGGCCAGAAGAATCACTAGCAACAGCAGAAACAGGGATAACAGGAGCCAGAAAGAATAAACATTGATAGGCTCAAATAAGCATCTGTGTTAACAATTAATTTGCAAAGTAATCAGAAAAAGAAGCATAAAGCACACAACTGGTATTCATGTGAATGCAAACTCACAAAATAAAGATGTTAATCTGTGATGGCTGAATGAGGACATGAAGAAATGAATGCTTAAGTAGAAAGTACCACCAAATAAATCCTATGAGAAAGTTGTTGTTGTTGTGTCTTTCGGCTTTTCCCGGTTAGGGGTCGCCACAGCGGAACTCCGGTCCGCTAATGATTGGCAGTAGATTTTTACATGCCGAGTTGCCAGCTCTGACACACAACCTTTAACGAAGGTATGCCCATTCATGCATGTCTCCACGCAGAAGAAGCTCTAGCTGAGAATCGAACCGGACAGCGTCTTACTGTGAGGCAACAATGCTACCGCAGCACCACCACTGCAGTAAAATCCTATGAGAAAGTGTTTAGTCTATTGATATTACATTGTAACAAGTTTAATATTAAAAAGTTTTCAAATTGCAGTTGTTTTCCTTTACACACAGGGAAAACAAACTAAGAAGAAGTTGAAGGTAAAAGAAGCATATTGTGTGGGAGGATAAGCAATATATTAGTACAGTACAACAATGAACAAAAAGCAGTGAAATTGGCAGGAAAGGACATGGAAGCAATATGCATGCCTGCAAGACTGATGCTTTAATAGAGTTATGTACAGCAAAAAATAGCTAAATGGCGCAGGCACCGTTTGCACGGCTCAGTGCAAATGAAAATTATCGTTTATATCTCACAACTTCTGAAGTACCTCAAAAGGTTAGGAGAAGTGGAACTTAAAGATTTTTACAAAGGAGATGAGGATTTATGAAAGGGCAGCAATAAATTTGTGGCATGAAGTTGTTGTGTCTTTCGGCTTTTCCCGGTTAGGGGTCGCCACAGCGGAACTCCGGTCCGCTAATGATTGGTAGTTGATTTTAACATGCCAAGTTACCAGCCCTGATGCACAACCTTCAACGAAGGTACGCCCATTCACACATGTCTCTACGCAGAAGACGCTCTAGCTGAGAATCAAAACGGACAGCGTCTTACTGTGAGGCGACAATGCTACCGCAGCACCACCACCACGGGTAAATTTGTGGCATGAAGCAACAGCAGCAAATAAGGAGAGGAAGGGAAAACAGGTGCTGCATACAAACTACAGACAGACAAGAGGTGAAAATCATAGGTGGCTGTTAAGATGAAGCCTGAGAAAGCTAGGAGTTAAAAGAAAAATGGAATAAGATCAAGACTTGACAGACAAGGGGTAAAAAGTACATTACAACAAACAGAAAAGGTTAGAGTCATACCATAGACACACAATCGCAAGTTGAGAAGCTAGGTAGGTTAACCAAAGGACAGGGCAGGAAATAATGAGTAAGTAGACTGATGTGTGAAATAGTGGAAAAGAACATGTGATGGGATAAAACATGATTAGAGCAGGCTTCCACATGATCAGATTAGCAAGCAACAGTCAGGAGATGCTGGGCATAAGCATGAACATTGTTCACGAACAGTGGAAAAAGGGGTGTTGATTTATCTCATATGCTGTTTGTTAATGGGGTCCAATGGAAGGGGAGAAAAGACTAGACATAAACCAAATCTCTAATTCAGTTAACAGGGAGAGAATCAGGAAAAGGTGTAAAATGGATAGAGCAAATATCATGTGTCTTCAAAGATTCAAACTAAGAATAAAGAAGAAGATGTAAAAAAACTGAAGAGAACTTGGGTACACTTGCAACACTTGATTAGGTGGTAGCAGACCCAGTCAGAGTAGGGGGGGAAGAGTTGTAATTCTATTTGAAAAAGGGTTGGAAATAGTCACAAAGAGGGTCACTTTAAATGGTGAAGGAAGGCAGAGTATTTATTAGGGAAGGAGGGGAGGAAGAAATGAAGGATAAATAAAGTGTGCTCCTCTACTACAGAAAAGATAAATCAAGAGACCCTGAGGAGTGGAGCACTTAAGATGAAGGAAAGGTAGGAGATAATAAGGGGAATTCAACACCATACTCAAAAGGAAAGTTGATAAGATAGAGTATTACAGGAAGGCAAGAAGAAGGACTTAAAAGATAAAGACTGAAAAATGGGTGGGTAGACAGTCTGAGATGGAGAGAAAGAGAGAGAGAATGGATGAGAAAGAAAAAGAAAAATTCATATTTAGGAGTTCTGGTTGGAACCAAGGAAGTAGGATAGATTGATTTTTGGAAACATGAAGGATAATGCTATCATGGCTCATGTACTGGTAATAATGGTGGTAAAAGAAAAGGACTACAGAAAAATCAGCCAAAATATAATAAAGTCAGGGCAAAATCGTGGATGCAAAGACAGAAATAGCTGCCAGGGTTGGACTCAAAACTATAGTTGAAAATGAGACATATACAGAGTATAGGGCTCAGACAGTGGGATGAAATCAATGAAACAATCACAGATGTGTATAACGAGGAAGATAGATATATAACCTGAAAAGGAGAGAGCAAAGCCGTCAATAGATATATAACCTGAAAAGGAGAGAGCAAAGCAGTCAATAGATATATAACCTGAAAAGGAGAGAGCAAAGCCGTCAATAGATATATAACCTGAAAAGGAGAGAGCAAAGCCGTCAATAGATATATAACCTGAAAAGGAGAGAGCAAAGCAGTCAATAGATATATAACCTGAAAAGGAGAGAGCAAAGCAGTCAAAACAAAAACAGGACAATAAGGAACCAAGAGAGTGAAGATGCAAAGGTGAATAGGAAAGTCTAAAATGCCAACCAGAATTGTGGGGGATGACAAAAGAGATGTGGAGATATTATAGAGGAAAGGCCTGTTTTAAGGCTAGAGAGAGAAATTGCAGAGAGACTTGGTTTGAAAGCTAAATGAGAAGAGAGAGAAGTGGTAAGGACATTACTAGAAAAGAAGGCAGAAGAACTGCAGAAAGGGTAGCTTACAAATCATACAGTAAGATTCTGTGAAGAAATGAACATGCCTCTCAGTTCATGGACAAGGAGATATGCATATATACTTGGGAAATAAAATACTTAGGAGTGAAAGAAATTAAATAAGAATAACACAGGCATTCAGGAAGTGATAAAACTCTATAAATGAGCAAAATAATAGGAATTGCTGGAATCCCGGTAACATTTTTTTAAATTGAGTTATTGGGAGGTTTATAGGCCAGATAGCATGGATCCAGAAAAAAAGCGGGTATAGGAAAATGACAGTATAGTGCACTATCAATGGAAAAAAACATTATAATTCTTCTGACAGAAGAACATAAAGACGTAATGCAACCTGAAGCATATCTGCCTGTATATCGATCTATCTGCCTGTCTATCTATGTATATAGGCCTACTCATAATGAGCGAATGACTCAGATATCAACATTCACAATATTGACCACAAAAGGTTGACTTTGCAAACATCAGCAGACCACTGTGCATGTGCCAAGCAAAACTCTCAGAGCATACTGCAACCCTCAAACCCCCTGCAAATTATATATACTAATTCCTAGATTGTACAATGTCAGTAAAAGGGCAGATTTCCCTATCCTGAGAATTGTGCAATTTCACACACCTGTTGATCATCTGTGTAGTTGTTGAATTTTGTTGACTAAACAGATGATGGCCAGGGATGGATTCAATGATTTTTCAGTTTCCTCATATGCGCGCGCGTGTGTGTGTGTGTGTGTGTGTGTGTGTGTGTGTGTGTGTGTGTGTGTGTGTGTGTGTGTGTGCGTGTGTGTGTGTCCATTTCAGCTATGTATGTGGATGTGATGATATTAGATGAAATCTTGATGACAGGGTTTCAAAAAAAGTATCCCAAATATAGCTAAAATGGTTCAAGAAGGTATTATCAATGTATGACTTAAGTAAAAAAAAATGGATGAAAGATGGACTGTTAAAGCAAAGGGTAAATGGTTGAATGAGCTTTAATAAAATAAATAAGCTACCTGTTTAAAGAAGAGAGCCATGGAAGAAAAGTTTCATATAACTGTGAACAAACAGAGCAGGTCAGTCCATGCACAATAGGAGTGGGTGACTTTCATGATGGAACGAAGATACATAGAGAATCAAGGGCATACTATGCAAGATACAAAGGCAGTATCAATATACACAATGCGACAAAAACTGAACTGGAAACACACAGAAAGGTGGAGCACAGTGCGAAAAGTCTGAGACGCGACAGTGAAAATATTATGGAAGATAAAGGCTTGAACTCAGTTATGGGACTAAAAAGAGGAAGGGGTATATACCACCTTTAATATACAGAAAAAGGGTGGCATTAACAGGAGGTAATGTGTTGGAGATGGAGGGAAAATAGGTCAGGGTTGTTGTCATATTCTTTTGATGAAAAAGGGAGAAAAGAGTTTGGAAGGCTGTGTTAGATAAATGGAACCAAAAAGAGGGCAACAACCTAATAATAACAGAAAACACTTACATGACATTACTAGCCTACTTTTGTCATTGTTTAACTAAATACTTAATTTAGCATGTTCTTGGTTACACCTACACCTTTCATATAAAACATGCCCCAGTCTTATAATCCTCAGATCATCTATGTAAATAAAATGTTTTGTACTTGGAAAAGGGAAAAAACACAGTTAAACAAACCTGTACCCAAGCCAAGAATGATCACTGTTGGAATCCATAGCCTAGTGTTAACCACTCACAATAGCAACCATTAACCTTGATGCACTTGTTTTCTAGATTGCAGCCAGCTGTTTATATAATAGTGCACATAAAGATTATCACCTTATCATGTAGGGATGATGAATAAAGTCAAAATCTTTTGGTAAATCCAAGCGCATTATAACTTTAGAAATGTCACCATCTAAAGCTAGATTAATTGGTTCATAAAAGTCTTTAACCTTGTCAAATAAGACTGATTATATGTAAAACCATACTGTGTTACTTCTATCTTCAGAGTGCATCTGCAGTCTTTATGTAAAACAAAGTATGCACTGCTCAAAGCATCTAACTATAATACGTCTTAAGCTTATAAATCTTGCACTGTTCACATATTTAGTGCCACCATCTTTGTGTAAATCATAAGATATAATGTCTTGTTTGAAGAAATTATTAAATAATGTACATAGAATTTCAAACAGAGAGCTCTATATACACAAGTTAAAAACAGAATGCCTGGTATTAAACCAAAATCCAAATAATGAGTTATACACTATATATAAATATATTATCCTGTCTTACTACTGAAAATACGGATCCACATGTGTTAAGATGATCCCAATGTGCTAGTTATGATTTTTAGAGTCCTGTTCCAGTGTTTGTGACTACATTATGATCATATTTATTCATCCGATATCCCTTAGCAGTAACTCTCCTAGATGGCCTTAAAACAACTTTTTAATTCTGGTTTATTTGGCTGTGCCTGGGTCCGTTTGTTTTGTTGAGATTATTTGCCTACCAGTTTTTTATGGACTCAGTATCTGGGAAAGGTTGTTGGTAGTCTTTTTTATAATGTTTGTTGCCTTAAAACATGTTCAAAGAAAACCTTTGTTGTTATTCATATTCTGAAATTATTTACATCCATAAGAGAATACCTCATATTTTCATATTTAGCTTTCTTTGAAATATGTGTAGAGGAGGCAGACCACTTCTTAAAACCACAAAGCATGTCTTTTATTTAGTAAACAATAAAATATATAAGTGCTTTCGTCTCAATATTTCAAAATTACAGAGACTTCATCAGATACAAATTTTAAAACAGCCCAGTTCGTTTTAAACCCTGTAAGGATGACATCATATCCTGAAACAGACTTAAAAAGTTTAAAGCAACAGTATGTCCTAAAACAGTCAGATAGCAGCAGTATTCAAGTTCAAAAATATATTATATATCACGGATATTTAAAAAAATGTAAACAATATAATAAAACCAATCCATTTAATATAATATAATTAAATATAGCATTCTATTACCCCAGTAAATGTGCTAATAAAGGATAAACAAATAAAATTGTAAAACAGTAAAAATAAAAAAAGGTAGATGAACAGCTTCCATTAGGAATTGAACACAGAAACTTCTACATATGAAGCAAGTGTAATAACCACTACACTATTACCTTCACATACCCTGTTACTACAACTACTAAAATGTAAAAAACTATTGGCGTATGTATTTTTACGGAAAATCTTTGCTAGAAACCTGTTTGCAACATCATCCTTCATTAAAAGGACGTCCAAGTATGCTATACTCGTGTCGTTTATTGAATATGTGAATTTTAGAAAACTAGTTGTGGTGCTAATATATTCCAGGAAAGCATTCAATGTATCTCTAGGTCCTTTCCACAATATAAGCCTATCATCCAAATAACGCATGTATATCTTACAAAATTGAAAATATTCAGATGTCTTTAAATATTTTTTTTTCCCACTCAAGCATGACAATATTGTCATATAGGCCCCCACAAGCGGAGCCCATTGCCACTCCCTCTTTCTGAAGAAAATATTGTCTTTCAAATAATATGAAGTTGTTCCTTAATATTAAATCCAGCATCTGTTCAAAAAGGTTAACCCTATCCTGTGCTAGATTTTTAGAATGGAGATATTCACAAAATCACTGTGAACCAATGTCATGTGGTGTCACACTGTATAGGTTAACCACATCAATAGTGACCAACAGGTATTCATTACAATAACTGATGTCATTAATTTTTCTTAGAAAGTCCCACGAATCTATACAGACACTAGGCTCATCCCATACACGTTTACTTAATTCCTTGTCCAAATACTTTGCCAAGGGGTAGGTAATAGTGCCTCTGGTGTCAACAAATAGGCTGCATAGGTAGTTGGTACATATCCTTATGTATTTTTGGAATACCAAAAATACATGGGATAGTGGGAAAATCTATCGTGAGGTAGTTCAACTCATTAATTGTGATTAAACCATCAATAAACATGACTTGGATGAAACCTTTAATTCTCCTATAAGCTACATTCTTTTCATTCAAGGAGCTCATAGTGTATGTGTCAGTGTTCAAGATTTCATGCATCTTATTATTATAATCCACTTCATTCATAATTACTACCCCCCCCTACCCTTGTCTGGTTTCACTATTCTCACTCCATTGTTATGGAGCAAGAATTCAAGCTCAAAATTCTCTTCCAAATTCAAGTTCATATGTATCCTGTTCCCATTCCAGACTTTTTTGTGTAACTCTCTTAGATCGAATTCACACACCCTTTCATAAACAATGAAGATGGGGTGTAGTGGTGGATTATATGTGCTTGAAATCCTGAAAGGGTCACTAACTGATTCAATTTTGTTAAACAGAACATTCAAATTTAATTTCCTGATATAAAGCTTTAAGTCCATTAATGTATGGACCAAGTCAAAAGATCTATCAGGAACAAAAGTAAATCCTTTAGCAAAAATGTCACACATAGTTTCATTCAAAATCAAGTCTGAAAATTTCTACACTTTGAAATCATTCTCTGAGGTGTTACATAATTTTAATGGTGGTAAGGCATAATGCCCCCATCCATTGTTCTCAGATATTAATGTCACTATCTCCCTCCCAGGAATTCCTAGTCATTCCCTGATTGTTGGACGTACCTCTCCTCGACTGGTAGTAGTTGAAACGAACCCTCCCCCGAGTTTGTTGGAATGTCTGCTGGTTCTTTATTCATTCCGACCGTCTCGGGGAGGGGGGTGTTCTTCATCTAAAAAATCTTCATCAAATGTATCTAGGCCATTAATTTCATCATTATTAGCCATAACGTCGTTATTGTCAGACCCTTCCCGCCCTCTTTTGTTGTGTTGCCATTCTTGGGATGGGGGGGTCAAGGGTATGCTGTATGGTTAGCATACTCTTTCCCATCCCTGACAAGCTTTTTCAATTTTTTATTTTTAATTATTAACGTTTGTTCATCTATAGTACAAAATATACAACAATATTCAAACTTGTTAGTAGAAAAAGCTGGGTTTATTGTTACTTCATTGTTTAAAGTATCAATAACAGTACTGTTGTAGTGAATTACCATTTGCATATACTCTAACCCAACTTTGTCAACAAATTCAATAAGTTCTTTGTGAAAATCTGAGCCTGCAACAAGCCCAGTCAGATAACGCCACATACGAAGGCCCTTAGGAACAGTTCTTTGTTGTATACATTCATTAAAAAACATGTTGTCCATTTGCAATTTCTTTATCTTAAGTAGACAGTGATCCAGTTCGCTCAACTGGTCATGTAAACTTGTTTTACTATTTTTACTCTTGTTAGTTAAGCAACCATCATTCTTTAACCAGTCTGTTAGCGATGGCATATTAGATACATTCATATTCACTACTACGTTAGTTCTAAAATTGTCATTTACCTCTAGTTGTCCGTCTTCCATTTGTGTAGATGGAACAGTCATCCCAACTGCTGAAGGCTGCCTTTCTGCTCTCTCAGTAGACTTGTTTAACACTGCTGCTGTATTATGTTGAATAGCAGTACCAGATAAGTTACAAGCTTCGCTCAACCCCCCTGGGGTGGGGTGAATAGTAACTTGAGACAAACCCTGCTGCTCTAAACGATCCATCCTTTCCATAAGTTGCTGGATTAAAACAATTAAATCCAGTGTTGCATTGTTCAATGTTCCACTCGAATGCTGCTGTGAACCAGCAAGTGAAGTGCTGCTCTGTCCTGCCTCCATACTCAACCAAAACCATGAAAGAATTCAAAACCAATTCAATTAATAAATCCACAAAAATGGGTGTAGAGGAGGCAGACCACTTCTTCCATTTGTGTTTCATCCAAGACATGTTTATTGATGGTTTAATCACAATTAATGAATTGCACTACCTCACGATAGATTTTCCCACTATCCCATGTATTTTTGGTATTCCAAAAATACATGAGGATATGTACCAACCACCTATGTGGCCTATTGTTGACGCCAGAGGCTCTATTACCTACCCCTTGGCAAAGTATTTGGACAAGGAATTATGTAAACTTGTATGGGATGAGCCTAGTGTCTGTATAGATTCGTGGGACTTTCTAAGGAAAATTAATGACATCAGTTATTGTAATGAATACCTGTTGGTCACTATTGATGTGGTTAACCTGTACAGTTTGATACCACATGACATTGGTTCACAGTGGTTTTGTGAATATCTCCATTCTAGAAATCTAGCACATGATAGGGTTAACCTTTTTGAACAGATGCTGGATTTAATATTAAGGAACAACTTCATAATATTTGAAGGACAATATTTTCTTCAGAAAGAGGGAGTGGCAATGGGCTCCGTTTGTGGGGGCCTATATGACAATATTGTCATGCTTGAGTGGGAAAAAAAATATTTAAAGACATCTGAATATTTTCAATTTTGTAAGACATACATGCATTATTTGGATGATGGGCTTATATTGTGGAAAGGACCTAGAGATACATTGAATGCTTTCCTGGAATATATTAACACCACAACTAGTTTTCTAAAATTCACATATTCAATAAATGACACAAGTATAGTATACTTGGATGAACTTTTTACGAAGGATGATGTTGCAAACAGGTTTCTAGCAAAGATTTTCCGTAAAAATACATACTCCAATAGTTTTTACATTTTAGCGTTGTCACCTCACAGTTAGACGTTGCACGTTCGATTCTCAGTTAGATCATCTTCTGTGTGTCGACATGCGTGAATGGGCGTTCCTTCGTTGAAGGTTGTGCGTTAGGCCTGGCAAGCCAGCACGTAAAAATCTACTGCCAATCATTAGCGGACCGGAGTTCCGCTGTGGCGACCCCTAACCGGGAAAAGCCAAAAGACAGTATTAGTTGTCACCCATTCAAACAAAAACGGGCAGTTGTAAAGAGGCAGTTTGTCCGTGCTGCCCATATGACAACTGTATGGGAGATATACATTGAGGAGAGTAATTTGCTGAAACAAATGTTTCTCAAGAGAGGTTACCCAAGTTTGTTAATAGACCAAATTGCTAATGAAGTGAACAGTAAGAGAAGGTCTGGGCATTTTGCCTCTATTTTAAACATGAAAAACAATAATGTAGTACAAACATTCGAAAATGTCTGTTTAACAACTACAGGATTCAACATTATTAATAATAATAACAGTGAAACTACAATATGTGTATCAGCTACACCGAAGTCCTACGAGAATAGTTTTTTAACAACATTTAATAGGGAAGCAAATTACATAAAGAATATTTTGACTAAAAACTGGGAGTTTATTAGGAATGACAAAGTTATGAGGGACATTTTAGGAGGCCCCCATTTGTGTATACAAGAAAGGACATTGTTTAAAAAACATATTCAAGACACAAAAAGGTGAGCAGTATAAAGGGTTTTTAGCACAGATGTGGTAGGTGTAAATTTTGTAACAACATTACTGAAACAGACAAAAGTGTGGAGATTAACGGAACAAATATCTGGGTTAAAGGCAAATTTACATGTTCTACAGAGAGGGTCGTTTATTGTGCTATTTGTGTTTCCTGCCCATGTTTTTACGTGGGCAAGACTGAAAGAAAATTTAAAACCAGAATTAGTGAACATCTTAGACACATACGAGATGGCTGGGAAGGTAATGCCTTCGCGAGACATATTACAGGGTTTCCACAACATGAATTTAAGTTCATTATAATGGATTGTGTGGTACCTAGAATTCGTGGGGGGGCATGGCCCTACCTGTTAGAAAAACTGGAACTCGCATGGCAGTTGAGACTGAATTTCATGTACTGGCCAGGACTGAATGACAACCTGTCTATTAGTAGCCTTTTAAAATTAAAAGCCCTTATAAGGCATTGAACTTGTAGTAACATGGTATGTGAAGGTAATAGTGTAGTGGTTATTACACTTGCTTTATATGTAGAAGGTTTTGGGTTCAATTCCTAGTGGAAGCTGTTCATCTACCTTTCATTATTTTTACTGTTTTACAATTTTATTTGTTTATCTTTTATTAGCACATTTACTGGGGTAATAGAATGCTATATTTAATTGTATTATATTAAATGGAATGGTTTTATTATATTGTTTACATTTTTTTAAATAGCCATGATATATAATATATTTTTGAACTTGAATACTGCTGCTATCTGACTGTTTTAGGACATACTGTTGCTTTAAACTTTTTAAGTCTGTTTCAGGATATGATGTCATCCTTACAGGGTTTAAAACAAACTGGGCTGTTTTAAAATTTGTATCTGATGAAGTCTCTGTAATTTTGGAATATTGAGATGAAAGCGCTTATACATTTTATTGTTTATTAAATAAAAAACGTGCTTTGTGGTTTTAAGAAGTGGTCTGCCTCCTCTACACTAATTTTTGTGGATTTATTCGTTGAATTGGTTTTGAATTCTTTCTTTGAAATATGCCTTATTTATATCAGAAAATAATTTTTACAATGATACATGTGACCCATTTTTAAATCATCAATAGTTTTCAGACTTTCACCATAGTACTATATTGTATCGTATTATCTCTATAGTCTATTTCCATTTTTCTTTTGTCAGAATCTTGTACTGGATCCAGAAGACTTGTTTTCGAAATAACATGGAAATTACAAACTGCCTTTTTTTTCTATTTTTTCTGTTGCAAATAATTAAGATTTTTAGCTTTCAAAATAGGTTTATAATTGTAAAACTGACATTTTGTAATTGGTTAATCATATGAGATTCTAATATTTGACTGATATTTTATCACGTAGAATTGTGAAAATCTGGTACAGCTGATTGAAAGCATTTTTGAGTAAGACTGTGGTATGACACGGCCAAGGAAATGTCCCTTTCCCCTTTTCTATAGTAGTGCAACCTCATGTATATATTAGTTAGCACAGGGTGTAGAGGGTGCAACCTCACACATAGGGTGCAATGGGATTTTTTTATCATTTAAGTTTTTGAAATGTTAACGATTTTATGTTTTCCATAAACAAAACAAACACACTAATTCACACACACACACATATATATATATATATATATATATATATATATATATATATATATATATATATTTGGATTCCCTTCAGAAGCTCAAAATACTGAAATCTCGAATTTCAGTATCTTGAGCCCAAGAAGTTGAATCCACAAAACAACAAAAACTAAAAACCACAAAATTCAAAACCTCGAATACCGGAAGTTTTGAATTTTGCGGTTTTACTACACACACACACACACACACATGCACACTATCCACCACACAAACAAACACAATCACTCTACTACATGAAAGCAGGGGGGAAATTCCCCTTACACCCCCCCATGTGGGTGGCTGCACCCCCAACACCCACCCTACTTAAATATTCTCACTTCGAGGTCACACTACATACAAACACACACAAAACACCACCACACAAACTACTTTTTCTTCGCACACACACATCACAGCAACAAAACACACTGACACACACCACAGCCCCTACCCACACCACTTAACACACACACACACACACACACACACACACACACACACACACACACACACACACACACACTTACCTGAATACATGACCATAGCAGAACTTTAGAAGCACAAAATTCAAAACCTCCGGCATTCGAGGTTTTGAATTTCGCACTTTTAAACTTTCGCTATTATGTGGATTCGGCTTCTTGGGCTTGAAATACTGAAATTCGAGATTTCACTATTTCCAGCTTCTGAAGGGAACCCATATAAATTCGGGCCTGCTGGATATAGCTTTGTTTGTGTAACTTGAGCACTAATCCAGGCATTCTCTAAAGTATTCAATTGTATTTATTACTGCATGGTAGTAACTTGATTAAAGTGTAGCTATCATTCTAAGTCTTTTGGATTAAGCACTTGGGCTTCAGACCAGTTGTTTTACAATAGGAAGGTTTGTGGCATGCACTGTGGTGGCAGGACAGGTAGCTTTCATCCTTCTAAGTTGGGAACTGCTGATTGAGAGCCCAGTGTCTGTTATTCTTAAAGGGTATTAGTTCTGGTTTAAGCACTTGGGCTTCAGGCCAGTTATTTTACATTAAGAAGGTTCGTGGTCTGCACTCTTGTGGGAGAAGAGGCTGGACTCTGCCCTTCTGAGCTGGGAATTTTTGGTTAAAGGTTTATAGTGCCTGAACATTTGAACTGTATCTTACTGAAATTGGTACACCTTGTTTGCTGTAGCATAGACTAGATCCAGGCCTGCTGAATCTAGCTTTGTTTATATGCTTGTTGTTTGTTTGCTTGTTATTTCCCTGGAACACTAATTCCACCTAATACGCGGCTTCTCAGCACTTCTGTGGATCACTAGTGATATCTGCATTGCTTACTGTACTTATTTCCTTGTTTCACTTGAAAGAAAGTTACTGTTTGTTGTTTTTGCATTTAAGTTACCTGTAACACATTGCGCTTAAGTTACCTGGCACTTGCACACGAATGCAATTATATAAGTCAGCACTAAAAATTAAAAGCACTACACCCTCACTCCCCACTGGCCCTTGTTTGCAATTATTAAGGAATTCCCAATATTATTCTAGCATGTCCAAAGGTCAGTTGTCAATCTCCTCTCCAGTCCAGCTGGTGAATCTGGGAATCTTGAGGCAATGTTACAACTGCCTCATGTACACAGACAAACCTCTCCTCCTCCCAACAAATTCCAACACATGTGACAGATGCAACCATATAGCCAGACCGGAGGCTAAGCTCTCTCAACTCAGTACTGGCATAACCAGTCAGGAGGAGAAGGAAACCACACTCACTACAATTCCAGTCTCACATAGACCTACCACGACAGCAAACCAAACACATAATCACACAAAAACATACTCGGAGGCTCTAAATAAAGATCTGCCTAAGCAGCAGAGACCTCCAAAGCAGACACCCAAGCAACCGCTACCCCAAAACAAAACACGTGCAACACATATCTCACAAAGCCAGTGTGCCAAACAGTCACAGCCCTTAAGACTAAACAACACACCTGATACACTTGTAATAGGTGACTCTATCGTCAGGCACACTGACGTCCCGCTCACCAGGCTGAACAAGGAGAGGGTCACGGTGGGCAGCCTGTCGGGTGCTAGGATCCGCCACATAACACAAGCACTCAGGTCACTCCAAGGCAAGTACAAATATGACTCAGTCATTGTCCATGCTGGTGTGAATGACCTGAGATGTACCTCCCTGGACTACATGAAAAGAGACATAAAGGAGCTCTCTGAGCATGTAGCCCAGGCCGGTATGACCCTAACCTTGAGTAGCATTTACCCTCACCAAGAATGATGCCACAATATGAAGACAAGATGATCAATTTCAAAAATTGGCTTAAGTACTGGTGTCATTCAAAGGGGATGCAATGCCTGTCAGCTTGGGATGATATGCTCGACAAGCCACGATGCTTCGCTAGGGACGGCTTGCACCTGTCACCCCTGGGCTTTCGGATATTGGCAAAGGCTCTTGCTACCCCCATAGTGCCTTTTTTAGGCAAGGCTCAAAAGACAAACCCACCTCCATAGGTATCACAAGGGATAAGAAACTAAGAGTAATGCTACTCAACGCCAGAAGTCTAAACCTCAAGATGCACTCGAAACTCTCCTTAGCATGGAGAACATCGATATCTGTGCAGTAACAGAAACCTGGTTCAGGGCTCCCGAGAGCACCCCAGCACTACCAGGTTATACCTCATACCATTCTTTTCAGCCCCAAAACTTGGACCGAACCACAAAAGGAGGGGGAGTATCGATATTCATCAAAGATACCCACACCTCCAGGTTGGTGGCAAAGCACGAAGCATCAGAGACTATCCATGTGCAACTAACAGTGGGTAAAACTGCCTTCCAGTTTATAGCCTGCTGCAGACCACTGTCCCAAACCCAGGAACCCCACTCGGCCTTCCTGAGAACACTGGAAAATATGAAGGTCTCTCCAAACACCATTATATTGGGTGACTTCAACTACCCAAACATAGACTGGGAGCATTACTCTAGTTCCAACACCCTAGCCCAAAGGTTCCTAGAATTTATAAACTCAAATGCTATGGAACAACTTGTTACCACTCCCAAAAGAGGGGAAAACATACTGGACCTGATCATCACCAACATGGGGACTCTATGCTCCAGACCAGAAGTGTATCCCTCACTGGTAAGATCAGACCATAAACTAATCACACTGGATATTCACATCCCGACCCCACCCCCTGCCCAGAAAAACCACAGTGAAAAACTTCTCTAAAGCAAATTTCACACTCCTCAAAACCGAGGTGGAATCCTTCAAAGCCCCCGGGCCTGTGGAAAATATGGCCCAGACCGCAGAATCCTTTATAAAAGCATTCTATGAACACCTTCAGGAATGCATGGATCATGCGATCCCAAATAAAACCAAGACCCAATCCTCCAAAGGCAGACGTCCTGTCTGGTGGACCCCAGCCATAAACAAACTATACAATAGAAGGAGGAAGCTACTAAATGATAGAGCAAAATCCCAAAAAGGGAAGGCATCACTGATCAGTATTAGCAAAAAACTACGGGCACTCATAAACTTGTCTAAGGCCAGCTTCGAGAGAAAAATTGCACAGGACACTAAGGATAATCACAAGACTTTCTTTAGTTATGTTAGGAACCTGGGTGGGAATTCCCAGATATGCTCAGAATTAGTCAAAAATGACAAAAAATACACTGAACCCACTGACATTGCCAACATCCTAACTGACAGGTTCAGCGCAAACTTCCCCCCCCCCACTAAAAGGGCAAATATCTATCCCAGCAGAGTGCTGCCCCCCTGACATCTCAGATGCTCAGGTAAGAGCCGCCCTCTCCAAAGCAAAAAACACAGCAGCAATGGGACCAGACGGTGTCCCGGGCTGTGTCCTACATGAACTCCAAGAAGAGCTAAACCCAAACATAAAACTACTGTTCAATCTCAGCCTTACTACAGGATATATGCCCAAAGAGTGGCGTACAGCAACAGTGGTCCCTCTCCATAAAGGTGGTGCCTCAACGGATCCTGGAAACTATCGCCCCATAAGCCTGACTAGCTTGGTCTGCAAAGCTATGGAAAGGATCATCATGGACCTCATAAATAAAGATATTGGGGACCTACAGACACTGGATCCTACCCAGTTCGGCTTTGTTAAGGGCAGATCCTGCCTCTTAAACCTGGTTGATTTCTTTGAAACAGTCACCAAGGCCATTGGCGAGGGAAGGTGGTCCACACAGCCTACCTGGACCTCGCAAAAGCCTTCGATACAATACCCTACTCGGGCATTATAGATAAGCTCACCAGCTTAAATATAAACCCCTATGTCACTAGATGGTTTGCAAACTGGCTCAAGGACAGAACCCACATGGTTAGAATTGCTGGAGCCATGTCAAACTCCAAACCAGTTACAAGTGGTGTCCCACAAGGCTCAGTCCTGGGACCTCTCTTGTTCGGTATATATTTCTCGGAGGTACAGGCCAACACGGAAGGACTGTGGCTGACCAAGTTCGCAGATGACTGCAAACTGGGCACCATAATCGACTCTCCAGCCGACACAAGCATCCTCCAAAAGAGCCTCATAGAAACAGACAACTGGTGCCAGAGCCATGGACTCAAGCTAAATGCCAAAAAGTGTATAGTCATCCCCTTTGGCAAAAACAAAGTGCCAACAAATTACCACATAGGTGGTAATCCATTAAGTACAGAAGAAGTAATTAGGGACCTGGGGACCCAAGTTGATAGCAATCTCTCATTTGACAACCACGTGGCCAAAGTGGTAAGAAAAACATTTTATATAGCCCACCTAATCATGAAGGGATTCACATCTAGATCAGGGGAGGTCATCGTGCCTCTTTACTCATCCCTCATCAGGCCCATAATTGAGTACAATGCCCCTTTTGGGATGTACCTTACCAGACACCTGCAGCAACTGGAAAGACCCCAAAAGTACCTCACCAAGAGGATCAAAGGGCTCAAACAGATGCCATATGCTGCCCGGTTAAAGAAACTCCAGCTCTACTCAGTGGCATACCGCCTGTTCAGAGGCGATCTGTGCCTGATGTATAAAGCCATGTCCAACCCGGAATTAATGGACATGCTGCACCTCAGAAAATCCAAATCCCATCAAGCTATGTGCTCGAGAGACTTGAACCTCAGCACTGAAATAAATAGGACATGCTGGAGGGACAGATTCATAACCCAGAGGCTCCCTTCACTCTGGAATAAAATCCCAGTCCAGGTTAGGCAGAGTCCTCATTGACTCTCTTCAAGAGGAATCTTGATGAGTGGATGGGAGATCGTAGGTTTACCCTGGGTATCACTTCTGTGTCACTGTTAGACAGAGGCACAGTATACTAACCTTGAAAAAGGGCATAGCAAAATAAATTTAAAATGGGTGGCGAAAGCCAAACACATTCTGGCTAGGCTTATAAATGCCCTAGGGCAGATAGCCTAGTATGAACCTATGAACCTACATATATATATATATATATATATATATATATATATATATATATACACATACATACACATACACACACACACACACACACACACACACACACACACACACACACACACACACACACACACACACACGGTTTGCTATTAAAACCTGGAACAACACTTATGCAAAACTGGAAAGGTTGAATGCGTGTTTCCCAGTTCCTGTAATGCCAATCTGGAAATGTTTGACTCCACAGTAGGGAATGGTAGTGTGCATTTGCTAATGTGAGACTGACGTTCTGATAAGAGAGTGTACTATAGTAGTGATTGGGAAATTTAATCTGTAGTGCGATCTCGGAGGAACGCCAATCCAAAGAAAAGAGAGGTAATTAGTACATCCAGAAGAGAAATGGATCAGGGGGTGGAGGGAGGGAGTGAATACTGCATCAGTGAAGAGAACGACATCTACTGTTATGGTAAGATTTTACACAACTGTACTATGTCCTTCCATTTCACTGTTGCAGTATTCATTACAATAGGGAGAGTCCCAAAGCTCAGGAAGAAACATGGTAGAGGAAGGACCAGCAGTTCCCTCTAGGAAACCACAAAGAATGGCCCTAGCAAAATCAGCTCTAGCTCTGAAGATTCTACCCAGCTTGTAGTGCTTGGTAAATGTATGCACAGAAGACCAGGTAGCTGCCTCAAGAATAGAGCTAGTATCCAAATCCTTGAAAAAAGCATCAAAAGAAGCTACAGCTCTAGCAGAATGAGCATTAAAAGGAAAAGGAAGCCTCTTACCATAAAAGGAATAACCAGAAGAAACTGCATTTGAGATACAAGAAGGAATAGTTTACTTGCTTTTAGCTAATCCTAAGGATGTAGGATGAAAGGAAACAAAGAGCTGATCAGATTTCCTAATAGTCTTAGTCTTATCCAAATAAAATCTGAGTTGTCTGTGCACATCCAACATGTGCAGCACCTTCTCACTGACAGATTGCAGAGAATGGAAATGAATAGACTGATTAAGGGACAACTCATTCACCACCTTCAGCATAAAAGAAAGGTTAATATGCAAGGACACCCTGTCCTTATGAAACACCAAAAAAGAAGGACAAGCCATAAGGGATTGAAGCTCAAAGCCCCATCTCCCAGAAGTAAGAGCTAACAAAAGTATAATCTTCCAAGAGCAAAGTTGTAAGGAAGCTGAAGCTGCAGGCTCAAAAGGATCCTGATCATTTTTTTTTCCAAAACAAAAATTAAGATCCCAGGGAGGAGGCAGAGGCTTCCAGGGAGGCCTAATGTGAAGGACATCATTAAAGAATTGTTTATCTTCAAATCTAGATGCTAAAGGATGAGATAAAGGCAGACAAGCAGAAATAGCTGTAAGTGGGTCTTAATAGAAGAATAAGCCAACCCAGCACTTAGAAATTCACACACCTAAGAAAGAGCCAAAGGAACATCCACAGAAAGTGGATCCAGATTACTAGAAAGACACCAAACATAAAACCTGTTCCATTTAGAGAAGTAGGATTTCCTAGTAATGGGTTTTTTTGCATCCTGCATGACCATAAGCACATCCTCAGAAAAAAAGGTGTCTATGTGGAATCAAAATCCTATCACCCACAGTGTCAATTGAAGAGTGGATAGATGGGGATGGATGAGAGATCTCTTATCCTGTGTGAATAGGTTCAACCTGTGAGGTAACATGCGATAGTTACCCTTTGCTAAATGCCGAAGAAGAGGGATCTGATTCTGTCTCAGCCAAAAGGGAATCACCAACAAAATTGTTGGAGAATCCTGTTGAGTTTTGAACAGGACTTTTGGAATGAGAGGAAGTGGAGGGAAAGCATAAAGAAACATCTTCTTCCAAGAAAATGATAGGGCTTCCACCTTCCAATCCAGAATACCTGGGACTCTAGCACAAAATAGAGGAGGTTGTCTGCTCAGAGGGGAGGCAAAAAAGGTCTATTTGAGGAGTACCCCACTGGTGGATAATGTCCAGAAACACATCCCTGTGAAGCATCCATTCATGGGACTGAGTTAAGGACCGGCTCAGAGTGTCTGCCATGATGTTTTGAACTGAGGGAATATATATTGCCTGAACAGTTACTTGATACTGGCTAGCAAGATCCCATTCTAAGAGTGCCGATAAGCAAAGAAGATAAAATCTTGTCTCCGCACCGTTTTTTTTTACATACCACATCACTGTGGTATTACCTGTAAATACCTTGAGAGGTCCTGGGCAGAAAAGAAGATGAAAACCTAAGTACCAGCAGAAAAGTTCTCATCTCTTAGACATTGATGTACTCTTTCTGTTAAAGAGGAGACCACACCTCCAGGACCTTTAGGGAACCAAAAGCTACTCTCTATCCCATGTCTGAAGCATCTGTGAACAGCTCCTGAGATGGAAGAGGGGGATGAAAAGGGAGCCCTGGGTTTAAAGACAATTGCCAGATCCCCCAGTGAAGTTCCTTTTTGAGACAAGATAGAAAAGGTACTACGAATTCTAGGGGATGTGCATGTTAAAGCCAAACTGACTTCAGAAAGCAATGAAACTTTCTCTTGTGGAGTTTGCCCAGAGGAAACATAGGGATGGTAGATGCAATGAACCACAGAGTTTTCAGATATTCCCTGGCTGTTACAGAAGCCAGAGGAAGAAGAGTTTGAAAGAAAGAAATGAGAGAACTGAAAATGCCAGGAAGCAACAGAGAAATGTAAAAACTTCCTGAAAAGGGGATGAATCAGGATATGGAGATAAGTATCCTTGAGATCCAGTGACACCATATAAACTTGAGGAAGCTAAAGAGGGAACAAAGTCCGAAGGGACAACATTCAAAAGGAAGGCACCTTCAGAAAAGTGTTTAGATGAGAGAGGTCTAGAAATGGTCTCCAAGTACACTCTTTCCTGGTACTAGAAACTACCTGGATTAAAACTCCCTCCCCTTTGGGACACAGGCACCTCTTGAATATTATCTTGAGTCAAAAGGTCTTGAAGCACCTCTGGAAAGAAGGAGAGTTGTTCCTGAGGGGGCTGAGGAATACCCATAAAAGGAGGAAGGGATTTCTAAACAATGAAATACACCTGACGAATAATAGACAGGACCCAAGAATCCTGAGCAATCTGCAGCCAAACAGGAAGAGAGAGAGAGAGAGAGAGAGAGAGGTGAAGAGAAACAGGAAAGTGGTTGTGAAGAATTGGATAGTCAGACAGTGCTTGGTTTATCTGAAAGTCATCTGAGGCACAGAAGGCTGAGTAGCCTTATCAGGAGGAGCCCGCTAGCCACCCTTTTTACCCTTAGGAGTTGGGCAAAATTGTCTGCAAACAAAGGCTGGCTTATTGGGATAATTTCTTTAAACTTGAGGCACAGGATAAATGAACCCATGTTTAAGTTCCTGCAATGCCTTGCCCTTATCCTGAAAGGACTTAAATATAGCAGCAGCAGCTTCACCAAACAAGTTTTTATAATCAAGAGGGGGCATCCATCAACTTGGCCTTAATATCATCAGGCAAAGGTTGAAGCTGAGGCCAAGAATACCTCCCAATCACTGACCCAAAAGCAGCAGCTCTAGAAGACACATCTGCTGCATCATAACTATACTTGATGGAATGATGAGCAAGCTAGGAGGAAGCCCTAACAGGAAAATGGCAGAGGTTTTACCCTCAGAGTCTGGAAGATCACAAATAACCTAACAGGCCAGTGATAGGAGAGCCAACAAATCCTTGGACATATAGTTCTGATAATTAACAGTCCTTAAAACCAAGATAGCAAAGATGCAAACCTTCTTGCCTATTCTTTCAATGGTCCTGCTGTCTTTATCAGAGGGCAATAACTTGGGAAAAGGAAGCAATTGAGAGGGCTTGTCAGAAGCTACAGACACCTCCAATGGGTGAAGAGTAGGATACTTGTACAAAACTCTACTATCCTCAGACACCCTATAATATCTATCAGGTTTCTTGGAAGCAGGGGGCTGAGAGTCTGGAGGCTTAGAAGCATTGTAAAATGCATCCAACAAGACGGCCAAAACAGAAGGAACAGCAGAAGGTTTAGGAAAATCCATCTGCAGCAACTCATAATATCTGATCTGTGCACAATCCCATTTAAAGAACTCCATCATCCTGGAGATCTTATGCCCAGAAGAAATCTTTTCAAAAGTAATATCAGGACTGGTAGATTCCTCTTCCTCTGATCCATAGACCAAAGGAGAAGGAATATGTTAAGAGTAAGCAAGGGAGTCTTCATCCAAATCCATCTCCATCTCAGAGGAATCCTGTTCCCTGAGTATTTTTAGGGGAGTAGAGGACCACGGAGGGCTGGAATAGAAACTCCCTGAGGAGGTTTTAATGCCATCAATGCACTAAACAAGCCCTGAGTGAAGGACTGCCACTCACTCTGTGAATCCTAAGGAGCAGGAAAAACATGTTTAGTCTTTTGCTTTTTCTTCAAACGGATGTCCACCTTATAAAATTTGCAAGGCTCTGAACCAGGATGGCATTCAATAATGGTAGTAATGACTTCTTCTATGACTAATATTTGAGGAACACCCCTAGGCCTCTCAGAGATAATCAGCCTTGGTTCCCCCTGAATGTCGGAAGTAGATGTCTACAATGCCTCCTCAGATGTGCTTCAAGTTGGATCCCAGCTGGCCTTCAACCTGGTAATGGCAGAGGAATCCAATGATAATGGCGGGTGAACGTCTGAGCATTCACTTGCCTCAGGAGTAATGTCTGTCAGAAGCTGTAATTTCAAGATAAAGAGCCAAAAAAGAAAGTCTACTATGGAGTGTTTTAGGTACAAAGGCCTGACAGATGGAACAGGATGTATGGTTGTGCGAGGTGCCAAGGCAAAACAGACACTGTTCGTGGTGGTCTATATATCGGGAATCTGTCTTCTACACTGGCATTTACCCTTCCTGGATGACATGAAACCCCACAAGCAACAATAAAAGAAAGACAAGTAAAAAAGAACCCCAGTGGAACACTTATCTGCAATGGCTTGAGGGCACTCATACTGATGATCATGAGATGGCATTCAGATTGGTGGCAAGAAGTTCTGAGGATGGTACATTGGGACATTACCTTTATGCCCTATGCTACACATGATGTACAGTGTACCTTAAAGCTGTCCTTGGCAGAGGATACCTATTGTAATGAATACTACAACAGTGAAATGGAAGGACATCAAATATTCCAAAATTGTAATCCGATAGTTCAGTAATCTCTAGATTTGAAGTCTGTATTTACTGTGCACTAACTCAATTATAAATAGGCACTGTAAATATTTGAAATATATCCCTACTAAAGTCAGATAGGTACATACTGCACAAATTGTGTTATATCATTTTATGAACTCAAAATCTTGAATAAACTTAAACATTTATAGCAATATATTCCACAGTATTAAGAGTAAAAAAAAAGAAGCTAATACCCACAGAGAGTATTATCCTTATATTTTCCAAAGATAACAAATTTAGGCCAAAATTTAACATTACATGAAGTATGATTAACAAATGATATTACTTTCACATTTATAAATGATAAAAGTTAATTTTAAGAACTAATAAAACGCATAATTTATTTTCTAATTCCTCGTTATTTTTAATCACAACAGCTAAGAGGCACCAAAGGAAATGTAACTGATCTTTAATAATGCACAGTGGAAATGAAATGTTAAAGCAAAGGAATACTAAATGTTTCAATAATTTGGAAGATTTCCACCCATAATAGTCAAGCAAATAACTGAAAATTTGACTAAATTATTTCATTAAAATCCACTCCAATACTAGAAAATGTTGCACTCAAAGGATGACAGAAAATGTATTAAAAAGATATACATGTATTCTTACTTAGGAGTCCTAATGGAGAGATGAAAAGTCAGCAAGCAAAGGAGAGTAGTAGTGCTGAAATTTAATTTTATCTTTAAGTCTTCGTGAGTACCTTCACAAGGTGGACCCTGTTTTTCACAAAATCTCACCAAGGCGACACTGATATATAGACTGTATTTATATAGCATATATCATGGACAGATGCAAGTCAAAAATAAAAAAAGATAGTTGGGTGCACAAGACCCAGCATAAAAAAGTGCCCAATCCTGGTAGGTGCACTGGTGCCAAGACTAGAAAAAAATCACAGTTTAGAATCCTCAAAATATGGAAAAAATACTACAATGGGGCCAGGCCAGGCCCAGAGGGAAGATAGCCCCCCTGTTGTAGAAGGAAGTAGCTGTCCACAAAAATCACAAAAAATGATTGGCTAAAGAAGAGCCATAAGGACAACAGAGTGGACTATTGAGAATAAGAAAACAAATGATGTATTTTTACTATGTAAAAAGCCCAGAATTTCCAGACACAAGATATACAAAATGATTAAGAGAGAAATTAGAGGAAAGAAAAATACTTTCGCAAGAAACACTTTCAGAAGCTTCAGATAAAAAATTGCATTCATTAATACAACATATTTTTAAAAAAACAGTATATAGATCAAGAAACTTTGATCTGTTTGGAAAAGGAAGCATCTAAGGAAGTGCAAAAATATAAACAACAAAACCTAGAAATATTTGAAAAATATAAAAAAGAAATATGGACATAGGAAAGAAAGAGAGATTTGATATGGGGCAATATTTAAGCAAAGGAGAAAGCCAAGTTAACTAATATAGAGAAGGCAGTCTCAAACCCCCAGATTCATTATCCTTCCATGCAGGACTAGCTTAGCATGGAAGCAGTCATTTAGGAGCAAGACAGCCGCACTCCATGCATATTAATGAAGTTGCGCTGCCTGAGTTCCTAAACCTGCACGGCGTGTGTAAGAGTGCAGGGGGCGTGTCTGAGAGCAGAGCTCTCAGAATAAACACACCCCTGCAATGAAAAACAGCAGACAAGTTCTAAAAGAATGAGTGAGACAGCATACCCCCAGCAACATCCCCCATGTGTACAAGAGCAATAGTTGAAACAACAAATATAAAGATGTTTGTTTTTTTATGAAACAGATTAAATTTAGTAGGTGTGTGGGTTTGCCCATCACTTAGCTGTGGTTAATGCAGCTTAAATGGCAGAAGAGGATAAAAAGCAAGATATATGCAAATGAAGCAGTACAGCAATAGTGCAGTGAGCAGAGTATTCATCTTACAAGCAGTCATTCCCGGTTTGAGTCCCACTGCAGTACATTCCATTTTCCATGTTAAATCACTTTATGACCAATATTTTTATTTGCATAAACTACTAAATAACATATATTTGTGAACTGGAGTACTGCATTAAATGCAGATGTGAGGTGTCACTGTAATAACTTTGCAAAGTTCACAGATAATACATGTGCCCCATACAATACATGTACACAGGAATCAGGGATACAAATGGAAGGTAAAATGTGTAATGAATGATATCTCCATACAGCTTCAAAATCCCCCACCTTCCCAAGAAACATTAGACATTACTATTAAGCAGTAGTAAGCGGAAGTAAGCATATGTAAGCACTAGTAAACAGGTTTAAGCCTGTTTGCGTGGGGGTAAGCAATGCACACACAGGTTAAGCAATACTGAAGCTAACTCTCTATAAGCAAATTCACCCGGAGGTTAGCATTGCTTACCCTCACGCAATCCTGCGCAAACCCGCTTACAAGTGCTTAAAAGTGCCTTAAATCACTCTGTATCCAACAGCTGCTGTTCTGCCTAGCAACAAAATAAACATCCTTTGTAGGTCTTGATCCCAGTACTCTATACACTATAGTCACAGTAGTTAACCACTAAGCCATCACAGCAATACATAAGATTGAGGTATCACCAAATACATCCTCACTACAGTAAAATCAAACTGAACATGTGAAAGGAATCTGTATACAGTCATATGTTCTATAACCTACTACATAACATAAATATATGAACTGGAGTACTGAAGGAAGCCCAGATGTGAGGTGTAATTGTAATAGAGTGTTGAAGCCCCCTTTTAAACATAAGGACCGCATACAGTGTACATATGCATAAATCATGGATACCAGACATATATATAACATGTAATGAATAATAAATCAATGCCAAAAAGCAAATATAATGCAAAGTAAATATTAACCAATGCTAAGTATTGCACAGGCCAGCTTAGTAGGTGTAAGCAATGTGTAGGCCAGCTAACTCAATTTGCCCAGTGGTATACCCCTTTAAACAATGCAAACCTTAGGTAAGCAGGTTTGCCCATAGCTTAGCCTTTTCAAAACCATCCAATCATGGCAAAGTGGAAGAAATCAGCCCTATTTAAATACAACAGGCAGGAATATATCTCATAAATGGTTGTAGCTTCCCCTTGCAGGCACCATGACTGGAATGGGAGAAGGAGTGCACTTTCGGGTGCAGCGCTGGGGCATCCAGGAGTCCAGAGTCATGGCAGGACTCCTTGTCAAAGACCATGAGCAGAGACTGATTCAGGGCCAGTACCAGGGTTCCCAATATAAAGCGGAAGCTTAGGACTGTTTCACCTGTGACATCATCAGTGCCACTGGCATACCCCGAACTGGTGAGCAGGTCAGGCATCACTATGCTGACCTGAAGTAGTGAAAGGGGGATCTCTTGGATCAGTGAATCCAAGAGGCTAGGAGGACAGGGCAGGTCCCAGTAGTGTGTAAGTATCACTCCACTACCCATTTAATAATTGTCAGGTCATGTATATTATAGATAGGTATGGTTAAATATTCCTCTTATGTCCTTCATAGCGGTAAGTGAGCAGGCTGTGAACCAGGAGGCCCATGGCTGTCGCTTGGAGAGGTAGCGATGGGATGGCAGGTTAGTAATACTTTTGCATGTACTGTCATAGAAAATAAATCTAACTGTATTAGTAAGTCAATTGCCTGTATAAAACCTGCATTATTTAAGGCAAGTACTGCATACACCAGAGAATATGGCAGGAAGAGTCTCATACAGGTTGTATGTAAATAGAAGCATAATAGCCTGACAATGAAGGTCTAACTGCTGGTCTGCATGTGTTTACTGTGCTATCATATGATAATGTAGATATGCAATCACTTAATAGTACTGTGGTATTAAGCACTATTACCCACACTGTGCAACATAAATTAAAAATATGTAGGAATGTCTGTATATGACTAGTATAATCCCCAGAGGTCAGCTAGTACAACTGGGAGAGACAGACAGAAAACAGTGAAAAGACGGACAACAAAATCCAAATAGCACACACACCTGAGACGTGAACTGTTGTATTTTTAGCACACATAGCCATGGTTCAAATCCGGGGAGTGGTAGTAGTCTGCATACAGAATCATACCCCACAACTGTACAGATATGTCCAGAATGTCCAGTAAATTGGCCCATATCTGCTGCTTGTCACTGTGTCCCCCTGGGAAATCAGTGGGATTATCCCAGAAGTAAAGGCTGCAAACAAGAAATACAACTGATTGTCACACATCTATAAGAACAAACCTGTCACTCTAGCAACTCCCCAAACTTATATGAGTAATAAGCCAAGAATGTCTCATCTACAACCCTATGTTGTCAAGCCGTGACCAGAGTGTGTACAGTAACAGAGTGAGATGTAAGTGCATAATACTAATGTAAAACTAGTACTTTGTGTGGCAACAGTCAGGTAGTGGGAACAAACATTGCTCCCACAGGTCCATCAGATACAAACACTGTGCCCAGAAATAAAATAGTGATACACTGTACTGGTATTGTTTACTTTGGTATTGTATAGCATTGTTAGTGTTGCAGTTGCTCTGAATAATAAGGTATTACTCATCACTGTCACCCACACTCTGCTAGATAATATAACTGTCTAGGAAATCCTGTATAAGAGTGATGTAGTACAAGGTCAGAATGTAAAACCACAGGAGAATTATACACAGAAATCAGATAAGAGACATACAGCAATATCCATACAGCACACACAACTGTGATGAACAGTATTTTAGTGTTACCAGACACAGCCATGGTCTGAATCCTGGGAATGGAAGTAGGCTGCATGCAGAATCATACCCCACAACTGTACATATATGTCCAGAATGTTCAGTATATTGGCCCATATCTGTTTCCTGTCACCCTGTCTCCCTGGAAAATCAGGGTGGTGATCCCAGATGTTTAGGCAGCAGACAGGAAATACAACTGATTGTCACATCTATGAAAACAAACCTGTCACACTAGCAACTTTCCAAAATGTTATGAGAGTATTAGACCAAGTTTGTCCCATCTACACCCCCATGTTGTCAAGCTGTGACCACAGTGTGCACAGTAACAGAATGAGATGTAAGTGCATAATACTAATGTGAAATCTGGTACTTTGTGTGGCAACATTCTGATAGTGCTAACAAACATTGATCCCACAGGTCCATCAGATATGAACACTGTGCCTAGAAATAAGATTGATATCCTGTACTGGTACTGTTTACTCTGGTATTGCATGGCATTGTGAGTGTTGCAGTTGCTCTGAATAATAAGGTATCACTCATCACTGTCACCCACACTGTGCTACAAAATATAACTGTCTAGGAAATCCTGTATAAGAGTGTTGTAAGTCACTAAAGGTTGAAGAGGGCAATAGTCTACATATGTCTCAGTTCACCTGCATGTGGTCAAGACATGGCCAGAGTCTGTGCAAAAAGAGATGGACAGGTATGTGCATAACATCAACCTGGAATCTGGGAGTATGTGTAGAAACAGTTAGTGTCAACACACTATTCCTCCACAGGTATACCAGGTAAGAGGTGTATACTGCAGGTAAAACCAGTTCATGTATATAGTTGTCGACAGCCATATCACTGTCCAAACTAAGGCAAAAGGGTAGTGTAGTAATACTTGTAAGGTACAGATAACAGCACTGACTATAAAAGTAATGTGAACAACAGGAATATAGTAGTTGTTAATCGACATCTTTCTCTTCCCCCACCATATCTCCAACAATACACTAAATACCCACCTCAATTGGTATGTGATGACTTCACTGTAATGTTGGGACATACATCCTATTGTTTGATAATTATTTAAATCTATTTCTATGCATGTGCTATGTTGAATACTCCTTGATGGCATGGTGCCATCAATGAACCTGCATGCTCTTGTTATTACCACTGTGGTCCCATATATGCATGTGCTCTCTTTGCTATTCGACTGTTCCATATCTGGTGTCTGGGTTAATGGGAATATCTATGCATGCTGTTATACCAAATCCTGGAATGTGTTGTCTATTACTAACCCACAAATGCTGATAAACCATTAATACCATAGCACGTATGGGAATGCGGGTCCCAGCGGACCCACCTGTCCTACCTCAGCTGGCCATGGCACTGGGCAGCAGCATGTCTGGGTCCCAACCTGGGACTTCCTCATCCATTTGTCCTGCACCACCTTTGGGTGGAACAGCCTCAGTAGATGGTGCTCACCCCCCCCGGGATCGGGAGCAGACAGGAACCTGTCACCCATCTCCAGGTCCGGGTCATGGTGTGTAGTGAGCTCAATTAGCAGTTTTGAGATCTGCTATGCCTGATCGAGGGCGACGTGTCATGACTAGAGGGTCGTCCTGGCTCTCCGACTCAGCCCCCAGCACAACCACCTTCGGGGCTGTGAAGGTGCAGTGGTGACTGCCCATGGGTGGGGACCTCTGTTCCACTGTTTCCACTAGAGGGCACATCAGCTTCTGATTCCTCAACACCCCTCCCCATCAAGGTGTTTACCCCCCACATGTACCATATACCACCCCAGTATGCATCTCATTTGTCTTGTCTGTTAACCTACCCAACATACCTCCCCAAATATACCTACCATCCCTCTCCAATATCCCACTCTCACCTGAAAACAAAAGGGCAATCTGTTCCCCCCCAAAAAATCACCCCATACATAGCTATCCATTTCGCACACGTATCACTGGACACATGTAATCTGGTCTAATTGGCATCACAACACATTATTGTTGTCCTCACCTATCTCTCAGGGGTTTGAGTGTCAAAATCTTCCTCCAAATTCAGTGTATATGCAAAGCTGTTGCTGTAGAAGAAATGAGCAGCTATGGACCTTCCATACACCCTCCTGCACATCCCTAGCTTTTTTCCATACTGTCTGTCCCTCTTTGTGCCCCTTTTTCACCACTTTCCTATCAACCCTTTTTTCTTTTCTTTAAACGAAATTAGCGCAGGGGTAAGCGAGAGTAAGCACTTTTAAGCAGCAGTAAGCAGGTTTAAGCTTGCTTGCGTGGGGGTAACCAATGTCTACACAGGTTAAGCAATTGAGAAGCTATATCAGTATAAGGGACTGTAACTGGAAGTTAGTAGTACTTACCTCCACTCAAACCCAGGCAAACCTGCTTACAGCTGCTTAAAAGTGCCTTAACCACTCTGTATTCAATTGCCCCTGTTCTGCATAGCAACAAAATAAACAGCCTTTGCAAGTCTTGAACCCAGGACCCTGCACACCATAACCAAAGTGATTTATCACCAAGCCATGTCAGATATACATAACCCTGATGTTTTCACAAATATATCATCCAGCCCAGTCATTAAACAGTACAGGAAATGTATTTAAACATGTAGATGTATGTGTGTGTGCGTGTGTGTGTGTGTGTGTGTGTGTGTGTGTGTGTGTGTGTGTGTGTGTGTGTGTGTGTGTGTGTGTGTGTGTATATTTATATCTAAATAGATATAACAATATATGTAGATATAGATATATATACATATATATATATATATATATATATATATATATATATATATATATATATATATATATATACACATATATGCATACATCTACAGATATATATGTCTACATTTATATGTATATATATATATATATATATATATATATATATATATATATATATATATATATATTAGATGTAAGCATAAATATGTATCTATATAGGTATATACAAACATATCTATAGATATAAAAGAGAACATAACAAAAACATAGATGTCAATATGCTCCGTTAATGGGGGTGAGGGGGCCCAAACAACATACGTCTTGTATGTATAGTTATTCCCCCACCACAGCCAAACACGTCTGCCCTGCAATACAATACCAACTGTTGCAAATCCCATAACCAGGACCTGACACAACATGGGCACAAGATGTTAACAGTACTCCATCCAACCTGTATTATGTCAGGCTGGTATCAGTAACATATCATGCAGTACAGTCTTGGTACCATAGGGAATGTACAATGTGGAAGCAATCAACATTCCTAAGATACATATACACAGATATATATATATATATATATATATATATATATATATATATATATATATATATATATATATATATATATATATATATAAAATATATATATATATATATAAAACTACACATACACACAGATTCATAGGTTCATAGGTTCATAGGTTCATACTAGGCTATCTGCCCGAGGGCATTTACAAGCCTAGCCCATCGTTTTGTGGCTTACGCCACCCCTTTAGTATGGGGAACTATACCCATTATTTTGCTGTGCCTCTGTCGAGCAGTGACACTGAGGTTTTTCCTGGGGTATATCTGTGATCTCCCATCCATTGGTCAAGATTTCTCTTGAACAAGGCCAGCGAGGTGCTCTGCCTCACATGTACCGGGATTTTGTTCCACAGCATAGGGAGTCTTTGGGTGATGAATCTATCCCTCCAGCACGTCCTATTAATAGCCGTGTCAAGGTTTAAGTCTCCCGCCCTTGTGGCTCTGATGGATCTAGATTTTTTGACATGGCCTTGTATGTTAGGCAAAGGTCACCTCTGAGCAAGCGGTAAGCGACTGAATAGAGCTGGAGTTCTTTCAGTCGGGCAGCATAGGACAGATTTTTGAGACCCTTTATCCTTTTGGTGAGGAACTTTTGTGGCCTCTCCAGCTGCTGCAAGTGTCGGGTCAGATACATTCCGAATGGGGCATTGTACTCAATCATTGGTCTGATGAGTGATGAGTAAAGGGAGACTATGACCTCCCTTGATCTAGATGAGAATCCCTTCATGATAAGGTGGGCAATGTAGAAGGTCTTCCTAACTACTTTAGCTACATGGGTGTCGAATGACAGACTACTATCAACCTGGGTCCCCAGGTCCCTGATAACTTCTTCTGTGCTCAGTGGATTGCCACCTATTTGGTAGCTAGGGGTAACCTTGTTTTTCCGAAGGGTATGACTATGCATTTTTTGGCATTTAACTTTAGGCCGTGGCTCTGGCACCAGTTATTCGTTTCTGTGAGACCCTTCTGAAGGATATCTGTATCAGATGTGTTTTCTACTATGGCGCCCAGTTTGCAGTCATCTGCAAACTTTGTCAGCCATAACCCTCCTGTGTTTGCTTATACTTCGGAAAAGTAGATGCCAAACAAGAGTGGGCCCAGGACTGAGCCCTGTGGGACACCACTTGTGACAGGCTTTGATTCTGACATGGCGCCAGCAACTCTGACCCTGTGGGTTCTGTCACTCAGCCAGTTTGCAACCCATCTTGTGATGTATGGGTTGACATTTAAGCTGATGAGTTTTCAATGATACCGAGTGGGGTATTGTATCGAAGGCCTTAGCCAGATCGAGGTAGGCTGTATGGACTGCCTTTCCTCATCAATGGCTTTGGTGACTGTTTCGAAACAGTCAACCAAGTTTAAAAGGCATGATCTGCCTTTGACAAAGCCAAACTGGGTTGGATCCAAAGTCTGCAAATTCCCTATGTCTTTATTTATGAGGTCCATTATGATCCTCTCCATGGCTTTGCAGATAAGGCTTGTCAAGCTAATGGGCGGTAATTTCCAGGGTCGGTGGAGGCACCGCCTTTGTGAAGTGGTACCACAGTTGCAGTGCGCCACTCCTGGGTGCGTATCCAGAGGTAAGACTTTGATTAAACAGCTGTCCTAGCTGTGGGTTTAATTCCTCATTGAGTTCATGGAGCACACAGCCGGGGACACCCTCAGGTCCCATGGATGCTGTCTTTTTGCTTTGGAGAGAGCAGTTCTCACTTGGGCTGGAGATGTTTGGGGGCTGCAATCATTTGGTCCAGGTATCTCTCCTTTTGGGGGAGAAGTTTGCACTGAACCTGTCAGCCAGTATGTTGGCAATGTCTGTAGGATCAGTAATCTTCACATCATTTTGAACTAGCTCTGAGCATATCTGGGAGTTTCCTCCCAGGTTTCTAACATAGCTAAAGAAGGCCTTATGATTGTCTTTGAGTCTTTAGCTATTTTTCTCTCGAAATTTGCTTTGGATGATTTTATGAGAGCTCTTAGTTTTTTACTTATAGTGATCAAGGGTGTCTTACCTTTTAAGGATTTTGCTCTATCTTGTAGTAGCTTCCTCCTTTTGTTGTAGAGTTTGTTTATGGCTGGGGTCCACCAGACTGGACGCTTGCCTTTGGTACAAAGAGTCTTTGTTTTGCTTGGGATTGCCTTATCCATGCAGTCCTGCAGGTGCTGGTAGAAGGCATTTGTAAGTGATTCAGTGGCTTGAGTACTGTTTTCCGCCATTTCGGGGCCTTAAAGGAGACCACACTAGTCTTTAGAAGTGTGAAGTCGGCTTTGAGAAGTTCTTTACTGTGGTCTTTTATTTCAGGTGGGGTGGGATGAGGACCTCCAGCGAGATTAGTTTGTGGTCTGATCTCACCAGTGAGGGGTACACCTCCGGTGTTGAACATTGTGCTCCCATGTTCGTGATGATGAGATCAAGTATGTTATCTCCTCTTGTGGGGATGGTGACTAGTTGTTCCATGGCATTTGAGTTTATGAATTCCAGGAACTTTTGGGCTAGGGTGTTTGGGCTTGAGTAGTGTTCCCAGTCTATATTAGGGTAATTGAAGTCACCTAGTATGATGGTGTTTGGTGATACATTTATCCCCTCTAGTGTTTTCAGGAAGGCCATGTGAGGTTCCTGAGTTTGTGAGGGTGGCCTGTAACATGCTACAATTTGCAGAGCAGTCTTGCCTATGGTTAATTGCACCTGGATGGTCTCCGATGCATTGTGCGTTGCCACCAGTCTTGAGGTGTGGGTGTCCTTGATGAATATGGATACCCCCCTTCCTTTCTTGGTATTGTCCGGATTTTGGGGCCGGAACGCATGATATGAGGTAAAACCTGATAGCGCTGGGGTGCTCTCAGGAGCCTTGAACCAGGTTTCTGTCACAGCACAGACATCGATGTTCTCCATACTGAGAAGGGCCTCGAGTGCGTACATTTTGAGATTTAGACTTCTGGCATTGAGCAGCATTACCCTTAGTTTTTTTCCTTTTTTGTGTTCTAGGGTGGTAGGTTTAGAATTTGAGCCTTGCCTAAAAAAGGTATGTATAGGAAGATGCATATGTAGAGGGTGCACACAGTATGGAACAGCCACTATGCCTACAGTTGCCACCTTACCATCTGGACACCATATGTGCAACCCATACAAATGACAATTGTTGCCTGCAACATATACCCACAGAGAGGTCAAAGGATATACCACCACACATAGGTTTGCATACATGGGAAAGCTTTATTTGTGTACTATTACAGTTGTGTATGCCATGTCATATAGTTGTTTAGACTCTGACATACATATAAACAAAGTAATGCAACTGTGAAACAGTTATATTAATACAGTGGTCTGGAAAGTTTTACAAATGTTGCTGTCCAGGCCTATGCCTTCAAGTAGTACAATAGTAAAGACAGACTGGGTCACAGGATAACAATCAATCAACAGTAAGTAATGCAGATGTATAGTCCAGCAGCCTCTATCTACACTCTTTACACAATCCCTAAGGGGTAAAGACCTCAGTTGACACATTGGGATATATCTGTTGCATAACAAGGCATAACTGACACCATCACAATCACAGTGACAAACAGAACGGTCTATATTGCAGGAAGCAGTAGGCCTGCACTTACACAAGGTGAAATGTATGGTAATGTACATCCAGATACCTTAAGGCAGCTTACCCCTGATACCCCATATGTTGCAACATTCTAGGTAAGTTATGGTGCATCCCCCCATTGGCTGCATAATACAGGGCCATATACCACTGCTACATACACTGGCCTCTGGAGTACATAATGGCACACATGTATTGGGCAGATGAAGCCCACACATATATGGACCCAACCCCACAATATGTGTGGGGGCCACAACAGCAGTGGACTGATGGCAGGAATGGCAGCATGACATACTCACAGGCCACTACGTAACCCCTGACAGCATGTCATATGTACAAAACCTGGTATGTAGGTGAAGGACAGAGGCTGGAACTCAGGCCCATATGTAAAATACTGTTGTCATACACTAAGCAAGTTGCTGTTGTTACAGGATAGTCTGCAACATGGCCTTAGTCAGGAATATGAAGTTAGAAACAGAAATAGATGTAGCCATGTACTGATACCACTCAACACACACACTGCCAGTGATATATCTGACAGAAGACTGGTGTGGTGGACAGACAAAACATAATAGGCACACCTCTGGCCATCAAGTGGATAGGCCCACAGTTGAGAGCTATGCAGACAGACTGCATTCCAAGTCGAACTAGTATGTACACACAAACCCTGTAACACTGGTGCTATACAATGCACACAACAACACTACTCACAATCTGTCTGTAGTTCTGGAACCTCCTACAAATTTGTAGCTGGTCTGAGTGTGCAGATTCTCTTGTAAGAGGTATTTCTACCTGCTGTCTGTAATACTGCTGCCCACACACAGGAAGGTTGTCCACCATACAGGAAAGGTAAAGGGACCATGCCCACATGATGTAGGGATTTATAGTAGTTGGTTGCCTGTAACTGGAAGTACTACAAAGCAAGCTGCATGCAGGTAGCAAGTGGTGGACACTGATTGGTGTAGAGGCCATCACCTGAACATGTGCATAACCTACAAAATCCATGCTGCAATCTATTCAAAGCAGCTCAACCCATTTACTGGAGAGAGATCGAGATAGAGAGTGAGTGAAAGGCAAAAACAAGCATAAAAAAAATCCATCCAGCAATTTATCCAGAAGAGACATCATTCCCACAACAGGTATATGAAGTATATATGCATGTAATTGACTGTAGTACTTGGTCCATAATAATGGGATAGAGGATGTGGAATGATTTATGTGTGCCATCAGGTGTTGTTGTAATGATGCTCAGAGGAATAACTGCTAAGGACAATAGAGTCTGTCCATGTGGGTAGTGGGCCATACCCATCAACTGTGCAGAGCAACACTGACTGATAAGATGCAAACCATCATAGTGTGTATTGTGTAATGGGAAGCATGTATATTACTGTGTTTCCATTAGCTGGTGGTGGAAGTAATGCCATAATGATGGACACGTGGGTTCCACAGCCCACCTCTTGCAGGATACTCAGGTTAACCAGTATTGTAGCATGCTTGAATGCCATAGGTGTGTAACAGGTTTACCTGCAATCTGGCCCTACATATACCCCCCTGATGTCAGGCTGTGTCCATATGTGGAACCTGTCTGTGTTGTAGCAAGGCAGAACAGTGCAGCTTTGCAGACCGGTGTTGTGAGATTGTGGACCTGATGTCTGAATGTACCCTATATATAGGTATCCATATGTGTGTATATATATATATATATATATATATATATATACATATATATATATATATATATATATATATATATATATATATATATATATATATATATATACATATATATATATATATATATATATATATATATATATATATATCTACATGTATTTCCACAAATATACAGAGACCCATGTGTAGACATATATATAAACACATATACAACAACAAATATATCTACACATATATAGATATATACCTATATGCATGTCTACATATATACAAACACACACACAAACATATATGTATGTAAATAAATGTCCCCTATATTACCACCACAGTGTTGCATGCTATGTGCGAGGGAGCAGCACACATAGCAATACACACAGATATCTACAGCTGTCAGTGTGTGCAACATGGATGGGTATGTCACACGAGAGGAGAGGTTCTTGGCCCAGAAATTGTAGTTTATTGACCATTTGGACAGTTTGTCCATCTCTTTCAACTTTCTGGTATAAAAGACCACATCTGCTCTTGTTTCCCATCTTTCCTGTAACTAACCTACTGGGTAGCACTAGAGAGCCTTAAACTGACACAAGCCTTCTAGCTTAGAAGAGAGATTTTGGAGTCATTAAGTATCAGTTTTCTGTACTTTCTTGCTGTACTTAACTGTTTTCTGCCTTAACACAGATTTCCCAGTGTTTATTGTGATTTAAAAGCTTGTTTTTTTCACCTAAACACAGATTTCCCAGCGTTTATTGTGATTTAAAAGCTTGTTTTTTTCACATATTGTACTTATTTGACTGCCCACACTTTTAAAAAGTTGTTTTTTGTTTAAATAATTTGTTTAACTGTTTTAGGCTACACACTAAAGTGTAATAGCCTTTTCTGATTGTTTGTAGTCGTTTAAAGCTGTTTTAAGTGTATTTTTTACTGTTTTTGCCCTATCTTTTCAAAAAAAAAAAAAAAATTCCTTGTTTCCCACCTTTCTAAGCTAGTATAGTCCATTTTTCAGGCTAGTGCTGAATTCAGGGCTGTGATACTAATTTCTGAGTTGCCCATACCTTACTTGGATAGAAGGAAGTTTCTTTGTTCACTTGTGAGAGAGGGGAGCTTTGAACAACCTATCTGTCCCTGGAGGAGTGGTTCCAGCCCAGACGTTAGTAGTTTATTGGCCATTTTGGGCTAATTTCTATCTCTTTCATTTCCCTACTATAAAAACCACGTTTGCACGGTTTTGCACACCAGGCAGCGCCAGTTAGCTACGGTAAAATTATTCCCGGCTCCACTAAGTCTGCTCTTCAGATTTTCCCTTGAAACTAGTCTAACTCTCAACCTAAGCACTTAAAAAGCATCCTACAGCCCGGCACTTGCTCAGACCTAATAGCAAGCACTAATATACCCTGACACTGATTGCCCAGCAGGGCAAGGCTCTTTATTCATCCCTCACCAGCCAAGCAACTAAGCAGCTCACCCTACTATTCAGGCATGACCAAAGGGCAATTTCAGGCGTACTCTCTTGATCAGTTAATTAATCAATGGGGTGTCAGAAGCCGACACACTGGCTAGGCTTACAAATGCCTTCGGGCAGATAGCCTAGTACCTACTCCAGCTGGTGAATCTGGGTATCCTGAGGCAATGTTACAACTGCCTCATGTACACAGACAACCCTCTCCTCCTACCACAAAACATTAACATATGCGAGAGATGCAATTATACAGCCAAACTGGAAGCTAAGCTGTCTCCACCCAAGACTAGAACAGACAGTCAAGAGGAGAAGTTTAACACTTGCACTATGCCTCCAGCCGCACACAGACCTGGCAAAAAATACACATAAATACACAAACTCATACTCAGAGGCTCTAAATAAAAAACTGCAAAAGCATCAGAGACCTCCAAAGCAGGCACCCAAACAACCTGCACCTCCCGTCACAAACCAGACAACACATAAAACACAAAATCAGTGTGCCACACAACCACAGCCCTTAAGGTGAAATAACATACCTAACACACTAGCAATAGGTGACTCTATAGTCAGGCATACTGACGTCCCACTCACTAGGCTGGACTTGCAGAAGGTTACTGTTAGCTGCCTGTCAGCTGACAGAATCCACCACATAACACAAGCACTCAGGTCACTCCAGAACAAGTACAAATATGACTCTGTCTTTGTTCATGTTGGTGTGAATGACCTGAGACAAACCTCCATGGACTACATGAAAAGAGACATGGAAAAGCTCTCTGACCATGTGGCCCAGGCTGGTATGACCCTCACCCTGAGTAGCATCCTGCCCTCACCAAGAATGATACCTCAGTATAAAGAAAAAAATATCAATTTCAACAACTGGCTAAGCTTCTGGTGTCATTCAAAGGGGATTCAGTGTCTGTCAGCCTGGGATGACATGCTCAACAAGCCGCGTTGCTTCGCAAGAGATGGCTTGCACATGTCACCCCTAGGCTTTCGAATACTGGCCAAGGCTCTTGCTGCCCCCATAGTGCCTTTTTTAGGCAAGGCTCAAAAGTCAAATCCACCTCCATAAACAGTACAATTAACAAAAAACTGAGGGTTATGCTACTCAATGCCTGGAGTTTAAATCTCAAAATGCATGTGCTCGAAGCACTCCTCAGTATGGAGAACGTCGACATCTGTGCAGTAATTGAAACCTGGTTCAAGGCTCCAGATAGCACCCCAGCAATAGTGGGCTACAATTCATACCACACATTTTGGCCACAGAACATGGACCAAAGCACAAAAGGAGGGGGTGTATCCATATTCATCAAGGATACCTACACCTCCAGGTTAGTGGCACAGTATGATACTTCTGCGATCATCCATGTGCAACTAACATCCGGCAAATCTGCAATGCAAATTGTGGCCTGCTACAGATCACCCTCCATGACCCAGGACCACCACTCCACGTTTCTGGAGACACTGGAAAATATGAAGGTCCTACCGAACACCCTGATATTGGGTGATTTCACCTACCCTACCATTCACTGGAAAAACTACTTGAGCACAAACTCCCAGGCCCAGTGCTTTCTGGAATTCATCAACTCAAATGCCCTGGATCAGCTGGTAAACTCCCCTACCAGAGGTGTAAACATATTGGACCTGGTCATCACCAACATGGGCGACAGGTGTTCCGCACTGGAGGTCAACCCATCACTGGTTAGATCAGACCATAAACTAATCACTCTGGATGTCCACACCCCACCACCACCCCCAACTAAGGAAACCACAGTAAAAAAAATTTCTAAAGCATACTTCACCTTACTTAACACAGAGGTGGTAAGTTTCACAGCCCCCACGCTAAAGGATAATGCTGCCCAAGATGCAGAAACCTTTGCAAATGCACTCTATGAGCACCTACAAGGATGCATGGATCGTGTCATCCCCAGCAAAACCAAGACTCACTCCTCTAAGAGAAAGAAACCAGTTTGGTGGACCCCTGTCATAAACAGGCTATACAATAGAAGGAGGAAACTAGTTCAGAAAAAAAGCAAATCCCAAGAAGGAAAGACATTCCTGATCAGTATCAGTAAGAAACTAAGGTCTCTCATGAAATCATCCAAGGCTAACTTTGAAAGAAAAATAGCAAAGGATTCAAAGGATAACCACAAAGCCTTCTTTAGCTATGTTAAGAATCTAAGTGGCAACTTGCAGATATGCACTGAACTAGTGCAAAATAGCACAAAATATACTGAACCTACTGATATTGCCAACATCCCGGCAGATAGATTCAGTGCAAACTTTACCCCCCTCTCACCCCCAAAAGGGCCCACAACAATACTGGAAAAGTATAGTGTCCCAAAAATCACAGACAAACTGGTGAAAACAGCCCTTTCAAAAGCCAAAATCACAGCGTCACTGGGACCAGATGGTGTCCCAGGCTGCATCTTGCATGAACTACAGAACGAACTAACCCCCCATCTAAACACGCTTTTTAACCTCAGCCTCTCCACAGGCTACATGCCCATAGAATGGCACACAGCAATGGTTATTCCTCTCCACAAAGGTGGGGCCACAACTGACCCTGGTAACTATTGCCCCATAAGCCTGACTAGCCTGGTCTGCAAGGCTATGGAGCACATCATCATGGAACTCATTAACAAAGACATTGGGAACCTCCAAACACTTGACCCAACCCAGTTCGGCTTTGTTAGGGAAGATCATGCCTACTAAACCTGGTTGACTTCTTTGAGACAGTCATCAAGGCCATAGATGAGGGGAAAGGTGGTTCACACAGCCTACCCTGACCTCGCCAAGGCTTTCAACACCATTCCCCACTCAGGTATTACAGAAAAACTCACCATCCTGAACATAGATCCCTACGTCACAAGATGGGTTGCCAAATGGCTTACAGACAAAACTCACATGGTAAGAATAGTGGGCTCCAGGTCCAACTCTAAAACAGTCACAAGTGGTGTCCTGCAAGGCTCGGTCCTGGGACCCCTACTGTTCAGCCTATACTTCTCAGAAGTACAGGCAAACACAGGACTATGGCTAACCAAGTTCACTGATGACTGCAAACTGGGAGCCATAATTGACTCTCTGGCTGACACGGACAACCTCCAAAAGGGCCTTACTGAGATGGACACCTGGTGTCAAAGTCAGGGCCTCAAGCTAAATGCCAAAAAATGCATAGTCATCCCATTTGGGAAAAACAAAACACCCATGAATTACCACATAGGTGGTAGCCCCCTTAAAACAGAAGAGGTAATAAGAGTTCTGGGGACCCAGTTAGATAATAATCTCTCCTTTGACAGTCATATTGCCATAGTAGTTAGGAAATCCTTCTATGTGGCCCATCTAATTACTAAAGAGTTTGCATCTAGAAATAAAGAGGTTATAGTGCCCCTCTACTCATCACTCATTAGACCCATCATAGAGTACAATGCCATATTTTGGATGTACCTCACAAGACACTTCCAACAGCTGGAGAGACCACAGAAGTACCTCACCAAGAGGATTACTGGCCTTAAACATATGTCCTATGCAGACTGACTGAAAAAAACTCCGGCTATACTCAGTGGCATATCGCTTACTCAGAGGTGATCTCTGCCTGACTTACAAAGCCATGTCCAACTCAGAATTGATGGACATGCTCCAACTAAAGAAATCCAAGTCACTGCAAGCCACACGATCTAGTGAGCTTACCCTTGCCAAAACAATAAACAGAACATGCTGGAGGAATAGATTCCTGTCACAGAGACTCCCCATGCTTTGGCACAAAATTCCAAAGTACATTAGGCAGAGCCCCTCACTAAGACTCTTCAAGAGAAATCTTGATGAGTGGATGGGTAACAGAAAATACCCCCCTGGGATCACTTCCTTGGCTCTGCTTGACAGAGGATCAGTTAATTAATCAATGGGGTGGCGGAACATGGCACATTGGCTAGGCTTACAAATGCCCTCAGGCAGATAGCCTAGTACCTACCTATGAACCTATGTGAACCCCTTGTTGGGACCACATTGCCCTTGTCTGTGAAGTATGGAATGGGAATATGGGGAAGTATAGCAGGTATAGTTGTGGAGGTGGTCAGGGATGGTAGATATAGAGAACAGCCTACAGGGGTGGTATGTGGCACATGTGGTGGGTAAACACCCTGGATGATGTGTGTGGTCTATGATGTGGAAGTCCCATGGGCACCAATATGGATACCATGGGAACAAGCCTCCCACACACTGCTACTCACAACAGCAGTCCATGTCCCGAAGGTGCCTGGCCTAGAGGCTGAGGAGAAGAAGCATGTGGACCCTGTGAATGTGTACTGGGTGCTTCAAGGTGATGTAGCACATCCCACATCTGTCTGTGGAGCCCGTTATGGAACAGACCCTGGACCTGACCTCGGGGGACAAGATCATATCTGTGTGTGCCCCCCGGGGGGACAACATTCCCTGAGTTGGTTCCACCTGAAGGTATTGCTGGACCAGTACATGAGGAGGCCCCAGGGTGGGTCACACATGTGATGTGGCCTGGTAACATGGGCAGATGAGTTTCGAGAGGTGGTTCTGCTGGCCAATAGTAAATAAACATGCTATTGTGTCATTGTTATAGAACATATGTGGGTAGTAATAGTCTACACAATCCTGAAACATGTCCAACAGCATGCATAGATATCTCGAATAACACAGAATGTCAGATGTGCAGCAATCACATAGCAAGCATACCACAGGCATATATGGAACCATAGTGGCCCTGACAATGTCATGCAGGTGAATAGTCTGTAACAGACCAACAATGATAGTGTCCACACAGGGAACATGGCTACAAACACATTTCACAAAGTGTGGTACAATACAATATCTGTTCCACTGGTAGGTAAGCTGTAGCCATACCTATTGAGTTGTGTGTACAGTTTGTTGTCACTGATATGGTGGGGGAGTGACTGTGATGTGTATTAAGAACTGTGGTAACCTTGCTGCATGACTTGCTCACACCTGTTTCCATCTTTATGTCTTTCAGGCAAGATGTCACATGGAAGGCTTCTGGCTTACTCAGGCTGCTGAGAACAAAATTGCAGTAAACCACCTAATCCAGCACTACCCTGTCTTGTTTGGCCAGGTCACCCATGAGCAGCAGGAGTAGACCGCTCTGTGGAATGACCTAGTCCATAGGGTCAATGATGTCGGACTGCACAACCGCAGTTATGAGCACGTCCAGCATCATTGTTCTGACTTGCTTCGCAATGCCCGTCGGTGTGTTGCTGCAGTCTGAGGGAATCACCTTGCAACATGGGGTGCCATGCCATCTATCCCCATTTGACACGTGTGGAGGAGCTCCTAGCCAGCCTCATGGCACCTGCCCGTCCACATAGCCAACAACTGCCGGACACCATTGTGGAGGTGGGTGCTACCCACAAACACCAGCTGAGAAGCATCCAGGTAAGGCCACAGGGCACATCAGTAGACCACTGTTGCATATACATCTGCATCTGTACAGGTAGATCATGCATATCTGACATGTCATAGATATAGTTTGTTGCTGCATAGTAGTCCACAGGGTAAATGATGTCGGACTGCACAACCGCAGTTATGTGCAGGTCCAGCATCATTGTTCTGACCTGTTTCCCAATGCCTGTCGGCATGCTGCTGTAGTCCGGGGGATCACCTTGCAACATGGGGGGGGCATGCCATCCATCCTCCCTTGACACATGTGGAGGAGCTCTTAGCCAGCCTTGTGGCACCTGCCAATCCGCATAGCCAACAACTGCCAGACACCATTGTGGAGGTGGGTGCCACCCACACACTGGCTGAAGAGCGTGGAGGTAAGGCCAAAGGGCACATCAGTAGACTACTGCTGCATATACATCTGCATCTGTACAGGTAGATCATGCATATCTGACATGTCATAGTTATAGTTTGTTGCTGCATAGTAGTGATACACAGATGCGCATATGTGGTAGTATTGTGAACATGTACTGTTGATGTGTAGTAATGCTGCACCCACCCTGTAGCAATGTCACAGGTCTGGCCACTGACTTTGCATCTCTCACCCTCTTATGTAGGTCCCTCTAGTATACCACCAAGACAGCAGCTTGTAGCTGGTGAATATGGTTTATGTTGATGCTTGCCACCCCACTGAGCATGTAATGGCTATGGTATATTCCATGCACACTTCTAACACACCTACCCAGAAGGCATGCTGTACATATGCACGCATTGTTGCTGTTAAATGCACTGCATCACACTGGTGACCATGATGGGGTATTGGAAGGGTATGTCAGACACCTGCAAGTTAACTAACATCCTGTCATTGCAGAATGTGTCCACAGGGAGTAACATAATGGTAGGAGACATGGCCTACAGTAGGGACATGTATGAAACATCACCCATATACAGTGCAAAGCCAGTGCATAAACCTGTACGACAATGGCAACTGTTGCAGAGTTGCACTATGACATAACATATTACTGTGGTCCACATTATCAGCTGGGACTAGGCTGTAACATGTGGTGCTCAGTGTGTGGAACACTGCAAACTGACACACGTGTTGGCCTTACTTGTCAAGCATCTGCAAAAAGGCTGAAGGTGGAGGGTGTCAGCATGACACACCAATGCGCTGCAGCAGGGATCCTAAGGATGCTAAAAATGGCTGTATCTGCACATAATCAGGTTCAGGAACTGTGGAAGATGTAACCCTACCCCCACAACAATAGTGACGGCAGTGTGTGAACACCAAAAGAAGTGCACATGAGTAGACCTTGCAATCATGCAGATTAAGAGGACATGTATATGGCAGACTGAACATACACTGGCAAATGCAGATGGCCCATGCTAGTATACCCCTGCCAGGAGTAGTGACTGCTGTAGTACACATAACAATAGGTGCAACAAACTGTCATGATAAGGGTGTGCATACATATGCCCACGCGGAGTGTATGCATTGTGGTCAGCATCCACTAGGGTTACCACCTGTCCCACTTTGCGAGGGACAGTCCCTCTTTGGGCAGTTGTGTCCTGCAAAAAATGTGAACAAATGGCAAATGTCCTGAGATTTTAGGACAAAATTATTTTCTATATTTTATGTAATAGTTGCATAAAACAGTTATTCTGTATCTGAAACACCTAAATGTTATAAGAAATAGAATAAGGAACTAAAATGCTACAAGAATAAACTTTTATTCAGGCAAAAAACTGAAGTTCTGTCCTTTGTACTGGCCGTGGGTATGTTTTGCCCTGCAAAATCTGATGTTTGTAGCACAAATGTCCCACTTTGGGCATTTGGAAAGGTGGCAACCCTTGCATCTGCACACCTAACACATTCCCTAGACACTGCATGTGAAAGTACAGAACATATGTCACATATCGGGCTCATGTACTGTTAATATATGGGGTGATGTGGTCCCATGGCAAATCAGGGGTGAAGCCAAGATGGCCAACTGATAGCAATAGTTTTCCAGAGCTCCATGAAACTAGTATAAAAACAGCAAATAACTTATTTTGTTTTACTAAAAATACTTAGAATTGATAGATGAAAGTATAAACTATATTATTAGTAAAGTTGATGAACTTAGGAAAGTATCTTCCTGTCAAATTATAAACGAGAATATATCATGTGTGGAGATGAGCACTTTGAAGACTTCTCATTCTGACATAGCTTTAAAAAAAGAAATGTAGCTTGTGACATCTGCTCTATAAGAACTCTCATTAAAAAAATGGATGATTTTAAGGAGAATTTACAAAACCTCAAGGAAAATTGTCAGAAACAAACAGATTCTCTCAAAGAACGTATACAGCAGCATCAATCCAGAATAACACACTTAGAAGCATCCCTGAATTATCTTGATGGAAGACTGAAGGAAGAAGAAAGCCAGAAAGATTTCCTTATCAAACAAAATACTTGGCTTCTCAATAAAGTGGATGACCTGGAAAGCAGGGAGAGAAGGTCAAATATAAGGATTTTTGGTATCTCTGAAAGAGCTGACGGAAAATATATAATTTCTTTCCTGAATACTTGGATTCCAGAGATTTTATATTTAAAGGAGGGTCTGTCCTTTGGTATTGAAATGGCTCATAGAGCTTTAGGAAAGCCAGTGTCAACATCCTCCTCTACTCCTCCCAGATCAATAGTCGTAAAGTTTCTATCTTATTTGGACAAGGAGTTGGTCCTAAAATCTGCCTGGAGGAAAAGTCCATTAAGATTTAATCAAAACCAAATTAGGTTTGATAATGACTATTCTACCAGGATTTTGGAACAGAGGAAACAAGCTTGGCCATTAATAAAACTGTTAAAGCAGAATAACATCAAAACTCAGCTTGTCTTTCCTGCCAGAATAAAAATCCTTTATCAGAATGAAATTAGATTATTTAATTCCCTAGAGGAAGCCACTGCCTTTATTAAAAACAAAAACATTATTTCCTTACCTGAAGATATGGAATGGGCATCTGCATCTCTGAAGAGAGTTACTGATAAATCTTCTTGGACTGATGTTAAAAAGAAAAAAACAAAAAACTGAGTCAACAATTGCTGTTCCCACTAAATCTCTCAAAGCATCTACTGCAACTGGACTTTCATTTGTTTTATACTTGCTAAATTTTCAAGTAAGGTATGTCATGACAATATTTTTCTTATTGTTTTTCTTTCTCTTTTTGCTTTTTTTTTAATTTCTATACTTTTTTGTTCATATACAAATTAAATAACTGTTTATGCTTTTTAGTATATTAGTATAATATTACTGGTTTACTGAATGATATAATTGAGCAGTAAACTATTTTTGCTTTTATGACCTTAAGATGACATGCTTTATTTCAAATAATATATAGCCCTTTGCCCTGCTAAATGCTCTTCGCATTTATTACACAGCCATATTCACTGCTTAGATTAATTTATCAAAACTGTTTTGGATACATGGGATAACAGGTCATATCTATGATTTAGTATATATTAACTAGTTTCTTTAATATTTATAACTTCTGATTGTTTCGGAATAAATATTGATACCTGTGTGAACAATAAGCTATTTGCCGGCTTTTGACATAAATTGGGTCTCTCTGACAGTTATATGCTTATATGTTTTATGGCACAGGGTTTTTAGATGGTTACAAGTTATGTTTCCTGTGTGTTCCTGGTAAGTGCTTGCTTCAGAAAATGACTTTGTATTTAAAATAAATTTTGACATGAATTTATGGACTGTTCTGCCTGTTAATTAGAAGCTTTAGCTGGGATCTGAAAGTTTTTATGTAATGTGAGAGGTGTGTTCTTTTTTTTTAGAATGCTTTTAAATGACTGTTTCAGATGTTCTAAATTTGCCGGTTATATAGAGATTAGTTATGGTAAAGGCTGTATGAAACTTTTTTTTATTTTAAGTGTGTTGTGTAGTTTGTGATGTCCGGAGGTGATTTCTTGTGTATAGAATGTTAATTTACTGATTGGAAGTATCTGACAGTTAAACTTTACATTTGTTATTGTAAATAAGCAGACTTTGTGATGCAGTTAAAGGGAGGTCAGGAAACTGTACTGTGTAGTGTGCTGGGCGGGGAAAATGTCAGTTTGAAATTTAAGAAGTGAAGCTTTATTACTTAGCTCATGACATCATTCATTCTATGCATGCAGATCATATTACATTACATCTAAGGTATATATGCAAGCCTAATTGTGAATGTCAAGTTTCTGATTGGTTAATATAACATAGCAGGCTTCTTTTACAAGAATTATGAGCTACACAGTCTGCAAATATATTCATGGTTCCCTTTTATAATAGTGACTATATTTTGTGATCAAATATATACAGAAATGTTATTTTTTCTTGTAAACAGTTAATTATAGCCACTATTTCTAGTGAATATACTGGAGTTTTTTTTTATAAATAGATATTCACAAATAACTTTCCTATGCAGTTAGCAAGTGTTTAGTATAGGCTTATACATTTACAGGAAATGCTTATGACTAATAGTAATAACTGTAAGGATACTCAAATACCATACTAAATCCTAACAAATATATGTGTGAATAATTTTGATTGAACTATACTTACTTTGTATCTAATATGTTGATTTTCTTATTGTATCTTAGATATTATTTATTTTTCAGATGTCATGTTTTCAGTTATTATAAAGTCACATTTTTAGTATATTAGCACGTTATGACAGGGAAGAGCTCAGTAATATCTATAACTTGTGATAACACAACAAAGTTATGAGTTTCAGTATTACACTATTACTATGGTAGATATTTACAGCTATTTCTATCTTAATTCTGTCTTTGAGTCATTCACTTTTAAGACCTGTTATCCATAGTAAGTTTTATATAAATAATGTTTTTTACTAGTTTTTTGTCCTATTAACTGATGCCAGTTAATTATTATTGGTTTTAGTCAGTCATTTAAACATCTGCTATTCCAAAGGTTTAGAAGTTAATTAAGGACAAATATGCCTTATGGAATATTTCTAAGAATCTATGTTAACATCTTTTGGGAATGATACACACTCACTATGTGCTAGCACCCAATTCTTGTGAAGTTTTTATTTAGTGGGAGATTGTCATGATAATATTTATTCAGATGGCAAGTAAATACATGTATAGGGAAGTTTATATAAGAGTGAAATATGCAAATTGTTTGTTATTTAACTGTTTTTTCTAGTTTTGAAATGCCTGACAAAATTGTTTTACTTTTATCTTTCACGAGGAAGGTTATTTGGATTGAGATAAATAGAAATATAACAATTGATATTCTGTTGTCTATTCAGGAAGATTATTATGCATACAGGATTCTATTAATACAAGTTCCTTTATTATTTGTTATCTTTAAATAATTCTGATATGGATTTAACTTTGATAGCTTTAAATACTAATGGCTTAAACAACCCATATAAGAGAGCTAACCTACTAAGGTATCTTAAACTAAACAAGGCTCAAGCAGTTTTTCTCCAAGAGACACACTTCAAAATAAATGACACGTTTTTGTGGGACACTAAGGAATACACAATGCTTGCTCAATCTTCTTATAAAAATAAGACCAGAGGAGTAACAATTCTATGGAAAAAGTCTTTCTTAAATCCCCAAATTGCTTACAAACATGTAGATAATGATAGACTCATGGCCTTAGTTATACTTAAGTTTAACAATAGAGTTTTGATCCTGGCTGATTTATACTGGTTCCTGGGTATGGGGGCTGGATAAGTTAAGAAACGGTTAGACTTTATTACATCTACTTCTAAAGGTAATATACTAGGAGGTGATTTCAGCTGTTACAGATATTACAGAAACTACCAATAGGAAATCTCCTAGACTATAGTCTTCAGCCAAACAGTTAAAAAAATGGACAGGAATGTTTAAATTAAAAGACACCTTTAATGCTTTGGGACTAAATTCTTTACTATTCTCACACCAAGACTATAGACATGGTACCCAAACTAGAATAGATAACATTTATATCTCACAAGATCTTTATTCTAAAATCTTGATTTTTTTCAATACAACATTGTCCCTTTTCAGATCATAATTCCCTGTTGTTAACAATGCACTTGGAATTCAATCAATTAGTTATTACTTCAAGGATTCCTTCATATATCACAAAAATTAAAGATTTTAAACATTGGATAACTTCTGAACTTCAGCTTTTCTTAGAGATTAATTATAAACCTGAAGCAAACACAATTATGATTTAGGATTCCTTAAGGCCTATCTATATTGTAAAACCAATAGCCAGTACAAAAATAAAATTAAAGAATGTGACTCTGAGTTACAGCATCTCCAAAATCATTTATTATCTCGTAAATCTAAAAATAACTTAATTGCTACAGATAAGAAGAAAATAGAAGAAGCAAATAAGAAATACAATGAAATATTATCCCACAAAACAAATTTAGCTATGGAAAAAGTGAAATTAAATTCTCATGCTACCTCTCCTAAGCATCTTCATAACCTATCTATGAAAGTTAAGACATAATCAAAAATTAATAATATTGATAGTATCTTTCATAAGGGGAAAAGGGAAAAAAGTCTCGGACATAGGGGACATTCTGGAGGCTTTTAATTATCATTATGCAGAGCATCATAAAGATAAAATAAGTACAAATTAATGTGAGAAGTTAGAGAATATAGTTCCAAACATAAAAAGAATTCCTGAGGAACTTAATTTAGATCTACAAAAACTTATTTCTCAAAAGGAAATTATAGATGGGATTAAAGGAAGGAAGTCTAATAAAGCACCTAGAATAGATGGCTTAATTATTGAAATTTATAGATTGTTCCCTTCTTCTGTAATCTTTCTCCTAAATAAAACCTTTTCTTGAAGTTCAAACATTAGCAAATATTCCTCCTTCTTGGAGATATTCTCTAATTTCCCCTATATTAAAAGAGAATAAGGACCCTAATCATTGTAATTCATATAGACCTATTTCTTTGTTGAACAATTATTATAAACTATTTATGTCAATTATGGTCAATAGATTGAAAATACCCATATCTAAAATAATAAATGAAGACCAAACTGGTTTCATACATAATAGGCATACACAGGATAATATTAAAAGAGTATTAACACTGATAGGTTACATCAAGAGAGGAAACTATGAAGCACTGATAATAGGTCTATATATTCAAAAGGCCTTTGACTCCTTAAATTGGGGTTATTTAAAGTCTTACTGTTATTTGATTCCCCCATTTCTACAACAATGATAAAGAAAAGCTATGAAAATAATCCAGCATATGTCAATTTAGGTCCCTTTACTTCCAAAGCAATCCAAATTTCTTGAGATACTAGACAAGGATGCCCCATGTCCCCTATACAATTTGCTCTGGCCATAGAAATACTTGCCATTTTAATATATAATAACCCAAAGATAAGAGGTATAAATATATATGACCGATATATTTCTAAAATAATTATGTATGCTGATGATGTCTTACTTACCTTACCCAATTCTATGGAAGTGTTAGGTGAAGTGGATATAGTAACAACAAATTTCCAAAATATCTCATGATTCTCCTTCAGCAAATCAAAATCAAAATATTTATTATTAAATAAAAAAGAGCATGTAGGTTCCAGTTAATCATATTATTGGAAACCAAGTTTCAGCTCTAGGGTATTTATAAATAGTCCTAGGTAAGAATATAGAGGAAACCTTACAGCTTAACTATGCTAAAGCCATAGACTTAATCAAGACATTAATAAGCAAATGGAATATTTTGTTTATAACAGTTGATGATAGGTTACAACTGATAAAAATTGTTTTGTTACCTAATATATATATATAGCACAAGCCCTTATACTTCTACCAGGAAATAAAATCCTTAAATAAATCACTTCAACTCTGATGAAATTCCTGTGGTACCCCAAAAGAAATAGAGTGGCATATTCTCATCATATCAGGAAATGGGAATGGGGGGGGGGGTTAAAATTCCCAGAGATTGAAACTTATATAAAGGTATCTATAATTAAAATAGTGATGAATTGGATAAATCCTAGATACTCTTCCAATTGGAAAGAGTTACACTCCATTATACTAATGAATGAAAATTATTTATCAAAAAATGCTTTGGTAACTGACAAAGATAACAATATAAGGCACTATTTAAGTTTAAATTTATAGTATAGTACAACAGAATTAATAAACAATATTTTTAATGTGTTTAGAAAATTCAATAACACAAATCTAGATATAAAACTGGGGGATAGATTTTTAATATCATTTACTATTACAAGGGATTTCCATAATAAAACACAGAGAGATTTTTGGTTTATGGGAAAACAACAGAATCTGTACAGAAAATGTTCAGTCTACACCATAAGTTACACAACCCGCTGTAAAAGAACGCCAACCACCGCTATCCCAACCACAACAAACAATACAATAGCTGCCTTCAAACTGAGTCCATAGGATATCCAAAAAATGGCACCACAGTGGTGGTAAAAAATGCAAAATCATTTATTGAATTAAGAACAGATAAATGTTAAGGCTTAAGGTGACATTTTTTGGATATCCTATGGACTCAGCTTTAAGGCAGCTATTGTATCGTTTGTTGTGATTCGGATATTGGTGGTTGGAATTCTTTTACCACAGGTTGTGTAGTTTATGGGAAAACAGTAACCTATTTAGTTGGTTTCAATGTATTGAAAACCAACAAGCTTTGAACACATAAAGTATATTGTCAAGCTATGGCCTATCTCCTAATAACTGGTTGGTTCTTCAGAGTGTCACAGCATACACTAAAGATCTTTGTAGAATAATATATATCTCATCCTTCAAAACTGTACCAAAAATTATAAACTGGATTTTTGGAATTCTATATAATAATATAAATTTTAAGAATGAATTATTATATCTATATAACACTTTAATTGTCTATAAGACAGCTCCTAAAAATTCTTACTGGCACTACCTAAGTAAAGGGTTTCAAGTATCATTATCAATGGAAGATAAAACAAACATTTTATTTTCAGTTAAACTAACTTCTTATTCACAATTCTGGAGGATTTTTCATTGGAAATTTCTACACAGATCCTTTTTGACACCTGAGAAACTCTCAAAAATGAATCCTTCAAACAGCAAGTTATGTTGGAGATGTCATCCGTCCACTAATGCTGACTGGTCTCATATTTTTTATGACTGTACTAATATTAAACCATATTAGAACGAGATTGACAAATTTCTTCAAACTATCCATATTGATATATTCGTTTTGACAAAGTCTTTAATTTTACTGAATGTTGTTAATAGTAATAATATGAAGAAAAATTACCTGTATTTGTTGTGGACAATGTTATCAATAGCCAGAAAATGTATAAGAAGAAGATGGAACTGTAATGTAGGACCCACAATCACTAAAGAAATGCATACTAATGGAGAAAAGAACTAAAGAGTTAATAACTTTTCCTAAGCCATTGGTTAATAGTCCATGTAGGAATCTTTTGAATTTAATTGATACTCTACAGATGGAATCAAACTCTTCCTAACGATCTTAGTTAATACATTAATTTATTATTTAACTACAAATGTTTTTATCTGAATACTTTTTGTCAGGCTGAATGTAAATACTGTAAATAATTATTGAATGTTATGAATGTATTAAATTATTGTGTTATTTCATCAAAATAAAAGTAATTTGAGTAAAAAAAAATAATAAAAAATAAAAATAAAAAGGAAGGGTGTATCATATCAATAAGGGTGAGTACACTCCCCATAGCCACGGTATGCTCTGACACTTGTCAGTGTAATAGTATTGGATTGGTCATACATGGTCCGCTGATGTTGAAGGATGTAAATCAGACATCAGGCATTCACAAATGACATCTGTCCACGTACCATGTGCTGCTGAAAAACATAGGGGCTGTGAGCATTAAAGTTGACATAACTGACACAGTGCTACCCATTCAGCAATGGGTTGTACACCTTTGAGGTGTGGTGCACAGTACACGGCAGGGTGCAGAATAGGTGCACAGCAATACTGTGTACATGGTTGCAGTGGTATCCATGGGAAGGGGCATCACCTAGTAACACAGCACATGCATCACACACATGCATACTGTTGTTGCATGGATTGAATATAGCTGCACTGTATGCTATTGTATACTATATATTATGCATGTTGACAGATCGGTAATAGGAGAACTGTGTGTACTATCATTGTGCAACCTCACCTGTATATGTGTGTGTGTGTGTGTGTGTGTGTGTGTGTGTGTGTGTGTGTGTGTGTGTGTGTGTGTGTGTGTGTGTGTGTGTGTGTGTGTGTGTATCCTGGTGGGTGATTAGTTTGTCGGGTCACTCTGGTGAGGTGGAGGGAGATTGATGCATGTAGGATGCATGTGTGCATATGTGTGCGTGTTTGTGTGGGTGTCCATGTATGCACATGTGTGATTGTGGGGTTGTTCATACAGCAGTACCTCCCTTTGGGATTGTGCAGTACATGGACATGGACTGCCACATGACACACAAGGAATACTTATCATGTATGCAATCACAGGACAGCTGATTGTATAATAAGGTCTGAAGCATGGAACAGGCATTGAGAGTAGGTAGACCCAGGTATACCCTTAATATCGCATTCAGCAGAAAGGTGACTGACAACCCGCGTATGCAGCACTACAGATGCATTGGGGAATTACTAGACAACACCAGGGAGTGTATCCATATATTACAGTTGTCACATGATAGGCTGATTGAGCAGCATATCTGGCATGTACTGAGCAATGCATAAACATGACACTCCAGTGTGTGATATTATGGAATGAACATAGTAGCCCCTCACATATAGGGGCTATGCTCATGATGTTTGGACATACACAGGGTGAACACTGAATGACAGAGGGAGGCCATGTAAAACCACTCCACTCATGTCAGGGGGTAATGGAGTAACAGGTCTTGTGTTGTGATCACTTGTCTAGGCATTTAGAAGAATGATACCTTAATGAGTGGTATCAATGAGTGTATGTTACCAAGTGTGATGCAGGATGGACAGCACATAGGAATATATGGGGGACTGTCTGTAAAGTCACAGATAGGTAGGTATTAAGATGGTGTGTGTGTGTGTGTGTGTGTGTGTGTGTGTGTGTGTGTGTGTGTGTGTGTGTGTGTGTGTGTGTGTGTGTGTGTGTGTGTGTGTGTGTGTGCATGTGTGTACTGTTATGCAATGCTGTATAGGTCTTAAAGTGTGTTTATTGTTTTCTTCCACAGATGGCGAGGTGAGTCAGGGTCCTTCCTGCATGCAGTCTGATGTTGGTGTCCTTACAGACACCAAAGATGATGATAGTACTGTTGAGGCACAGGTGGGGTTATCAAGGGCCAAAACAGTGCCATCATTTGACATCCCCCTTTTATTCACCCCAACCCCACACACAGTTTCAATTACTATACATACCCCATCACCAATGGCCATAGTGAAGGGACAGCTGGCGATTGGTAGCAGTGCAGAGGAAAGTGTGGTAACCCTGCCTACTGTGTCTGGTCGCAGCAGGCATAGCCAGATGTCTGGCAGGGCACCACATAGGCAGATGTCCCAGGGTGCTCATGGTAGTGCTGCTGGTCATTACGCCCCTGGCAGATGCAACACAACTGGTACCAGCAGGCGCATGTTTCAGGCTGTCATGGTGGTGCAGGCACGTATGGAACATTACACCAGACAGGGCCTGAAGCTGCAGAGGGCTGCTCTCACATCTGCAAACAACAAATTCCATGAACTGTCTGGTGCCATCCATGTGTATACCGAGATCATGGATAGATGGTCTGGTGAGATGATGGCCCTCATCAACTATGGTTTGTCCATGCTTGAACATGTGGTGGGAGTGCGGCAACAGCTGCATAGATGTAGGCCAGCAATACCAACAGCTGGCAGTCAATGTGGACATGCTAGGACACCAAGGGGCTTCCACAGTGGGAGTACCAGCTGTGGCACTGCGGAGGGAGTGCTGCCCACACCACAGCAGGCCACAAGCAAGTGGTCTTGGCCAGTCCCAGGAGGGACCTGGTTCCATCTAACATCTGTCATCATCAGGGGAGAATAGCACATCGAGGCCTGTACCTGGATGTGCCAATCGAATCCCTGACAGGCACAGTTTATGTGTCCATGGTCAGAGGCAGTGAACTGCATACCCTGCCAGGTATGGTCTGCACCTGTCCATAAACACCTGTGTAGGGCAGCCACATGGCAGAACTGTGTACATGCATACCCCCACACTATACAAACACACCTAGGTCAACCCCATACCTACACACACCACATCAACATGCCCAGTTCACCTCATTACACCCCTCACCCACACACGTGGTGTCAAATGTATGGCCCACCCTCGGCATCTGGCAAACCAACAACACACCCAGTGCATATGATGATACCTGTGCCACATCCCTGTCATCCATGCCATTGATGCAGGGACAGGCTAATATGGTTCTGATGCACATGGTGACTGTACAAAGGTGTAGCAAAGTACTGCAGTGTAACATGTTGTCAGGAGTAAAGTGTAATGCATATATGTCAAGTAATGTAGTCATCCAGCAATGATGCATTATAGCTGTTAGTAACACTGGTTGATTGTGGTTTTTATAATGTTATCCATTTGTGTTGCAGGTGTACATGTGTCAGCATGAGGATGGTCTGCAGTCATATTTCACAGGGGGTATGGCACTGTGGTGACACCATGGCTATGACATATCTGGGGTACAGTTGACCACGTCACAGGTTTGTATAACAGTTATTGCATGTGTGCCACATGGACAGTTGACCCACTGGGACATGCATAATCTGAACCTGATGTAGACCCATCCACATACATGCACACTCTTACTTGGCAACACTGGGACTAGACCCCTACCTAGGTATGTAGTGATACAGTAGTATGTGCTTTTATTGCACACACCACATAATGTTTAGGGTGAGGTGTGTTCCAGGTTACATGTTACATGCAGAAAGAATATCCCCTGGCATGTACAGTATTCTAATGGGGGATGTAATGGGTGTATATGGACAATACATAGTGTGGCATACCTTCATATACACATTAACAGACATATAACAGGCAGACACATGTCCAAGAGACCTAGGCCTATTGCTGCTAACTAACTTGACCATGTGTCCAATGTGTTACAGGTAGGATGCACACAGCACATGCATAACTGGTCTGGATTGTGGTATCAGTTACCTGTATGGTTGATGGTGACAGTGGTAACCATAAAGTGGCACATGGGGCCTATACTGGGTGTACCTTGGTGTAATGACAGTGTACACAGAACCCACATCCTCCAGTGGATATTGTACTCCCTGAAATCCATGATGACACTCTGACATACCCACCATCACACATTGCCCATGACTGAGATACAACCCACTGTATACCCAACAGTGGTACTACAGGGATCTGCATCTAATGCACATGCCACAGGCATAGAAGGGTGTTGCATTGTCATGCCTCACCTATACGCAGCAACAACACTATCTGTACTACTGTGTGGCAATGGGTATTGTAATAGGAGTATGTGGCCTCAGAATGCTGTACCCTACAGATATACGGACATGCACACATACACACACTTGCCAGAACTCAGTGGGTATCCCATGCCTATCAACCCATTTGTACAACACTGTTGTGCTGGTACTGCAAGCCTAGTGTAACCAGTATGGAGAGGAGCTTAACAGGGTACATGTAATGTCCCATATAGCAGCAGCCACAACTGACTATGGCAATGGGTGTTGCAGTGGTTGTGAAGGCCTTCATGGAATTCCCAAGTATAGGTGTGCTAACACAGAGACACTGCTATACTCAGTCATACACACATACATATGTGACAGTACTGGGGTACATCACTGCAGGTGGTCATAGCTGTGTACCTAGCTATTGTCCAGGGAGAGATGGGTTGTGTAGGGGATGTGTGTACAGTAGTATCCTGCCACCTGCCATGTGGCAGAAGGCAATCTATCAACAAACACTACTGTGGTGACCCTCAGGGTGAGAGTGACATGCATCAGCCAATCCTACAGGTGCCTCCTGCACATGGCTACTGAGGTGAACAAGTTGACATGTATGCAACATGCATTACAACACATGGTTAGTGTCTGTGATGGAGACTTGTACCCAAGCATGTTCTGTTGACTGAGGTAGTGTAGTGGAGGTACCCGTGGCATGTGGGGAATATAGGGTGTTGTCTCCTATATGTGCCAGTTCTTACTCAGCTGAGCAGACATGTCAGTGTCAATCAAGCTTAGGATGCCTGTACATATCCCAGCTGGATACCTGCCATCTGCACATCTATACGGGGACTGACAGTCATCAACTTTGCAAGTAGCTATGCAGTAGGATGAATGTGTTGAGAGATAGATGTTTGACAACAATATGTATGCCATAACTACATGTTAGAAGCCCTCACTAACATGTGCTTTACAGACGGTAGTCCAAAGTTGCATTTTACATGTCAGATCACTGTCCAGTAGGGGTTATACACTGTGACACAGCTCACACACCAGGGATACAAAAGAGAGGCCTCAGAGTCCAGGTATGCTTGCAGGTGTGCCTGTTGTCAGTACTACAATTAGCACTCTACTCTTGCCTTGGTAAGCACTGTCAACAGTTGCACCACCATGATACACTACATGCCTACTACCCCTATATGTAACACATTCACGTGGATAACAGTGCTGTACAGGCCTCATAGATGACTGTGTCCCAGACATGACACTCACACCCCTTGCTACTGTAATGACAGCACATAGGTGCATGTATTGTACATGGCATTACATACACTTATTACAGATGTCATTACCCTGCTATGTTATCAGACAGAGTGGCGTGAACTGGTTACCAGGGCTAAGCCATGCTTAGCAGGTATCAACATTGCTGCAATATAACAGCTAAGCTGATTTGTGCACTGGTAAGCAAAGCCTGCACTGTGTAAGCGCCCATACATTTACCCATAGCTTAGCATCACGCAAACATGCACAAATGTGCTTAAAACTGCTCAAAACTTCCTTAACCACTCTATATCCGACAGCCCTTGTTCTACCCAGCAACAAAATGAATAGCCCTTGCAGGTCTTTATACCTAGGACTTTGTGCACTATAGTCACAACACTTAACCACTACACTATGACCACTGTGAAGACAGCTGTTGTTTTGTCCAATATATCTGTCAATAGACATATCGATTAGTATTGAACAATTGCCTTTACTTCCACAATTGTGTAGTACTTGTTATTAATATGATTGTTGCATTACATATGTTGTTTTATCATAATGTACACATAGCAGATACATACGGTGAGATACATCTGTGAAGTTTATACATGACAGGAATATGGATATATACATATAATCAGCTGATATATGTCTACATGTACATAGACATGTATATTCATACATATGTCTGTATACACATCTGTACAGTGCAACATATATATATGGCCATGTGTACATCTCTTCGTATATACACACACACACACATATATATATATATATATATATATATATATATATATATATATATATATATATATATATATGGCCATGTGTACATCTCTTCGTATATACACACACGCATATACATATATATATATATATATATATCTATATATCTATCTATATATATATATGTCTATATAGCTATACATGTATTTACATTCCATGTGTACAGATATGCCTATTTATGTAGATATATATGTAGATATCGATAGGTATATGTGCATACATATCTATTGTGATATACCTATTACTGTCAATATATATGTAGCTATCCATATGTATATGTGCATATGTATCTCTATCTGTATATGTGTAGACATGTATTGCTGTGTATATGTATATATCTGAGTGTTTATATATATATATATATATATATATATATATATATATATATATATATGTGTGTGTGTGTGTGTGTGTGTACATATGCATATCCGTCTATGTATGTCGTATCTCTCTCTCTCTATATATATATATGGATAATTATATATGCATATATGTTCACCATATGTCCAGAACATGGAGTGGAGTCCTACCTCAGCCCCAATAGTCCCAACCTCTTAGTGCAAGAGGATGTCAGGTATGTATTGCAGGTGTATATGTAGACTATTGCTACTGCAATAGGGGCTGTCTTCACAGACATGTTGTGTGTGGGAGGTCACGTCTGCTTTTAAAATGTGCACCACTGGCTACTGACAGACATCGTAAGGACATCATAGTACAGTACCACTGCTAGCACAGTAATGATCCTGTGGACTAGAGCAGAGATATGGCCAATAAATGTGGACAGTCTGACACACTGTGGTCAGTCCAGAGGTATACACAGAACCCCTTAATGCAAGACATTTGGACCAAGCCTGACAATGTGGATGTTAACAGCCATATAGATGAGTATATCATGTAAATACTGGTATACATTTGCCCCCAATAGGTTATGCATGCACAAAGCCCTGTCTGTCCTGACACATAATAACTGCTGGTACAGAGGTGACATGGCCACATACTACCCACTAGCTTGTGACATACATCTGTACAACATCCCACTGTTTTGTCAGAAATACATGGCTGTTATGGTGGCCTGGCAGTAGTACATCTAGCAAGCATCTGGACATAACATCACACTGGGTAAGTACACTAAGTTGCTAGGCATGCGACAAAGCACTGTGCAGGCTACAGGCAGACTGTCACAACACTGGCCTACACTTCTTATGGGGAATACACATGTACCTGCATATATAGCAGGCTCTACAGGTATGTCAAAGCACAGGATAACAGACACCTGTGTCAAAGTGCATAACCACAACCAATGTGAATAGAGCCACAGCCACACATGGTAAGCTAGCATAATATTACAGTATATGGACTATATGATCAATACCATCCTCATATGTGCCACTCACACACTAAACCTACATATACTGGCCTACTACACAGTGTGGTCCGATGTCTGTCTGTGGTATGGGCCATGTGTGTGTTTGGCCCTACAATCATGTAAGCCAATAGGGTAACATACACTCTAGCAGCATGTAACATCAGATAGAACAGGACCAAGAACAATGACATCTACCACAGTCTGTACACAGGCCAAGGTACATATTCACAATACACACACTGTCAACAATCCCCATAGGTACACAGACCTCAGAATTGTACTCACAACCACAGAATGCCCAGGTTATGTCCTCAAATATAACCCCTACTATACATAACATGTGTAGCATGGCTTGTTATCAGATATGATGTCAACAAATTATGGTGTACAGAACATATGTACCTCTTACTGCATGACATATGTAGAAAGGCTGATAGAGTTGTGGCTGGAGGCACAAACACAGGGTCAACATTGACATGTTGTTGTGATAACCGCATACATTTACTGATGTAACAGGGTTTGTTGTGACATATGTCCTATGAGGGTTATGAAGTCAGTAACTCTCATGGCTGTCACCATGTACTGACTGCAATCCTCACACTATGCTTGTGCAGTTCTCAAATAGGTGCTCTGTGAGTAACACAAGAAACCAAAGGCACCACACACTGCCCAGTCTGCAGATGACCCTACAGATGGGGGTTTCCTCAAAAACATAGCACTTTCATGACAGGTATTAAAACATGTAGACCAGCCATATCCACACAAACCCTGTTAAACCGACATTACTCCAAATGCAGAATAGCAACACTTACATTCTGTAGTCATGTCAGACCCATCCCCCTCCTGTGTGTTTGCCTCTTTCCACAGTGTATGTTAGAGGTAAATCCCCGATCCATCTGTGATGCTGTTTGCCAATCACCAGATCTAGGTCCTGCTCACAGTGAATGAAAAGGCCCAACACCAACATGATGTTCCTAGATATTGGAGTGAGTTTCAGTGGAACTGGCTATGGGAATGTTACCACAGCTGTTCCACATGCAATCAGCTAGAGGAGGGCTGCAATTCTTGTAGAGGCCATCAGCTGATCATGAACATCACTTACAAAACACATGCAGCTGCCTAAGCAAAGCAGGTGTAGTTCTCCACATCCACCAGAGAGGGAGGGAGAGAGGCAGACAGAGACAAAGTAAGTCAGGGAGGAGGTGGGAGAGTAAAACCTAAGCATGTTTGTGTCAAACACTTACCAGAATAGGGTATCAAACCCCTGACTATGTATTGCTATCACATGTCTATGTAGTTATTGCATGCACCACCTAGCTTACATGTTGAGGAGCTGTCCAAATGTATATGTGATGGTGAGTGACATCTGCAACAGTAATATGGTAGCAAAACGGTAGGTGTAGTACACTTGCCTGTCCACATGAACAGGTGTCAGTGTCAACGCAGCCATACTCTCTCAGGGACTCACACACATTTTCACACTTGGCAGGGTCAGGAATACACTTCCTAACTAGTTAGTTTGCCACAATACAGTACTGTGCAGGTATCACATTCACCACAGGGGTTATCCAGAGGTTATATGGGCAAAGGGTATGTGGATGTGTCTGACATTAGACAGCATGCTTCAGTATGCCAATGGGGTTGTAGTGAGTGGGAATGTGGTAAAAAGCATAATACACCACACACACAGACACAGGGTGCCAGTACTGACATGCATGAGTGCATTGCTTCATGGATGTGTAGTGGCTGACTGTGCCAGAGGGCTATACAAGGCTAGGTGAAATGTATACCTTGGCATCATGCCACATGACAATGGCCTGTAGTGTGGCTCAGGGATGTAGTGTCTGGATTGGCCCACACAGGTGAGTATTGTATTCACCATCCAGTCACCTGGGTAACTAGTGTGTGTGGCCATTGCTGTTCAATGTTTACCATGCATGTATACTTTAGTCCATGACATGGACACTGTCTGGGATGTGCACACATCCCCACATGCATGTACAGTGACATGTGGAACTGTACCTGGGGTGTCTGGCCCATGTTGTGTACACAGATTGTTATAATCAGATGTGCCTGTCCTGGCCTCATGTGCTGGGAACAGGTAAAGGATGGCAGGTTGACCCCGCACCTACATTGATAACATGATACAGATATTTCCTGGTGTCAATGGCATCTGTCTATACAGGGCATGTGTATAATGCATGGTATGTCCTTTGTGGGTCACATTTGATGGTACCACAGGTGTTGCAGGCATCCAGTGTGGAGCATAGTGAAGGCACACTGTCTGCATGTACGTGCGTATTATACTGATGGACAAGGTACCCTGTCATCTGTAGTCCACTGCAATCACACCATGGTTACAATTTGTGGGCAATATGCAGGGTACTACCACCATAGCAGTTGTTGCCTAGGCACATGTTTGAGTATGAGACATGGGTTGAGAGTGTTCTCTGTGTAATATAAGTGTTGCTAACTTTGTTCGCCAGGCCTTGATGTAACATGTAGGAGTATGGATTGCCACCCAAGCCTCTCAACTATTTCACACCTGTTTTCCTTGTAAGGTGGACATTGTGACATATAATAGGGCCACCATATAAGAAATTTGTGAAATGCGCTCCACAATGAGTCCAGTTGTTACACACTCACAGCCACCTCCACACAGGATACAAATAACACACACACACACCTGCCATGTTTGGGATTAGAACTCCTACCTAAGTTGTTTATCACACTACAACATTACATAGTTAGATGACGTGCCATGGAGATTACTGTAACAGTCCATCTCCAAAGGTGTATTTCACAGTGAATGACATCAAAAGGCTTGCCAAAGTAGGGCATTTGATTTGTACTGAGTGTGACTACCCTAAAAAACATTGCTCCCTACACAGACAGAGACACACACACACACACACACACACACACACACACACACACACACACACACACACACACACACACACACACACACACAGTTGCCATGTTTGGGATTAGAACTCCTACGTAAATAGATTATCACACTAAAGCATTGCCCAGTCATAGGATGAGCCACAGAGATTACTGGGATACACCTTTCCCAAATTTGTATTTCACAGTGAATGGCATCTGCAGTCTTGCCAAAGTAGGGCATTTGAATTGTAGTGAGTGTGACTAGCCTAAAATGCATTGCTCCCTACACAGACAGAGACATGCACACAGTTGTCATGTCTGGGATTAGAACTTCTACCTAACTACTTTATTACACTACAGCATTATGCAGTTATAAAACACACCACAGAAATTACTGGGCTGCATTTGTCCCAAAGGTGTATTTCACTGTGAATTACTTTAGCAGGCTTGGCAAAGTAGGGCAGTTGAGTTGTAGTGAGTGTAACTAGCTTAAAAATCATTGCTCCCTACACAGACAAAGAAGCACACACACAAACATCCACACTTGCCATGTGAGGGAATAGAACCCCTACCAAAGTACTATATCACACTACAGCATTATACTGTTATAGGATGCAGCACATAGATTGTTGGGATACAGCTTTCCCAAAGGTGTATTTCACAGTGAATGGCATCAGCAAAATTGCCAAAGTAGGGCATATGTATTATAGTGAGTGTGACTAGCCTAAAAAGCATTGCTCCCTACACAGACAGAGACACATACACACAAATACACACACACAATTGCCATGTCTAGGATTAGAATTCTGCCTGACTACATTATCACACTACAGCATTACACAGTTTTAGGATGAGCCACTGAGGTTACTGGGCTACTCCATTCCCAAAATTGTATTTCAAAGTGGATGACATCAGCAGGCTTGTCATAGTAGGGCAATGGGGAGGGCAGTGTGTGTGCATGGGCCATAACCCATTCATCTAGAGGTTGACACACCACATGCAAGCACACGCAGGCTTATATTCCACAGATCCATTTATATAACTGCTATATGACTACTGCATTGTACAGTCATGTTGCACAGCTAGCACTTGCATCACATAGCCTGTAATGTTGATGGATACCAGTGGCTAATTTCTACAGTGAGTTACATTTACACATCATGTGGTTGTAGCCATTTGGCTGTGTGCTATTTGGGACAGGCCTTATGATGGATAGCTCTTTGTCACAGTTACTCTCTTCCACACATCTACATATTCTACTTTTGACATATTATAGAGTGTTGTCCTTGTATATATGTCTGTATTCCTAACCAATGTGTGTGCAAAGCATGACTGGTGCATGCTGAGGAGTGTATGCACTAACATCTACAACTATCAGATATGTATGGACCACTGTTGTTTGCAGACATGGGCTTCATTAAAGTGTGTGAGCATGCTCAGTATGACCTTTCAGTATGATGTTGTCTGACATTGCCTTCATTTCTCTAAGTGTATGAGCGCGCCAGGTATGCCCTTCTGTATTGAATGCGTAGATCCATTCCATGTAGTTTGTACTCCAGTGCAGACCTTTGTGTTGTACACCTAGAGGTAGCAAACTTGTTTCTGCAGGGTATCTGTAGATCATTTGGCAATTTGGGGTCAATCTGTGCAAGGGATAGTGTGCACTGTAGATGATTGTGTCGCTGCTGCCTCTGCTACATGGTACTGGCATTAGCAGAGGTATTTAGATATGTCTACTGTTATACACTGTGAAGTTTTATGTCTTCAATTACTGTTAGGTGGACATTTTTGCCCATAGTGATGTCCTGGGGAACAAGGGTGAATGCAGCTGTGTGCAGTATTGTGGGCAAATACCTACATATTCATGGAAAGTTATGCCATTCTAGGGGGTAGCTGCAGACACTTGCTGCTGGGTCTGTGTATCTAGTTCAGCACCTTGGTACAGTACTGGCAGGGGATCCCATACCTGTACATCCATCGACATGACAGTATGGCCTTATCTTGCTATGGCAATACCTCACAGCTGTACAGATTCACACAGTTTACCCAGAGACAAGAGTCATAAGTCAGGACATTACCCCTATCGTGGTGTATGGGCAGGTTTGTAGCCACCCATTTATGTGTTTGCAGTCAGGGATAGTATGTGCTCACAGCTGTGCGTCGGACCTTGCACATCCAATGCTGCCCATGCTCCCACCCCCCATCTATTATTCTATCCCCTTCCATACATTATGCATGCATTCTCTAATGCTTTCATTAAGGTTATCACCTCATCACAGCTGTGTTTTGGTGTTGGTCCACAGTTCATGCAGTGGGACATGGTGGACATGTTACTATGGTTTGTCCACATGGCCTTGCATATGTGGAGTGTGTTATGTTGTTATTTGAGTGTCCATGACATAACATGCATTGGTAGTACGTGTGAGACACAGGCCTTTGGCAGATGCCTGTAGGCCATTTGGTGGTGATGCAGGCCAGCTTAGGCAGGCCATTGCATTCTATCAGTCCTACAGTCCCAGACCGCCATACAGTATATTCCCCTGGGGTGCCAGGGTAGGTGTGCTGGGGATTCATGCCAATACTTTCTATCAGTATTGATCAGGTGGTGTGGATGCTGGCAGGGTGCTACTTACAGCTAGGGACACACCTGCATGGAACACCTGCTCTGCATGCTGAATTCTTTCACTATTGCCATACACAGGTGGGGGTCATATTGTACCCATTCCCAACAGCAGTGATACAACCTGAGAGGTGCCTGTGGGTGGTGTTTGGGTGAGCTGGATGCATGTGTGCTATGGACACTTCTTGCATCTGCCTCACAGATATGCATGGGGCATTCCAGTTATGCTGGCATGTGCAGGTACATCAGCTGTTTCCCAATGCATCAGTCCCATCACCTTTGTGATTTGTAAGTGTTCGGCCAGACGACACCGGTATTCCCTACTACAGGCCCAGATGATGTGATGCATACCTTTATGTACAATTCCAAGGGTGTGTCCATTTCACAGTTACACATTACATACTGTATGTCTGGGGTACTTTTCCCTATGTACTGCTTGTTTAGCTAACCCAACAGCCATGCCATGCCCATCTTTAAGATGGTGACACATTTTACCACCATACGTTTACAATGGCTTACTGCTAGCATGTGTTATATTGGTGGGAATTGTCTTTGGCATTGCAGTTGTGAGGACTTGGCCCTGTCATCAGCATTAGTGGGCAATGGCCACCAGGTCAAACCCCAACATGCATAATACTGACCACTCTCACACAATATGAAATATACACCAACCTAACACACACATACCTGCATATTGTACAAATTCTGCAATCTATCCTGCTACCTGGGTATTTGTGCTCCACTGGTATTATACCTACACATACATGTTACTACATTTCTACATAGGAATGGGGGGGGGCACACCTGACTGTTACTGCATGTCTACATAGGAATGGGGGGCACACCTGCCTGTTACTAAATGTCTACTTAGGATTGGGAGGGGACACACCTGCCTGTTACTACATGTCTACATAGGATTGGGGGGGCACACCTGCCTGTTACTAGATGTCTATATAGGATTGGGGGGCACACTGACAGTTTCTACATTTCTACAGAGGATTGGGGAGGGGGCACACCTGACTGTTTCTCCCTTTCTACATAGTATTGGGGGAGCACACAGGACTGTTACTACATGTCTACATAGGATTGGGGGGCACATCTGATTGTTTCTACATTTCTACACCAGATGGGGGGGCACACCTGACTGTTTCTATATTTCTACACAGTATTGGGGAGGCACACCTGACACTTGTACACATTTGCTATGACTGTACTGGTATGTCAGGTACTCCATTTCATTCTGTATTCTAACCTATCATGCTGACTAGAAGCATATCAGTGTATTACAGGTCTTAGGTTTGATTGACTTACATATTAGTTTCTGACTTCCTACCCTTCAGAACTAACATCCCACTGCCTGACCTGATGTAGTCTGTCTGTGTAGGCCTGGGAAGGAGGTTACCTACAGGTGTTTGTTTGTGTTTGTCTACACCTGTCCTGCTGGCTGAGACTGTAGTTGGGTATGTGAACCCCCCTGACTGGCATGTGTGTGTCACTGTGGGTTGGGAGGGTGGCATAATGGTGAAGGTGTTTGCCTTACAAGCAGAAGGTGTGGGGTTTGAGTCTCACAAGGGATAATTGGCTAGGCTGAAAATGCCTCGCAAGGGCAGTTAGCTTAGTATTAATCTATGAACCTATGAACCTATATGGACACACATGTGGCCCAGCACATCTCCTGCAGTGGGGTTTGTTAACATGTGTAGTACTGGCTACTATGTTGATCCCAGTATTTGTTACAGATCTCATGCTGACACTATAAGTGTCTACTATCTGCTGGCATCCCATTCAGTCACCCAGTTCCCTTGCATGCTCACAACCATACCACAGATACAAGTAACAACACATACTACTCTATTTGGCAATTGGTAAGGAGAGTGACTTACCTTGTGAGTGTGCCAGTATTGAGGATGGTACTGGGGGGTTGCCTATGTCAGATGCACATAGTACCCTCTCTATACATGGTAGAGCACAGGTAGTGTCATTTTGGCATCCCTTTTACTGTATGTGCTAGTCAGAGAGAGATGTGCAATTCCCTGGGTCATTACTGTGGCAGTGTATGTGCTATGCGTTGCCTCTTTGCCAAGGCCAGGGCATACTGGCCATGCCTCCATCTGCCTACTGGGGCAGGCTTAGGTTGTTCCTCCTCTGAGTCACTCTGTGCCTGTGCAGGCCTTGGCATTGGTGGGGGGGCTGTGTGGCCCTGTTCCATGCTGTTCCTGCTGCAGCTGTTTCTGCAGGATCATATTGTGTAGCATGGCACATACAATGACAATCTGAGTACATGTAGCTGGTGAGTACTGCAAGGCTCCACCAGATGTTTCCAGGAACCAGAACCATGACTTGAGCATCCCAAACACATGCTCTATTATAATTCTGGTCTGTGCGTGTGCCTCATTATGGCATTCTTGTTCGGGGGTGTGTGCACTTCTGATGGGTGTCACCAGCCACAGATCCAGTGCGTAACCAGCATCCCCCATTAGGTGACTGTAAGGGATGTCCCCATTGTCAAATCTCTGGTACAGCTGCATCAGATGTCAGATGTCGTAATCGTGATAGCTTCCAGGGCAGCCAGCACACACATTCATTGTAATGCCCTGGACATCACACATGACCTGGCAGTTGATGGAAGGGATGACCCTGCGGTTGATGTAGACCCCACTCCAATCACTGAGTAGTGCTTTGATGTGTATGTGCATGCAGTCTATAGCACTCACTACCTCAGGGTATTCTGCTATTTGGTGGAAGAGATGTATATTGCTGGCCAAAACCTCATGGGTATTGAGGAAATATATGTGCTCACTGGCATGTTCTGACATGGCAGCCAGGAACTGTTGGAATACCCTGGATGCTGATGCCTGTGAGATCCCCATGATATCCAGTAGAAAAAAGCTCACAGAAGTAGAAATGCTTGATTTATTACACAGGATAAAAGCTTTCAGGATAAACCCTTCCTTAGTTATCAAAGAATATATTTTACTTGCAATTCATCTCATTTTATATTCTGAAAAGCATAATAGCACATGACACAGTCAACCAATAAAAAAAACACAACATATTAACAAGCAATTAATCTAAAAACACATTATCAAAGAATAAAATGCCAATAAAAACACAACATATTAACAAGCTTTTTTTCTACTGGAACTTGTACTTTTGTTCCTGGTGGTTTACTACAGTTAGTTCATTGATTTTTACATCCCCATGATATCCCCATTTGGGCTTTGGGCGGTACCTGTAGCTAGTATTCCTAGGCCTACACATACCTTGGTATCCACTGGGATGGGTTCCCCTCTGTTAGTTCTGTGTGTCAGGCGTGGCCGGCACAGCTCAACAATTTGCTGTAGGAAGTGCCTGTCCACCCTATAGCACTCCACTATCTCCAGATCTTGTAGCCCTTGATAGGATGCCCTGCATCTGTACACCCTTCTCCGTCTCCTCACTGTGGTTTGGTCTACAGCATTCTCATCCTCACCACCCTCAGCCTTTTACACGTGTTGATCTCCAATAGCTGCTGCAGCCCCTACCATTTTGTTATTTTTGTTTGTTAAAAGTTCCCCACTTGTATGCACCAGTGGTATAGAGTATGTGGGAAAAAATAGAGGGAAAGGTATTTGCATAGTTTATAGTAGTGTTCTGGGCTGGGCTGCTGCCTGTGTAATTGGCTGATTCTGATACATTTCACCTGCCAGCTATGCTAGTTCTAGATTACCTTCCTACTGCTGTTTTCCCTGCCCATTGCCTTCCTGTTTAAGCCCGGGGGCGCGCCGCGCAAACACTGTGCTCAAATGTGCACAGAGCTGCTATTTCCTGGTTTACTTTTTTTTAATTTTTACTTTAAAACCCGGTGCGTGGCACGCACACCCACTTAGGCAATGTAAAGAGTGCTAGGCAGCCTCAGACATACCCACTTGCTTAGCTCTGCTAAGCTAAGGGCAAACCTGAGTCACAGGGCTCCAATCCGCTTACAGTATGCCTGACACCCCCTCATGATGTCAGCTAACTTCTAGGCTTGCACCAAGGTATTCCTGCTCTTAAACTGTTGGGTGCTGACTAGCATGCATGGGAAATCTGGGATTCAGAATCATTCCCCTCATTTGCATAGGATTGCCTGCTGATGAATAGTAACAGGTCCCACACTGAGCCTCCCCCTTTAGCAACCACTATTCAGTGACCATGTTGTCTTCTGCCTGCCATTGAGTATAATGGCAAAATAGTGATTTTGGTTAGAATGCTTATTTTAGGGTTTTTATTTTATATTATACCTGATCCCGTTTGCATGCCGCTGCCCTGCGCTTAACAGCCGAGATCAGCTAAAAAAAAAAAAGTTTTTTTTTTTATTTTTGCAACTGTTTTCCATGACAATGGCCATATATTTGGCCATTGGCATGATTTCTACATGATATCCACCCTTTACTTGGAGCTATCATGCCTCTGTTTTGTAGTTTGCAGAAATGTACTCTGTTACTGACCCTGTACATTTCTTCAGATTACACTAGTCCTGCATGGCCGGCTTCCAGCTTTCTGGATAGCAAATTCACCTCATTTGCATGGATCTCACCTGCAAATGGGGTAATTTGCATACAGGGACTGAGTCTGTGCAGGACTAGTGCAGGAGCGCTCGTGCATGTCCCTACAGCTTATTCCTGGATTGCATGGCAGACATATTGCCTGCTGGAACTCCTGCACTCGTCCTGCACACTGTGCAGGGCTTGCTGAATCTGGGGGAAAGATATTCGAAGAGAAATACAGGCAAAAGCATCCAGACATGGAAAATTTCATAATACAAAAATTAATAGCACAAGGATCTAATGTGGAAAAGAAGATTAGTAAAGCAGAAGTTAAAGAAATAGAAGTTGAAGTTATGGAGTGCCTGCAAAGTGAAGGATTTAATGTAGAACATCTAACACAGACTTAATTACAGAATGATGGAGTGAGTCCCCAGAATAAGGAAAAGCAAGATCAGCAGACACGTGAAGAAGAAATATGGACATGGGAAAGGAAAATAGATTTAATATGGGTTAATATTTATGCAAAGGAGAAAGCAAAACTAACCAATACAAAAAGAGCAGCACCAAAGATATTTGAAGAGAAATGGCAAAGGAATCTGGATATGAAAAACTTTACAATACAAAAAATAAGGAGATTAAGAGGAAAGGTAGAAAAAGAGATTAGTAATGGAGAAGTCAAAGAAATAGAATCTGAGGTTATAGAGCAGCTGCAAAGAGAAGGATTTAGTGTAGAAAATCGAATGCAGAAAGCACCACAACAGGATAGAGCAAAGGATATCCAAATTAAGGGGAAAGCAGTGCAACAGGAAGCAATTAGTCAGATGCCATATCAAGATATTTTGGAGCCTTCCATAGGAAACCAGTATAAATGTTCACTTGAAGCTAGCCAGCAAATGAAGAAACAGGAAACTACGGAAACTCTGTTGCAGTCAATGTTGAGAAGTGATAGGCCAGTCAGTTTCCATATGATAGAGCAACAGATGGCACAGGATGAAGTTGCTCAGGAAGATGGTATAGAATCTTCTATAGAATGCCCACAGGAAACAAAAAATAAGGGATGTGCCCTCAGTTTGGAAGAAAATGAGTTAAGAGAAGAGTTGCTTGATTTAATAGACATAGACAGATATATCAAGATCAATGAACGAAATAGACTGCAGAAGGTTAATACAACCCCAAAAGTCAGAAATTTGATAAAACAAATGAACGCAGCAATTAGGGCTGTCCCTAGAGACCCATGTGATATAACAGAAGTAAACAGGATATATTACTGTGCTGCTAAATTAATAACTGATAAAGTTCTTCCACAGGAACACAGAGTAGCGAGGGAAAGGAAGGGACAAAGGTGAAAACCATCATGGAAATATCAAATAGAGAAAATTATAAAGCAACTAAGACAGAAGTGTCACTGTTATAAGATTATAGAATAGGGAACAGATCATCAAACATACTAAGAAAGATAGATATGATAAAAGTAATGCACAGTATTAGAACAGACCAGGATCTATCATGTACTATTGCAAATAACAAACTAAAAGTTTCAACACAGGCAGAAAGACTTAGAAGATGTGAAGATAAATATAAAGGTAAAGTACAAAATAAGCAATTTATTGATGATCCAAAAAATTTTATAGAGAATTGGGAAATAAGGTAAAAGGGATTGAAAAACTGCCAAAAAAGAAGAAACAGATACAATTTGGAGAAGTATCTATGAAGATCCTGTAGGACATAACAAAGATGCTAAATGGAGAGAAGAAGCAAAAGAAAGAATAAGAGGGTTAAAGGTACAGGATATGAAATAGGATGAAGTAACAACCAGAGAGATTGAAATAAAGTTAAGAAAAGCCTATAACTGGAAAGCCCCAGGCCCAGATGTAGTACCTAACTTTTGGCTGAAAGTATTAACATATTTGCATGAGGATTTAGCCATGTGTAAGAACTATTTATATGTGCACCCCAAACAGACACCACACTGGTTAACAACAAGAAAAATAATGCTCTTACTTAAGAGTGAACCTGCAAGCTACCCTAAAAATTATAGACCAATAATGTGTCTTCCAACGACTTATAAACTATACATGGGAATTGATGAATGACAGAGTTTATAGTCATTTAAAAAAAACTCAGTTATGGCAGTAGAACAAAAGGGCAATAAAAAAAGTCATGTAACAAAGGATCATTTATTGTTAAATAAAAGTTATAGTGGAGAACTGTAAAAATGGGAAGAATCTAAGTATGGCATGGTTTGATTACAAAAGAGCATTTGATAGTATCCCACGTTCATGGATAAAAGAGTGCTTAAAAATGTATAAGATACACCCTACACTGATTGACTATATTACACTAACCATGAAACAATGGCAGACCACTTTGCAATTAAGCCATGCTAAAGGACAGATTATTATCCCAGGGATAAAAATTCAAAGGGGGATATTCCAGGGTGACTCTATCATCATTGGTATTCTGCCTTGCCATTAATCCATTAAGCTGTTTACTTAACAGCTTAGGCCATGGCTACAATTTGGCTCCTAGAAAACAACAAAGTCTAATGACTTCTCATCTTCTCTTTGTCGATGATTTAAAACTGTATAGCTCATCAAATGAGGAACTGAAAGCACAGCTTTAGGTTGTCAAAACTTTTTCAGATGATATTGGAATGTCATTTGGTCTTGATAAATGTGCAAAAGCAACCTTTAAAAAGGGAAAACTGCAGCACCAGAAAAACATCAGTTTGGGACAAAAATGTGATATAAAAGAACTTGAGCAAGAGAGAGGGTATAAATATTTGGGAAATGATGAAGGATCAGCAATAAAACATGAACAAATGCAAATAAAACTCTGTAAGGATACTTTAGAAGACTTAAATGAATCCTGAGAACAGCATTGACATCTAGGAACAAGACTCAAGCTATAAATCAATTTGCTCTTCCTGTCCTAACATACAGTTTTGGAGTGATTGTCTGGCCCCAAAAAGTGTTACATTAGATATAAAACAAGAAGGATGCTTCATGCACACCAAATGATTTATAAAAGTCAGTGTATACCAAGATTATATATTCCCCATTCCGAAGGAGGGATGGGCCTCCTTGAAATTGATTATATGTATAAATCTGCAATCGTGGGACTCCACACATATCTACTCACCTCACAAGATCCAAATCTAGTGAAAGTTTTAAAACATGAGGAGCATAAATCTAAGATGACTTCTCTGCTTAATTTAGCAGAAGCATATCGACGTCAAGCAGGAATGGAAATAAAACCAGAAGTAGATAAAAAACAGGCAACAACTGAATGTGCCAAAAAACAAAAGAAAGAATATAATGTGAAGGACCAGATGAGAAGGCAAGAAATGTGAAAAAAACATAAATATAGTTGCAAGTATAGAAAACTTCTGGAAGAGCCTCATGCTGATCAGGAACAACACCAAGAAATGAAAGGTTAATATTGGCAGACCAAGATAGTGAGATACATACACGCTGGTCGACAAAGTCCATATAACATGTGGGAGAAACAGACAAATGTAGGTTTTGTAAAACCGAATTGGAAACAGTCACACACCTTGTTACTGGTTGCGACACAATAATAGCAGAAAGACTGTATACTGAAAGGCATAATAATGTGGCAAGACTGTTGCACTGGGGATTGTGCAAACATTATGGTACTGAAGTGACTGAAAAACACTGGAAACATGAACCACAAAGCATCATTAAAAATGATGAAGTTTATATCATATGGGATCACCCACTACCAACAGTCCAAAAGATAGATGCTAGAAAACTGGATATAGTGGTCCAAGAAAAGAAGACAAAAGTAACATTGATAATTGAAATCACCACACCCAGTGACTATAGTGTCTTGCATACAGAAAGAGACAAAGTCATAAAATACCAGGATCTGCATGTAGAAATGAGAGCAATGTGGAAGAAAGCTAACCAAACAGTTCCAAATGTAGTAGGAGCAACAGGTCTTATAAAAAATTATTTATATTCGTATTTGGATATGCTACCAATCCATGCAACTCCGTACGAAATGCAGAAGGAGTAATTACTGGGTACATTGTGGGTGCTGCAAAGAGTACTACTGGCTAACATCAAAGATTGAAACAATACTAATTTCACAAACTTTAATCATACTTTGACTTAGGAATGGGGTCCATTTCCATCATGGTATTAGAAACCCAAAAGACTTGGAGAAATTAAAAAAGACAATTATTCACCATATCTTAAGAGAATATTAAAGCTAACTTGGAAGAAACAGATAAAGAAATAGCAAATATTTATGTTTATTTTCAAACACAATAATATTAAAATAGTTTTGCAATTTATAATTACTAAATATTAGCTAACTAATTATAATTTTTATTATGAACAGAACATGAATTTGACATATGTAGAAATATGCTCAGTTATAATCAACAGACATTTTCATGAAATTATAATTAAAGTGGCAAAACTTTATGTAAGTTTAATTAGATGAGGTAAACAGTGTTATCAGAAAAATGAACAGATTAATTGGTTGGTAAGTTTATTATACAAAAAATAGTAGTCAAACATACAAAAACAGCAGCCAGATAATGAAACTAAATGGTTGTACAAAAATAAAAATAAATTATAATGATAAAAACAATGCAGAGATTCAGCACAGCACCAGTCGATATGTTTAATAAAACCAAGTAAGCGCTTTCATGATTTACAAGTCGGTTCATCAGACAAATAACTAATGCAAGAACACACACATTTAAACTAAAAACAATCAAATGACGCAATTCCACAAATTCTCAAAATACAAGTAAGCATTTAAACTGTCAACACCCTACTCAAATATATATAGTAGTTAGTGCTTCAGAGGTCGACATCACTGGAAAAAGTCAAAGGAAATCTAATACATTTCTTAGGCTGTATTCATTAGCAGGTGAAGATACAGGTAGAACTTCCGAGAAATAGGGCTTACCATTACTCTCTCTCTTTTTCTCATAACTGAGCTCATGCAAAAATCAATATCATGTTCACTGTACTCCTATCCATAAAATTATGTTTAAGATTATCAAATGCAGCTCGTATCTGCTGGTCATCGCTCTGAAATCTCATGGTCCTGAGAAATTTCCCTTTCAAGACATTCTTTGAAATGTGTCTGGGGTGCACGCTGTTCTTGTGTAGGAATTAATTCCTTTTAACCTCTTTTTTTATAAAGACTAGTTCTAATAGATCCCATATTTGTATTTTGAACCTTCATATCTAAAAAATCAATCTGTCGCAGAGAAGAGTGAAATGAAAACTTTAAAAAAGTAGTGGATGCTGAGCCAATAGTATCATCTGTGAATGAACCTTCCACCAATGAGCAGACTGCCTTAGAAAAGAAGTGTATACTTCTGGTACCTCCTCCTACTTCAATGGCAGGTTTGGTTTCTATGGAGATACAAGGAACTTCCCATAGTTCCATTAAAAGGTTCTGGTGTCTCTATTCAGCCCCATTTTCTGTTACTAGAACCTTTACCAATAAACAGGATACACAGAGATGGCAGGTCGAGGAGCCGAGGGAGAAGGGGCGTATTCATCAAGTGCATGTAGCAGAAAGCAGACAAGTGTTCAGGAATACCTGCAGCGGTTCGCAAACAACTTAATTATTAATCTTACTTCATTTGAATTGACAGATGCACAGACCTCACTCTTGAATAAAGGGCTATCTAAGTGGTCAGATATAGTAGGTGTACTTCTTAGTTTAAAAATGTTTGCTAGGAACTTGACATTATCTGCAATGTTTCCAAATACTAGCACAGAGAATTATATGAATTGTTTTAGTAAACCTAGTGTGTTTATGCCTAAAATAAATCCCTCTGTTGAAGCTTTTACTTGAGTGTGTGAGAATGAAATTAGGAAAATATTTGAAAATGAACAGAAATGTGCTTTTTATAGTTTGAGTACATCGGAATGTGAAGCACTCGTTGGACTTAGAAAAGCTACTTCTATTGAAATCCGTCCCCCTTCCTGATAAAGAGCAAGAAATTGTATTATTAGATAAAGATCTTTATATTAAGCGCATGAATGATTTACTTAGTGATAGGGTTACATTTATGATGGGCAGTAACGCCACAGTTCAAGCTATTGTTGAGAAAGTTTTATTTTTGATTGTTAATCCTTTTATGTCAAATGCTATTCCAGAAGATCTTTTTTAAATATTTTACTGTCAAACACTCTACCATTCCAGTCATATATGGGCTTCCTAATGTGCACAAATGTCTGGTTAACCCACCCATGTACCCAATAGTTTCTGGCAGAGGATGGGTTACAGAACCTACTTCTATTTATGTTGAGAAAACCTTACATCCTATATTGGACAAAGTGGGTACAGTTTTGAAAGACACCAAAACTTTTTTAGAAAATTTTTATAAAGACACCTTGCATCTGGACTTTACAAAAGATTATTATTTTGTCACTTTGGATATAGGTTCACTTTTTCCAGTTATCCCTAATGAATGGGGAATAGAGAATCAGGGAGTTTTTGACTGAAGGTGGATTTTTTATAAGTGACATGATTAATCTTATATGTAGTTTACTTGAAATTATTTTAGAGAATAACATCTTCTCATCTGGAAATGATTGTTATCTACAAAAGGTTGGCTTGGCTATGGGCACAGGTTGTGCAAATAGCTACGCCAACCTTGAGCTAGCTAAATGGGAAAACAATGTAGTGTTGTCCAACAATGATTTTTGTTCATTTATTACTTGATATAAACTCTTTGTGGATGACATATTTCTTATATGGAGTGGTACAAAAGATGTATTACTGCAGTTTATTGAATATTTACATACTAACACTTCTTTTTTAAAGTTTTAATTTCACTATTCTCTGTAACAGGTTGATTTTTTGGATGTGAAGTTTCAGAAGACAAATATAGAATCTATTAGAACTAGTCTTTATAAAAAAAGAGGTTAAAAGGAATTCATTCTGACACAAGAACAGCATGCACCCCTGACACATTTCAAAGAATGTCTTGAAAGGGCAATTTCTCAGGATCATGAGATTACATAGTGATAACCAACAGATACGAACTGCATTTCATAATCTTAAACATGATTTTATGGATAGGGGGTAAATGAACATAGACTGATTTTTGCATGAGCTCAGTTATGAGAGAAAGACATAGTAAGAGTATTTCTCTGAAGTTCTACCTGTATCTTCACCTGATAATGAATACAGCCTAAGAAATATAGATTTCCTCTGACTTTTTCCAGTGATGTTAACCTTTTTTGTAATATTATTAAAAATATTTGGAATATTTTATATGCTTGTGAAGATCTGAAAGATATGGTAAATGAGAAACCTAGTTTCTTTTTTAAGAATAATTTATACTTATAAGACAACTTTGTTAAAAGACACAGAGAACTTTACTGGTAGTTACTTCTCAAAGATATGGACCTTGCTCTTATAGACATTATAGTGAGTGTAAATATATTCATACTGGCACACAATTTATACATCCTACACTTAATTATTGTATTGATTTTTCTTTTTATGCTGACTGTGCCTCTAAGAATTTAGTTTATTACAGCTTTTGTACTAGCTGTGTTGCTTATTACATTGATAAGACCAATTGTACCCTTAGGGAGCATATTCTTGAACATAATATAGTTATTAGGAATGTTAAAGTTACAAGTGCTTTAGTGAAACATTTTCAGCAGGCTGGCCCACAATGTGAATTTAGTTTTTTTTGTGCTAGAACTTGTGGATGCTAGTGTTGGGGGGGGGGTGATCTTAGGAATAAGACTGAGGCATCTGAACAAAAATGGATACTCTATTTTAAAGCAGATAAGGTTCCTGGTATCAATGATACAGTTTCCTTGAAATGTTTTTGTGTATACGACCTCTGAAGCATTAATTACTAAGCAATCATACATTTACATAAATGAAAATGAACCACATTGACACAATCCTAGTTGAAGCATTTTACATCACAAACAATATTGGCACACTCCCAATTGCAAATATTATACATCACTTATAATCTACCTAATCATTTTCAGACATTACATATTTAGTTCTTTTAACAGCCTCTATATATATATATATATATATATATATATACACACACACACACACACACACACACACACACACACACACACACACACATATATATATATATATATATATATATATACACACACACACACACACACACACACACACACACACACACACACACACACACACACACACACACACACACACACACACACATATTCTTCACATTTTTTTTATAAATGCCTTTATAATTGTTGGTTTGATTTTTGGTGGTAGTGGATTGAAAATGTTGGATATTGTTCTATTCATTTAAATGGGTTGTAAGCAATTAATGAGAAATTGATTGTGATTGGTTGATTATAGTTTTTAAAATCTTGTACTAACTGCTATGTTTTAACCTGGTTGAAGTCCTGACTTTGTATGGGAAAGAAAGCTTTTAGTGGATTAAAGTTTTTTTTTCCTACATATCAGGTAACTGTGACTTTGTTATTTATTTAGTTAGTTATTGAGTTATTTTTTATAATGTGTGTGTGTCAGTTTTAATTAGTGAGTTTTGGTAGCCTTGTGTTAAGTAAAGTCTAAGCATATTCTTTCTTGAAACATAGACTAGTTACAATTAAATTACTGCAGTTTCATTTCTATTTATTGGTTATTTATGCTAAAATGTGATGTTTCTAAAAGATGCTGTCGTACAGAAACAGATACCATACCTCTTAATTGTACAGATTTTCACAGAATGTCCATATTTTTGACTCATATTATTGGTCTATTTTTTCATAACAATTGTGGTTTGCTGACAAATCATTGGCAAGTCATTAAAGATTAAAGTCAGAAAATAATGACAGATGTTTGAGTTTCAGACTTCATACTCTTCAGAAAATTCATGCTAATGCAAAACCTGCCATGCTATCAGATTTCTAAGTTTGTAAGAGCAATAATTAAAAACTGTCCATATATTTTGGGTTTTATCCCCCATTATTTATGGCTTTGCCCAGATTTTTTGCTCTAAGAGGTTGAGAGGTATGACAGAGACATATTGTAATGAGAAAAGTAATCTCTGACCGAACATAAGTTATGTATCCTGACTCCCAGCAGGACATCTGCATTGATTAGCGAGCTTTGTTACGAACCATGGCTGAGAGAATGAACCTGAATCTGTAGGAGGCTGTATTATTAAGTAGGATGAGCAGTGATTTACAGCATGTCATATAAATACTGCTGTATGCCGAATGTATGATCTAGCACATTTCATATATTTCCAAAGTAACAAGCCACTGAACTGCAAGCAAAGTAGATTTTCCACTGTTTATATTTAAAAATGTTCCTTTATGAGTCATATCATCATACAGATTTGATGCTGTTATTGGAGTTTTGTAATGTCGTCTACCTTTGAAATCTATAATACCACATGACTGTTTTATTGGACATGTGTAGTATTTTATGCTGTTAGTGGGGCTTTATAACCCACTCCCCTTTTTCAAAATGGTTATACCACATTGTTGATTTACAGGGCATGTGCAGTATCATATATGTCCTTGTGCTCAAAAGGTAAAATACATTCAAGACTGAAAATAATGCATTACAATAAAACTAAGAAAAAAAAGTAAAAAAAAAAAAGTGGAATGCTGTTCATAATATGTGAAACTTAACTGTTCCGACTTCTGATATAATGTATGTATAGGAAGTGTACCTCAGTAACAGTTGTTCTAAAACTGCATCACAATGCTACTAGACTGTTAAGAATAATTTCCCATGGCACATTATATGCATGAATTATACAGGCTGTTGAGTACAACAGTAATCATATTTGAAATATTCCTTTAATAATAACCTTCCTAGATTACATTATAAAAGCAGAGTGAAGAAGACTCAGCACCTCCCAAATGATATCACAGTCATAAATATTGCTTCATTAAGTTGTCAGCCTTTGTTAAAGGAGATAAATTTCATATGTAGAATGAACTTCCTGCCTGTTTGTTGGTATTAGGGTTACAGCAGCACAGCTGTCAGAGCTCAAAGAATTCATGCTATTAGGGTTACAGGAGCACAGCTGTCAGAGCTCAAAGATTTGATACTATACAGCAGTCTAAATGACATTAAGTCAACTGTGCATATAATCAATATAAGCAGAATGTATCTTTTAGGAATGTGAGTCATACTTTGCCTTTTGAACCCTAAAGATGTTAACGCTGCCATATATAAAGTGTGGGACAAGAAGAGATGGATAATTAAACAGCCTACTGGGTGGAATCTAAGCTAGTGTCATATACTATATAATCTAAGTTTATGACATTGTACTGCTACAGGCTTCCCTCTGCCTACAAATTTATTTAAATTATTTCTGAAACATAAACTTACTTTAAACTCTCAGTAGGCAATCTAGGTTTTAAAGTGTAAGAACAAAAATACACTTCTAATACAATGCTTTTATGAATGCATATCATATTTATTCAACATATATCTATTAAAACAGAACTCTTCAAATGCAAATTATATTAAGGCAAACCAATGTAGGAGAGCAAGGGAGGTCTTCAGAAATGTTAACTTTATAGCATGAACAGTGCTTCATTGTTGGGCTACAGCAGTGCTATAGAGCTAACTAGGAATTCAGACATATTTAAGAGCTGCATGGCGCACTAGTGTTCCCCTTACCTAATTATGCAGTGACATTGCACAGGTTCAGATACACACACACACACACACACACACACACACACACACACACACACACACACACACACACACACACATACACACACACGCATATAATGTGTGCATATGTGTGTGTGTGTGTGTGTTGTGTGTGTGTTGTATGTGTATGTGTGCTTGTGTATACACATACACAGATACAATAGTGATAGTCAAGCCCCGATTTACACCCCCCACACACACTCACACACATATCCTCACAGTATTACACACTAAAGTGTTAACTGCCAAGCTGCTGCTGTAGACATCAACTGACCTCAAAGCTAATTTACATTAACCGTAACCCCACACTACTACATTTGCCTGCTACATAATCCAGAAGATCACTATAGTGCTACTTGCTAAAGGTTTCATTTCCCTTCAGCAGTACAGTCAAGGTACATGCCATTGTGTGCATCATTTGTAGATATTTGCAAAGGGTGGAAACATGTGCTGTGTAGATGTGTGGTGTTTGGCGTAATGCAGAAGTATCTGGTGGCTTACTGTGTGCTGTTGTATGCTAGGAATGACAGTAATGTTATTTACTATGTCTGTTCCACTTTGCAAGAATGGTCTGTGGATGGCACTCTCTGTATTTGTGCTTCCCTCACTGATTTGAAGAATATGCACAATACTTTACCTTGTAATGGTGCTGTGGCTTATGTTCTGTCCCTTTTGGGGAAAAAACAAACAGAAAAGCCCCAAAAAACTACAGCATGACTAACACCGAGGCATAACAACTGCTAAGCTGTTCGTATACCAGATTATCAAGCACCTTTTAAAGTTATGTATTTGCAAAACTTCACATTCAGCTATATTTTCTATGGACTAAAATGTAGTTCCACACAGATCCAAAAATGGTTCGGTCTTTCTGTTCTTCTATGTATTCCTGTGTTCCCTCCTCAAAATGTTTCATTCCATTGAACATCAAGTCCTACCACCTCTGTCATGGTCATTTTAGCTTTCTGTATACCTACAGAAATGAACACACTGGCACATATGCCAATTCCAGCTGTTTGGCCATATATACCAATTCTAGGTCGGTTGCAGATATATGCTTCAGATCTTTATGGTGCATGCTCCTCCACAGGACTATCTGAGGTCAAAAAGAGATATTTGAATATTACAAATAATTGCCTTATTGTGCATTTAGTTGCTGACTTGATCACAATCTCTTACAATGAACGTTAGTGAGAGTCCCATGCCACTGTTTGGGCATCAGCATGACTGAACAACTTTGGAAAATTTCTCTGAATGGCTCCTCATTGTTATCCTCCATACAACAATTCCCAGCTACCTGAGATGGACTTTGCTTGTCTCTCATACCATGGCATGCCTGGGATGGTCTCCATCAAATGCTCTGGCAATGAGACATTTGTTTGCCATATTGTGGTACAGTGCAGGTTCCTGACATGATAGTGATAGGAAACATGATGTAGGCTGTGTCATCTTGCTTGGTTCTATCAGTAATGAAAGCACCATTACTTAATGCCACCATTAACTAATAGCGATGCACTTGTATAAATCTTTACCTCTGCAGCTGTGGTGGATGTGGGACCGTGAAATAGCTATGGTGTGAGGAAAATGTTGGTGCCATCTATATTGTGGTGGCCTCTTATATGAAGAGTAGGACATTTATCAACAACTTCACAGAAGATTTCTTGATTACTTTTGCTCCATGTTTAATGACTGCACAAGTTTCAGTAACTACTGTTTCTGAAGGACTGGGTATGTTTATGTTTATAGTGGATTTCAGAAGCTGATCTCCAGTGATCCTATAGTTTCACTAATGGCTTCTCTTTGCAGCACCAGTAGATTTTTCAAGTGCTTCCTGTTTGTATGTCATGCTCATACAACACTGGTTGCTATTTCTAAACAACTTTGGCTTTTTTTTTTTCTAAATGGCACAATGTGATATATCTGTTAAAGGGTTCCTGACGCTGTTGTTATCTTAGATATTTTTGTCTAAGTACTATAGGGGTTTGCAACATCCTTACTTTCCTCTGTGTCTCCCAGGTTTCTCTCTAGGGCAAGCCCTGTGTGCCTTATCAATGTACACAGCCCTTTGCATCCCAACACTTGCATTACATTACAAATAGTGTTTGGCACTACTTATGTACATCAGATTTAAATTGCTGAATGGTATATGGTCTCTATGCATCCTAACCCGGTTTCTACAACATCCTTGCTAATCCCTTCTTACCATTCTGCAGCTGTTATCCAAGTCCCAAAATACAAACCTCAGGATTCATTAAACCCTACATGGAGTGTAGGAATAGTGCAGCAGCTGTTGCACGGAATATGGCGACCGAGCGATTCAGCAAACAGCTGATCTGATGTGCACGAGCTTGGCAGCACTATTCCTGCACGGACACCACTGCCTAATGCTAATTACCTCATTTGCTGGTGAAAAACATGCAAATGAGGTGAATTAGTTATTCAGCAAGCAGGCAGGTGTCCATGCAGGAGTAGTGTAAGAAGCAGAAATGTGTTCAGTTACTAGCTGAACACATTTCTGCATATTAGAAAACGGAGGCATAACAGCTCATAATAAATCATGTATTGTATCTATTAGGCATGCCAGTGGCTAAATATATGGCCATTGGCATGATAAATAGTTTAATTTTTTAAAAATAAAACTTTCTTTTTTTTGGCCGATCTAGGCCATTTAAGCATAGGGCAGTGGCGCGCAAACAGGATCGTGCCGAAAATAAAAAAGGGGGAAAAAAACAATTTTTACAGAAATCTGCATTTTGCCATTATAGTCAATGGCATGTAGAATGAAAACAATACCAGGGAATAGTGATTGCTAAGGGGAAAGGCCCGGCCTAAGTGTGGTAACTGTGGAGTAAGGCAGTGGTGTATGCAAATTAGGGGATTTATACTGAATCACAAATTTCTTCTAAGTGTCAGACTGCACCTAACTTTGTAGGTCCTCTATCACCACCGTGTAAGACAGAAGGAGCAGCTAGCATGAAAAGGGGGGGGGGTGTCATGCTTGCTGTAAGCACATCGGAGCTCAGTGGCTCGTGTTTACTCTTAGCTAAGCACAGCTAAGGAAGGGGGGTGTCTGAGGCTGTATTGTCATATTTCATGAAATGCAGAGCGTGTTCACGTTGAAGGAGGGCCAGTTCTGGTTAAAACTGTTTACTTTAGTTGAAAGGGCATGTGCAGTATACACTGGGCCTAAAAAAAACAGAAATAGCAGAATTGTTTACAATCTAACACCGTGTATGAGTGGTGCACATCAGGGCTTAAATGGGGAGGAAATGGGAAGGGGAAACAGCAGAAGGAAGGCAATCAAGTAGAACTACCATAGCTGGGAGGTGGAATGTGTCAGAATCAGTCAATTACACAGGCAGCAGCCCAGCACACTGCTATAAACTATGCTAACACCTTTCAATCTGGTTTTTCCCACAAACTCTACACCACTAGTGTACACATTCGGGGGAATTTTAAACTGACAAAACTAACAAAACATGCTAGGAGCTGCTGATGCCCTGATCTATCACTATGTGCTAGAGTCTGAGGGTGGTGATGAGGATAATGCTGACAATCAACTCAGACTGAGGAGGAAAAGAAGAGTGTTCAGACCACTTGCAACCTATCAGGGGCTATATGATCTGGAGATAGTAAACCACTACAGGGTAGAGAGGGATATACTTCAGCAACTTGCTGAACTGTGCTGGCCTCACCTCAGATCCAGAACTGACAGAAGGGAACCCACTCCAGCAGATACCAAGGTATGTGTAGCCTTGACACTACTAGCTATAGCTACTTTCCAAAGACCAACAGGGGATATCATGGTGGTCTCACAGGCATCAGCATCCAGGATACTCCACCAGTTCCTGGATGCCATGCAACCACATGCCGCTGAACACATTTACTTCCCCAGCACCCTTGAGGAGAGGACCAGCAATATGCATCTCTTCAACCATGCAGCAGAATACCCAGAGGTACTGGGTACCATAGACTGCACGCACATTTTCTCTTACTTTGACAATTGTATGATCTTGAACTTAGAATAAATAATTAGCAGGGGGTATAGGGGGTTGCAACCCCCCACATCAGGGGTGCCGGAAAATGATGTTAATTTTTTTATTTTGTTTTAAGTTTTTTTCATGTGCCGAGATTGATGCATAGTAGTGTACAAACAAATATAATGTCGATCATTTGGTGTCATTATGCATGTCGATATTAGTGCCATTCAATAAAAGTAAGTAAATCCATGTGTAAATATATATATATATATATATATATATATATATATATATATATATATATATATATATATATATATATTAGGTTTACCTTTGAAAGGTTGAATATCAACCTACTGAATGGCCCTTTGTGCAAAACGGAATGACAAAAATCGTCAGTCCGATATGCACCGAAGTTCAAAAATCAGCAAATTGAAAACCAGATTCTCTGATTTTCGAACTTCAATTCAAAGACAAAGTGTAATGCAGGGGGACTGCACCCCCCCACACCTCCTACTTTATTATTCTAACTCCAAGGTCACACTACAGTGGGGAAAGAGTCCATTTCCCGATCCCCACTATAGTGCACCTCGCACCAAAAATTCTGAATCTGCAATGAGCAAAAGTTATTGTGCATTCGCTCTTTGCACATTCGATGCATTTTGTTTTCGGCCTTCGGAAAACTTGAAAAAGTCCTTTCGGACTTTTGTATTTCATACATGTGCATTACGCACATGTAAAGGTAAACCATATATTTTATATATATATATATATATATATATATATATATATATATATATATATATATATATATATATGCCCACACACAGATACACACACATATATCTATCTATATATATATATATATATATATATATATATATATATATATATATATGTGTGTGTGTGTATATAGAGAGAGAGAGAGAGAGAGAGAGATAAATATAGACATAATGTGTGTGCCCCTCTCTCTCTCTCTATATATATATATATATATATATATATATATATATATATATATATATATATATGTATATATATATATATATATATATATATATATATATATATATATATATATATATAAATATAAAAATATAGATATTACAGTCTCAATAAAACAAGCAATGTGCCAACTAGGTAAACCACGATCAAATAAAAAGCAAATACCTTGTAAAGAATTACCCAAAACAACCTGTAGTAAGAACAGTTTAATAGAACTTCACAGCAAGAAACCCAGTACAAAAACAAGTGATTAAAAATCTCCAGTCAAGTGTTTTCATCCATTAAAATACAGAAGAAGGGGGGTATAAAACCCAGATAATCTTTTCCCTGTGACTTCAGTAAAAATTTCAGTTAAAAAATCCTCCGGATAACCCCTCCTCAAAACATATCAAATAACTTGCTACATTCCTCAATAAATGAACTTTCTTGACTGACCATCCTAGCCAATCTAACACATTGACCTTTGACAATGGCCTTCTTTTGATGGATAAGATGCCAACTCTGGAAATGCAGGAAGGAATTTGAAAAAGTAGGTTTCCTGTTGGACATGACAAAAGTTTAGTTCTCAGTAGCCTTATAGAGTTAGTATTGCCAAACAATTTTATTAGTTTTGAGGACCATTTATTCAAGCAAACACATGGCATTGCCATGGGTGCTGCTTGTGCACCTGTATTTACTAATACAGTTGTGGCTTTTTGGGAAACCAGTTTCATTTTCACTTCTGAGTTTAAGGACAGTTGGTATAAACGGTTTATTGATGATATCATTATTTTTTGGGTTGATACCAAGGAAAGACTTGAAGCATTTTTTGAATATATCAATTCCTCTACATATTTTTTACGGTTTATGATGTCAGTTGATGCCACACAGGTCAGTTTTTTGGATGTCACTCTCTTTAAGAACAGGGAATCAGGTAGATTTGATTCTACATTATACAGGAAATCTACTTTTTCTAATTCCTACCTGCATTTCCAGAGTTGGCATCCTATCCATCAAAAGAAGGCCATTGTCAAAGGCCAGTGTGTTAGATTGGCTAGGATGGTCAGTCAAGAAAGTTCATTTATTGAGGAATGTAGCAAGTTATTTGATATCTTTTTGAGGAGGGGTTATCCTGAGGATTTTTTAACTGAATTTTTTACTGAAGTCACAGGAAAAGGTCATCTTGGTTTTATACCCCCCTACTTGATAATTCCCTAGTTCAAGCTGTTAACACTGTTGATTCTTGTTTGGTATCCACCAACTCAGCTTATGGGAAGGCCTTGATTTTGCCATTCAATTTACAATACAGGGAAATCAAGTATACCATTACAAAATGTTGGTAGATTTTTAGATGTGATGTGAACATTTTTAATATACTTGGTGAAAGACCTGTAGTGGTTTATCAAAAAGACACCTGTTTAAAAACAATGATTGAAAGAATTGTGTCTAATTCACACACAGGGAGAGTGAATAAATGTGGTCACTGTTCTCAGTGCAAGTTTATTCTTGAGGGTACTGAATGTTTTGTACATGGGTATGGTAAAATCAAGTACAAGAAGAGATTCAATTGTGACAGCAAAGGCATTGTTTATGTTGCTTTGTGCCAACAGTGTGCTTGTTTCTATATTGGCAAAACCATTAGACAGCTCAGGTACAGGATTTATCAACATTATTATGACATCAGTAAAAAGGATGAGCAAAATGCCCTTTACAGACATATCAAAAGATTTCCTTTGCATTCATTTAAATTTTCTGTTATAGATAATGTTTTGATGTTGATCCTAGAGGTGGTCCCCTTGATGTTTTTCTTGAATTCCTGGAGCTCAGATGGCAGCTTAGATGTAATGCTGCATGTTCTCCAGGTTTAAATGTTGTAATTTCCATTGCTAGTCTCCTTAAGCTTAAATCCATGCTTGCTATTTGATTCATTTATATTTATATTTTTATTGTTATATTCTCTTACATCACAGGTTTCATATGTATTTTTGATATGCATTCTTGGTTCTGATATATTTATAGTTGTGTACATTTTATGTATAAATATATTTACACACACATATATATATATATATATATATATATATATATATATGTTTTATGTTTTTATAAGAAGTATTTTCAATGTACAGTTTATGTCCTTTCTATCTCAATATTCATTATTTATGTATATTTTTTATCTTGGTTTCTATGCATTAATTATTCAATTAACTCATTATTCAGGGGTCATGATCATAATTGACTTTAATTGGGTGAGTATTTAAATGGTTGTTCAGTGTTTGGTCTTTATTCTGAGGAAGTCCAGTAATTTGCCGGATGAAAGCATTAAATCTAATAAAAGGTTTTCCTACATTGTTAGTGTTTTTTCACAGTTGCCGTTGGATTACTTGGTTTGACTTTTTTGTTTTTTATCTGCACTGTAGTAACCAAGGAGAACTGCAGCACTGAAGGAACAAATGCTGAGAAAGCTGATGCTGGTAATGACCCCAAAAACAATGTTGCCAGAATCAGCACTAAGTGCTCAGAAGAAATTTCTTCAAGCCTAGCTGGGGGGGGGGGGTTCATGTTTTCAGTGACAGAACAAGCACCTAAATTGGCACTGAGAGCATCAATGCCGAAGAACATACATCTTTGAGTATCGATAATAGCGATACTCTTGGTGCCAGAAATTGTCCCAGGGTAGGAACCGTAATGAAAGTGGCCTGCCAACTTCCTCGCCTCACTGTAGACACTGAGGGAGCAGAGAGGGCAACAAATCAAACTCAAAGCTGTTCAAATTCTGACATCATCCTGTTATAATTCAGCTGTGTGGGGCTCTGGAGGGGCATATAGTTGCAGAAGGATGCAGATGAGGTGGTACACGAAAGAAAAAAAAAAACAGAAAAGCCCCTGCTCTAAGAAGAAGATTCCCATTCTCCTTCTTGGAACAGAATCTATTGATCCAAATAAATTATTGTATTAGTTGAGAAGCCTTCAGCAAAAGAATAAGTAAGCTGTAAGGCCAAGGATGGGGTGAAGAGGTTGCCACTGTTCTTGGGATCTTAGCTGGCAAAACTTCTCAGTAATGAAATACCATCTCTTCAAATATACTCTTTTCTTTCCTTTTCTCTGTGTGATCAGACTTGTTTATATAGGTTAATAGGTGTTTACTAGGCTAATGATGACAAGGGCCTTTTTAAACTTGGCCATGCATCCCAAATCTTTGACAAGTTCTGGTACCCTTTATAAGTGTAAACAGGGGCTTGGGAGGTGAAACATTTACAGTCAGGGTCCTGGAAGAAGAACCAATTACAGGCTGCCTGTGTCCATTAGAGACATAGGTGCCAAACCAGGGATGAATTTCCTGTTCCCCATCCAACTGTCTAAGTTACACATGAATTGGGTTAGGAAGAAATCTGCTTCATATGGATGGGAAGCCTGTTCCACAGAAGGGGTAGAATTTCAGATACATATCTGTCCCTCCAACAGGCTATATTTATAGCACAGGTAAGTTTTAAGTCTGTTGAAGGGGTAATTCTGGTGCTGTCTGTTTTGCAGATATGCAGGGGGTTCATCAGAGTGCGGGTCTGACAATGCCTTGTATGCCAGGCTTAGATCTCCCCTCAACAGCCTGTATGAGACAGAATACATGTATTGGGCATTGAGGCAGTCTGCATATGGCATGTTACATATGACCTGTATGCTTTTAGTGAGGAACATCTGTACACATTCCAATTGTTGGATATGTCGGCTTAGGTGCATATCAAAGGGAGCATTGCACTCATTGATCAGTCTGATGAATGACAAATACAGTGGAACAATGACTTCCTTGGATCTAGATGCCATACCTTTGTTAATAAGCTGCACAACATAGAATGATTTCTTCAGTGCTGTAGAAATGTGATGGTCAAAGACTAGAATACTGTCTATGTGTGTCTCCAAGTTCCTGACTACTGGGTTAGCTGTTAGGGGTATGTTGTCAATATGATGGTTACCAGTGCTGGATGACTTCCTGAAGGACACTATTATGCATTTCTTAGCATTTTGTTTTAGTTCATGTCTCTGATACCAGTTGTCTGTGTCAGCCCTTCCTGGAGAACATTTGTGCCAGTGGATGATTCAATGACATCTCCTAATTTGCAGTCATCAGCATATTAAGTCATCCAGAGGCCATTGACATTGGCCTTGACTTCACAGAAGTAAATGCCAAAAAGGAGAGATCCCAGGGCTGATCCCTGAGGGACTCCACTTGTGACTGATCTCTTTGTAGTGGTGAACTCCCCAATTCTAATTTCCTGGATCATTGCTATGAGGCAGCTGGCTATCCACCAGGTGACATAAGGGTTTGTACCTAACCTCGTAAGTTTGGCAACAATGCCTAAATGGGGTATTGTGTCTAATGCCTTGCCCAGATCAAGGTAGGTAGTGTGAATCAGTCTGCCTGCATCCATTGCTTTGGTGATCTTCTCAAAGAAATCCACCAGGTTGAATAGGCATGACCTGCCACTGATGATACCAAATTGGGTTGGGTCCAGAGTCTGGAAGTTTACTATGTCATTATCCATCATTTCCATGATAATTATCTCCATGGCTTTAAATATGAAACTAGTGAGAATTATGAGTATGTCATTTCCAGGGTCTGTAGATGGCCTATTGTGTGCAGAGAAAGGACTACTGCTGTTCTCCATTAATGAGGCACAAAGCTTGTTTGGAGGCTAAAACAGCAATCCCAGAAGACTTGATATGTTTCATGCTATTTAAAAGGCATCCTGGGATATTGTCTAGACCAGTGGTGCATTGTTCTTGACCTTGGAGAGAGCATTAAGGACCTGTTCCCTAGTGATAGCAGGGGGAGTTATTTTTGATAGTATTTCCTGAGGGAAGAGAAAGGTAAAGTTTGAGCTGAATTTGTTGGCCAGTAGGTTTACTATATCTTCTGGCTCAGTATAGGCGGTTCCATTTACAATAAGCTCTGCACAAAATTGTGCATAGCCATTGAGGTTGCGGACATAGCAAACAAATGTCTTCTGGTTGTCCTTGGCCTGGGAGGCGAAATGTACCTCAGATTTATCATGGTAGGCTTTATTTGCCCTCCGAGTTTTTTGTTTAGTTTGACAAGAGTACTTTTATCCTGTTGGGTGCTGCACCTCTTAATTTTTGCCCTGATTTTCATTGTTCTGTTATACAGCCTGTTGATGTTGTGATTCCACCAGGGTGGCTTGTTTTTTTTTTTTTTTTTTTTTAGTTAGTTCTGTACTTCCTCCTTGTGGATACAGCTGCATCTATGAACAGTTCTACATAGGCAGCAATGTTCTCAGGGTTTATGGGAGCCTGAAATTTTGCCAGGTTATAACTTTAGAGTAGAAAGTCAGACTTTGAGTAGTTCCTGATCATTCTAAGATTAGCTGGGGATCCAGGTTTGATTTTTACTTCAAAGGAAACCATTTTGTGTTCTGACCTTACCAGAGAAGGCATTACACTAGGGGGTGTGCAGCACTATCCCATATTAGTGAGGACCAAATCCAGTAAGGTTGCACCCCTCTGGTCCAGGGAGTTTGTGCTTACAAAATCCAGAAATCTCTGTGCCTGTACGTTTGGCATCTTATATGATTCAAAGTTAATAGTGAGGTAATTAAAGTCACCCAAGAATATGGTATTGGATTGAATGGTGAGTGTTTCCAATAAGTTTAAATACATGTTATTGGCTTCCATGTCATACAGGGAGACCTATAACTTGCAAGGAAGTTGTGCTGGATTTTGCCTGTAGCAATTTGAACATGGAGAAGCTGAAGCACATTGTCCTGTTTGACCTGTCTTGAGGTATATTTATTTTTGATGCAAATGGAGACACCTCCCCGTTTATTCCCTGTCCATGTAGCAGCTGGTCTAAATGTGTGGAAAGTATTATAACTTTGCACTGTTGGTGTCCTCTCTGTGGCTTTTAATCATGTCTCAGTGATCAAAAATGAGCCAGCATTCTCTTGGGTGATGAGAACTTCTAGCGACTGGAGTTCTATGTTTAGTCTCCTAGCACTGAGCAGTAACACCGTTAGATTTTCTTGGTTTTGATTTGCTATATAGGAAGTATTGCCTAAAAAAACTATGGGGATGACGGTGTTTTAGTTAATATTCAAAAGCCCAGAGCAGTCAGGTACAGATTATCCCTGTCAAAGCAGCGTGGTCTGTTGACTATATCCTTCCAGGCTAAAAAATATTCCACCCCTTTAGAATGACACCAGAAACTAAGCCAATTATTAATGTCAGTCATCCTCTATTCGTATTGTGGCATCATCCTTGGAGAAGGTAAAATGCTGCTCAATGGTAGGCTCATATCAGCCTGAGACACATATTCCAAGAGCTCCATGATGTTCCTCTTCACATAGTTTAGGGAGGTACATCTCAGGTCATTTACACTCACATGGACTATGATTGAATCATACTGGCACTTGGGTCCAATGATCTGAATGCATGCATAATGTGGCAGATCCTGGCCCCTGATAAGCATCTTTACGTAACTTTCTCCTTACTAAGCCTGGTGAGAGGGACATTAGTGTGTCTCACAAAGAAGTGTCAATGACCAGAATATTGGATTGTGTGGTGGCTTGCCTTATGGGCTTAGAAATAGAGACTCCGTGAGATGTGGTTATATGAGTTGATGTGGCTGTTGTTTTGAAAGAGTGCATTTGGGGCTTCTGAAGGTTTTTATTATGCGTACTTTGTCGCAAAGGTCCTTGGATTTTGGGCAGGTTACATTTAAGAGCCTCAGCATATGTGGGTCTATATGCCTGCTTTGAATTGCATGTGATGAGTGCAGTATGCATATTACTGACAACCTTATTGACTTTAGGAGTGCTTTTACGAGAGACCTTTGCACACAATTGTTTATTGCCATTGAGGTGGCCTCAGCATGCCCATATCAACCAAGCTGGTAATGGAAATAGTGGGAAAGTTTATATTCATGGCAGCAGGCCTTTTTTATTGATTACTGTGTATTCTCACAGACTTTCTCTTTTTCTTTGTGTTTCTCTATATCCTTTCCTTCTCTTGGGCAGGGGGTAGCCTTGAGGAGGCCTTTTACGAATATCTGTTATGTCTATTGACAAGAGTCCTTGGTCTGAAATTCAAAAATTCAAAAATAATTGTCAATCTAATTCAAGATGCTGAACCCCAAGACACACAACACACATCTCACAATCATCTTGATGAGGGATGCTCTGACCATACTGCCTGCATTTCTGGAAGCCAGAAGCCTTTCATTCCTATTCATATCAAAAGTCAAATTATGGTTATCAGCCCCACTAATACTATATAGTGTTACAGACAAAAAAAAAATATTATGTTCAGACAACCACACAATACAGCTAGTTAAAGTAAGATGATAGCCAAAAGATTTTGTTTAAACATAAGGGATGGGGAGTAAAATGAGAGAGGAATAGTCTAGGTTACAAAAAAAAAAAAAAAGAAAAATAAGAAAATACAAGAAAGTATCAATAACTGTTAACAATCAGCAGCTAGCTAGCAGTTAATCTACTCTTAACAATCAAAATATTTGGAAAAATCACTTATGTGACCAGAAATAAGAGAAATATCTCTCAGAAGTGCAAGGGTAAACTGAAATGTCTTTAAAGCTCTCAGTATCAGTAAAGACATCTGGAGGATCACACAGGATCACATGGGCTGCCAATATCTGAATGGAGAGATAAGTCAGCAAGCAAAGGACAGTAGTATTGATGGAATGGAATTCATCCTCAAGTCTTGGTGAATGAGGTGGACCCTGTTTTTCACAAAAATCACACCAAGAAGACACTGATATATAGACCATCCCCCGGATTATTCATGCCTTGCATGGCGTGCAGGATTAGTGCAGCAGGCAATATGTCTGCCGTGCGATCCAGGAACAGCCTGCAGGGGTGTGCATGAGCACTCCTGCACTAGTCCTGCACGGACTAAGCTCCTGTATGCAAATCACCCCATTTGCAGGAGAAATCCATGCAAATGAGGTGAATTTGTGATCCAGGAAGCTTGAAACTGGCCGTGCAGGACTAGTGTAATCTGCAGAAATGTACTCGGTTAGTAACCGAGTACATTTCTGCAAAATCCAAAACGGAGCCATGACAGCTTCAAATAAAGGCTGTATATCAGTCAGGAAGCATGCCAAGTATAAGGCCACTGGCACTGCAAACAGCCTAAAAAATAAAAAATTAAACTTTTTTTTTTTTTTGCAGATCTCGGCTGTTTAAGCATAGGGCAGTGCCAGGCAAATGAGATCGGGGGGAAATAATAAAATAAACCTAAAATAAGCATTCTAACTTAAATCATTATTCTGCCATGAAAGTCAGTGGCAGGCAGAAGACAACATGGCTAGTGAGTAGTGGTGGCTAAGGTTGTAGACTCAATGTGAGACATCAAACTATGCATTAGCAAGCAATCCTATGCAAATGAGGGGAATGATAGTGAATCCCAGTTTTCCCCAGCATGCTAGTCAGGTTCCAACAGTGTAAGAGTAGGAATAGCTTGGTGCAAGCCTAGGAGTTAGCTGACATCATAGGGGTCTGTGTCAGGCATACTGTAAGCGGACAGATTGGAGCCCGTGGCTTGGGTTTGACCCTAGCTTAGCACAGCTAAGCAAGGGTGTGTGTCTGAATCTGCCTAGCGCTCTTTACATTGCCTAAACAGGTATGCACGCCACACTGGGTTTTAAAGGAAGAAAAAAAGTTAAACTAGGAAATAGCAGCACGGTGCACATTTGAGAACTCTGTTTACACAGCGAGCCCCAGGGCTTAAACAGGAAGGCGATGGGAAGAGAAAACAGCAGTAGAAAGATAATCAAGAAGAACTAGTATAGCTGGAAGGTAAAATGTATCAGAATCAGCCAATTACACAGGCAGCAGACCAGCCCAGACCAGAACACTACTATAAACTATGCAAACACCTTCCCCTCTGGTTTTTCCCATACTCTACACCACCACTGTATACAAGCGGGGAACTTTTAAAAAATAAAATTACAAAATGATAGGGGCTGCAGCAGGCAATATAGAACAACATGTGTAAGAGGCTGAGGGTGGTGAGGATGTGAATGCTGCCAATCAACCAACAGTGAGGAGATGGAGAAGAATGTACAGACCCAGGGTAACCTATCAGGGGCTAAATGAGCTGGAGATAGTGGAGCGCTATAGGGTAGACAGGGACCTCCTACAGCAAATTGTTGAGCTGTGCCAGCCATGCCTGACACACCAAACTGACCGAGGGGAACCCAACCCAGTGGATACCAAGGTATGTGTAGGCTTAGGAATACTAGCCACAGGTACCACCCAAAGCTCAACTGAGGATATCATGAGGATCTCACAGGCATCTGCATCCAGAGTATTCCACCAGTTCCTGGATGCCATGTCAGCACATGCCAGTAAACACATACATTTCCTCAACACCCGTGATGTGTTGGCCAGCAATATGCATCTCTTGCACTAAATAGCAGAATACCCTGAGGTAATGGGTGCTATAGACTGCACTAACATATGCATCAAAGCACCACCCAGTGATCAGGGTAGGGCCTACATAAACCGCAGGGGTCCCCCCTCCATCAACTGCCAGGTCATGTGCGATGCCCAGGGCATTATAATGAATGTGTGTTTTGGCTGCCCTGGAAACCATCACGATTCCCACATTTGGCATCTGACGCAGCTGTACCAGAGATTTGCCAATGGGGACATCCCCTACGGTCACCTAGTGGGGGATGCTGCTTACACACTGGAGCCGTGGCTGATGACACTCATCAGAAATGCACACACACCTGAACAAGAACTCCATAATAAGGCACACTCACAGACCAGACTGATAATAGAGCATGTGTTTGGAATGCTCAAGTCACGGTCTGGTGTCTGGACACATCTGGTGGAGCCTTGCAGTACTCACCAGCTACATGTACTCAAATTGTTATGGTATGTGCCATGCTACACAATATGATCCTGTGGAAACAGCTGCAGCAGGAGCAGCACAGGGCAGGGCCACACAGCCCCCCCCACAATGCCAAGGCCTGCACAGGCACAGAGTGACTCAGAGGAGGAACAACCTGAGCCTGCCCCAGTAAGCAGATGGAGGTGTGCCAGTATGCCCTGGCCTTGGCAAAGAGACAATCCATAGCACATACACAGACACAGTAGGGACCCAGGGAATGACACCTCACTTTGACTCGCACATACATGTGCTCAACCATGTATAGGGAGTGTACTATGTGCATCCAACATAGGGAGCCCTCCAGCACCATCCTCAATCCTGGAACACCCACAAGGTAAGTCAATCAACCTATCAATTGCCAAATGGAGTAGAATGTGTTGTTACCTGCATCTGTGGTATGGATGTGAGCATGCAAGAGAATTGGGTGGCTGAATGTTATGGCAGCAGATAGTAGACACCCATAGTGGCACCATGACATCTGTAACACATACTGGAATAACCATAGTAGCCAGTGCTACACAGGGTGAAAAAACCCACTTCAAGAAATGTGCTGGGTGACATGTGTGTCCATATGACTCACACATGCCAGTCAGGGAGGGTCACATACCCAACAACATTCTCAGCCAGCAGGACAGGTGAAGACAAACCAAAACAGAGCCTGTGCTATGGCCTCTGAATGATACCTATGGGTAACCTCCCCCCAGGCCTACACAGACAGACTACAGCAGGTCAGGCAGTGGGATGTTAGTTCTGAAGGGTAGGAAGTCAGACACTAATATGTAGGACAACCAAAGCTAAGAACTGCAGTACACTGATATGCCTTTAGTCAATATGATAGGTTATAATATAGAATGAAATGGAGTACCTGACATACCAGCACAGTCATAGCAAATGTGTGCAAGTGCCAGGTGTGCCCCCCCCATCCTATGTAAATATGTAGAAACAGTAAGGTGTGCCCCCCAATCCTGTGTAAAAATGTAGTAACATTCAGGTGTGTCCCCCCACAACCCTATGTAGAAATGTAGTAACAACAGTCAGGTGTGCTCCCCCTCTCTCATGTAGTTATGTAGAAACAGTCAGGTGTGCTCCCCCCAATCCTGTGTAGAAATATAGTAACAGTCATGTGTGCCACCTCATTCCTGTGTAGAAATGTAAAAACAGTCAGGTGTGTCCCCCCCAACCCTATGTAGAAATGTAGGAACAGACAGGTGTGCCCCCCACTCCCATGTTGACATGTAGAAACAGTCAGGTGTGCCCTTCCCCTATTTCTGTGTAGAAATGTAGTACCTGTCAAGTGTGGTCCCTCCAATCCTGTGTAGAAATGTAGTGACAGTCAAGTGTGTCCCCCCCAATCCTGTGTAGAAATGTAGTAACAGTCAGGTGTGTCCCCCCAAGCCTATGTAGACATGTGGAACAGATAGGTCTGTCCCTTCCCACAATCCTATGTAGAAATGTAGTAACATGTATGAGTAGGTAAATACGAGTGGAGCACAGATGGCCAGAGGTGGCCAAGGTAGCAGGATTGGTTGTAGCATTTGCACAATATGCGGGTCTGTGTGTGCTATGATGGTGTGTGTTTCATAATGTGTGAGAATGGTTAGTATGTATGCATGTTGAGGTAAGACCTGGTGGCCATTTCCCACTACTGCTGATAGCAGGGACAAGCCCTCACGATTGCAGTGCCAAAGACAATGCCCACCAGTATAACACATGCTAGCAGTAAGCTATTGTAAATGTGGTAATATGTGTCACCATCTGAAAGACTGACATGGCATGACTGTTGGGCTAGATATACAAGCAGTACACAGAGGAAAGTACCCCAGACATACAGTATATATTGTGTCACTGTGAAATGGTGAAATCCTTAGATTTGTACATATATGTATAACAGGACCTGTAGTAGGGGATACCGGTGATATTTGCCTGAATACCTGCAGATCACAAAGGAGGTAGGACTGATGTATTGGGAATCATCTGATGTACCTGTACATGCCAGCATAACTGTAATGCCCCAAGCATGTCTGTGTGTGAGATGCAAGTAGTGTCCATAGCACGAATGCACCCAGCCACACAAACACCACCCATAGGCAACTCTCTGGCAATATCCCTGCTGTGGGGAATGGGTACAGTACGACCCAACCTGTATATGGTAATAGAGGAAGACTGCAGCATGCAGTGAAAGTGTCCCATGCAGGTATGTCCCTAGTTGTAGGTAGCACCCTGCCAACACCCACACCACATGATCAAGACTGATAGTTGTTCATGCCAATACCTTCTATCACATCTACTCTGTCACCCCAGGGGAATATACTGTATGGTGATCTGGTAATGTAGGACTGACAGAATGCAATGTCCTGCCACATCTGGGCTGCATGAACATCTAATGCCACACAGGCACCTGCCAAAGACCCGTGTCTCACACTTACTGCCAATGCATGTTATGTTATGGACACCCAAATAACAACATAACACACTCCATTTAAGCCATATGAAAGGCCATGTGGACAAACCACAGTAACATGTCCACCATGTCCCACTGCATGAACTATGGCCCAACACTAACACACACCTGTGATGTGGTTATACCCTTAGGGAAAATATCAGAGAATGTATGCATAATGTATGGAAGAGCTTAGAATAACAGAGGGTTGTGTGGAAGCAAGGGCAGCATGTAATGTGCAGGGTTTGACACCAAGCTGTGTGCACACTATCCCTGGCTGCTAACACATAAATGGGTGGTGACACACCTGCCCGTACACCACAATAGGGTAAATGTTCTGCCTCTGGCTAACATGTGCAAATCTGTACAGCTGTGAGGCACTGCCACAGCAAGATAAGGCCATACTGCCATGTTGATGGGCAGTCAAGTATGGGATCCTCTGCCAGCACTGTACCAAGGTGCTGAACTGGATACACAAACCCAGCAGCAAGTGTCTGTAGCTCCCCCTCCAGAATACCATAACTTACCATGAATACGTAGGTGTCTGCCCACAATACCAGACACAGCTGCAGTCATCCTTGTCCCCCAAGTCATCACTGTGAGCAAGAATGTCCAACTGACAGTACATGAGGACAGAAAACATCACTGTGTATAACAGTACACATGTCTGAATATCTCTGCTAACAGCAGTACCATGCAGCTGAAGCAGCACAGACACAATCACCTACAGTTCACACTATCCCCTGCACAGTTTGCCCACATATTGCCAAATGATAGATTGATACCCTGCAGAAAAAAATATGCTATCTGTAGGTGTACAACACAAAGTTCTGCACTGCAGTACAAACTACCTGGAATCAATCCACACATTCAGTACAGAAGGGCATACTGGGCATGCTCACACACAAACAAATGAAGGCCATGTCTGCAAACAACAGTGGACCAGACATATCTGGCATTTGCAGATGTTTGTGCAGACACTCCTCTGTATGCAGCACTCATGCTTTGCACACATACTGGATAGGAATGCAGGCATATATCCAAGGACAACACAATATAATAAGCCAAAAGTAGATGCACACAGATGTGTAGAAAAAAGTGACTGTGACAAGGGGCCATCCATTATGAGACCTGTTCCACCCAGCACACAGCCAAATGGCTACAACTACATGAGGTTCAGATGTCACTCACTGTAGTCCTTAGCCAGTGGTATCTGTCAGCATAATAGACTATGTGTTGCAAGTGCTAGCTGTGCAACATGACTGTACAAGGAAGTAGTCATCTAGCAGCTGTATACATGTATGTGTGGAATATAACCCTGAAAGTGCCCGCATGTGATGTGTCAACTTCTAGATGAATGGGCTATCTTCCATACACACACACTGCCCTTCCCATAGCCATACTAGGACAATCCTGCTGTGGTCATCCACTTTGAAATACACCTTTGTGAAAGGAGTAGGCCAGTAATCTCAGTGGTGCTTCCTATAACTGCATAGTGCTGCAGTATAATAAACTACTTAGGTAGGAGTTCTAATCCAGACATGGCAACTGTGTGTGTTTCTCTCTCTCTGTAGAGAGCAATGATTTTTAGGCTAATCACACTCATTACAATTCAAAGGCCCTACTTTGTCAAGGCTGCTGATGTCATACACTGTGAAATACACCTTTTGGAAAACTCTAACCCAGTAATCTCTGTGGCATATCCTATACCTGCGTAGTGCTGTAGTGTAATTAACTAGTTAGGTAGGAGTTCTAATCCCAGACATGGCAACTGTGTGTTTGTGTCACCATCTGTGTAGAGAGCAATGCTTTTTAGGCTAGTCACACTCACAATTCAAATGCCCTAGTTTGTCAAGGCTGCTGATGTCATCAACTGTAAAATAAACCTTTTGGAAAGCTGCATCCCAGTAATCTGTATGGCACATCTTATACCTGCATACTGCTGTAATGTAATAAACTAGTTAGGTAGGAGTTCTAATCCCCGACATGGCAAATGTGTGTCTGTGTGTGTGTGTGTGTGTGTGTGTGTGTGTGTGTGTGTGTGTGTGTGTGTGTGTGTGTGTGTGTGTGTGTGAATGTGTGTGAGTGTGTGTGAGTGTGTGTGTAGAAAGCAATGCTTTTTAGGCTAGTCACACTCACTACAATTCCATTGCCCTACTTTGTAAAGGCTGCTGATGTCATGCACTGTGAAATACAACTTCGGAAAAGTAAAGCCCTGTAATCTCCGTGGCACGTCCTATAACTGCATACTGCTGTAGTGTGATTAACTACTTAGGGAGGAGGTCTAATCCCAGATATATTAAGTGTGTCTGTGTGTGTGTTTCAATGTCAGTGTAGGAAGCAATGCATTTTAGCCTAGTCACACTCACTACAATTCAAATGCCCCACTTTGGCAATCCTGCTGATGTAATTTATTGTGAAATACACTCCAGTAATCCCCGTGGTGTGTCCTATAACAGCTTCATGCTGAAGTATTATATAGAACTCTGGTAGGGGTTCTATTCCCACACATATCATTTGTGGATGTTCAGTGTATCTTTCAATGTCTGCATAGGGAGCAATGCATTTTAGCCTAGCCAGACTCACTACAATTCAAATGTCCTACTTTGGCAATCCTGCTGATGTCATGCATTGTGAAATACATCTTTGGGGAAAGAATATTCCACTAATCCCCATGGTGTGTCCGATAGCTTCATGCTGTAGTGTTATATTGAACTCTGGTAAGGGGTCTAGTCCCACACATGTTGGTTGTGGATGTTTTGTGTGTGTTTCAATGTCTGTGTAGGGAGCAATGCATTTTATCCTAGCCACGCTCACTACAATTCAAATTCCCTGCTTTGGCAATCATGTTGATGTCATTCATTGTGAAATACACCTTTGGGGAAGAAGTACTCCAGTAGTCCCCATGGTGCATCCTATAACAGCATCATGCTGTAGTGTTATATAGAGCTCTGGTAGGGTTTCTGTTCCCACACATTTCGGTTGTGGATGTTTTGTGTATGTTTCAATGTCTGTGTAGGGAGGAATGCATTTTAGCCTAGCCACACTCACTACAATTCAAATGCCCTACTTTGGCAATCCTGCTGATGACATTCATTGTGAAATACACCTTTGGGGAAGGAGTACTCCAATAATCCCCATGGTGTGTCCTATAACAGTTTCAGGCTGTAGTGTGATATAGAATGCTGCTAGGGGTTCTGTTCCCACATATGTCGTTTTAATGCCCTACTTTGGCAATCCTGCTGATGACATTCATTGTGAAATACACATTTGGGGAAGGAGTACTCCAATAATCCCCATGGTGTGTCCTATAACAGTTTCAGGCTGTAGTGTGATATAGAATACTGGTAGGGGTTATGTTCCCACATATGTTGTTGTGGATGTTTTGTGTGTGTTTCAATATCTATGTAGGGAGCAATGCATTTTAACCTAGCCCCACTCACTACATATTTATGGCACAGGTAAGTTTTAAGTCTGTTGAAGGGGTAATTTTGGTGCTGTTTGTTTTGCGGATATGCAGGAGGTCCATCAGAGTGGGGGTCTGACAATGCCTTGTATGCCAAGCTTAGATCTCTCTTCAACAGCCTGTATGAGACAGAATACGTGTATAGGGCCTTGAGGCAGTTTGCATATGGCATGTTACATACAACCTGTATGCTTTTAGTGAGGAACATCTGTACACATTCCAATTGCTGGATATGTCCGCTTAGTTGCATATCAATGGGAGTACTGCACTCACTGATCGGTCAGATGAATGACAAATGCAGTGGAACAATGACTTCCTTGGATCTAGATGCCATACCTTTGTTAATAAGTTGCACAACATGGAATGATTTCTTCAGTACTGTATAAATGTGATGGTCAAAGTCTAGAATAATGTCTGTGTGTGTCTCCAAGTTCCTGACTACTGGGTCAGCTGAAAGGGGTATATTGTCAATATGATGGTTACCAGTGCTGGATGACTTCCTGAAGGACACTATTATGCATTTCTTAGCATTTTGTTTTAGTTCATGTTTCTGATACCAGTTGTCTGTGTCAGCCCTTCCTGGAGAACATTTGTGCTGGTGGGTGATTCAATGACATCTCCTAATTTGCAGTCATCAGCAAATTAAGTCATCCAGAGGCCACTGACATTGGCCTTGACTTCACAGAAGTAAATGCCAAAAAGGAGAGATCCCAGGGCTGATCCCTGAGGGACTCCAGTTGTGACTGATCTCTTTGTAGTGGTGAACTCCCCAATTCTAATTTCCTGGATCATTGCTATGAGGTAGCTGGCTATCCACCAGGTGACATAAGGGTTTGTACCTAACCTCTTAAGTTTGGCAACAATGCTCAACTGGGGTATTGTGTCAAATGCCTTCCCCAGATCAAGGAAGGTAGTGTGAATCATTCTGCCTGCATCCATTGCTTTGGTGATCTTCTCAAAGAAATCCACCAGGTTGAATAGGCAAGACCTGCCATTGGTGATACCAAATTGGGTTGGGTCCAGAGTCTGGAAGTTTACTATGTCATTATCCATCATTTCCATGATAATTATCTCCATAGCTTTAGATATGAAACTAGTGAGAATTATGAGTATGTAATTTCCAGGGTATGTAGATGGCCTATCTTTGTGCAGAGAAAGGACTATTGCTGTTCTCTATTCATGAGGCACAAAGCTTGTTTGGAGGCTAAAGTAAAACAGCAATTCCAGAAGACTTGATATGTTTCATGCTATTTAAAAGACATCCTGGGATATTGTCTAGACCAGTGATGCATTGTTCTTGACCTAGGAGAGAGCATTAAGGACCTGTTCCCTAGTGATAGTGGGGGGGGGGTATGTTTGATAGTATTTCTTGAGGGAAGTTTGAGGGAAGAGAAGGGTAAAGTTTGAGCTGAATTTGTTGGCCAGTAGGTTTGCTATATCTTCTGGCTCAGTATAGGTGGTTCCATTTACAATAAGCTCAGCACACAACTGTGCATTGCCATTGAGGTTGCGGACATAGCAAAAGAATGCCTTCTGGTTGTTCTTGGCCTGGGAGGCCAAATGTACCTCAGGTTTAGCATGGTAGACTTTATTTGCCCTCTGAGTTTTTTTGTTTAGTTTGACAAGAGTGCTTTTATCCTGTTGGGTGCTGCACCTCCTAATTTTTGCCCTGATTTTCGTTGTTCTATTATACAGCCTGTTGATGTTGTGATTCCACCAGGGTGGCTTGTTTAGTTAGTTCTGTAGTTCCTCCTTGTGGATACAGCTGCATCTATGAACAGTTCTACATAGGCAGCAATGCTGTCAGGGTTTATGGGAGACTTGAAATGTTGCCAGGTTATAACTTTAGAGTAGAAAGTCAGATTTTGAGTAGTTCCTGATCATTCTAGGATTAGCTGGCGATCCAGGATTTATTTTTACTTCAAAGGAAACCATTTTGTGTTCTGACCTTACCACAGAAGGCATTACACTAGGGGGTGTGCAGCACTATCCCATATTAGTGAAGACCAAATCCAGTAAGGTTGCACCCCTCTGGTCCAGGGAGTTTGTGCTTACAAAATTCAGAAATCTCTGTGCCTGTACGTTTGGCGTCTTGTATGATTCAAAGTTAATAGTGGGGTAATTAAAGTCACCCAAGAATATGGTATTGGATTGAATGGTGAGTGTTTCCAATAAGTTTAAATACATGTTATTGGTTTCCTGGGTCATAGAGGGAAACTTATAACGTGCAAGGGAGTTGTGTTGGATTTTGCTTATAGCAATTTGAACATGGAGAAGCTGAAGCACATTGTCCTGTTTGACCTGTCTTGAGGTATATTTATTTTTGATGTAAATGGAGACACCTCCCCCTTTATTCCCTGTCTATGTAGTAGCTGGTCTAAATGTGTGGAAAGCATTATAACCTTGCACTGTTAGTGTGCTCTCTGTGGCTTTAAATCATGTCTCAGTGACCAAAAATGAGTCGGCATTCTCTTGAGTGATGAGAACTTCTAGCGACTGGAGTTCTATGTTTAGACTCCTAGCACTGAGTAGTAACACCTTTAGATTTTCTTGGTTTTGATTTGCAATGTAGGAAGTATTGCCCTCAAAAAGGCACTATGGGGATGACAATGTTTTAGTTAATATTCAAAAGCCCAGAGCGGACATGTACAGACCATCCCTGTCAAAGCAGGGTGGTCTGTTGACTATCTCCTTCCAGGCTGAAAAATATTGCACCCCTTTAGAATGACACCAGAAACTAAGCCAATTATTAAAGTCAGTCATCCTCTATTCATATTGTGGCATCATCCTTGGAAAAGGTAAAATGCTGCTCAATGGTAGGCTCATATCAGCCTGAGACACATATTCCAAGAGCTCCATGATGTTTCTCTTCATATAGTTTAGGGAGGTACATCTCAGGTCATTTACACTTACATGGACAATGACTTGAGTCATACTGGTACTTGAGTTCAATGATCTGAGTGCATGTGTAATGTGGCAGATCCTGGCCCCTGATAAGTATCTTTACGTAACTTTCTCCTTACTAAGCCTGGTGAGAGGGACATTAGTGTGTCTCACAATGAAGTGTCAATGAACAGAATATTGGATTGTGTGGTGGCTTGCCTTATGTGCATAGAAATAGAGACTCCGTGAGATGTGGTTATATGTGTTGATGTGGCTGTTGTTTTGAAAGAGTGCATTTGGGACTTCTGAGGGTGTTTATTATGTGTACTTTGTCACGAAGGTCCTTGGATTTTGGGCAGGTTACATTTAAGAGCCTCAGCATATGTGGGTCTATATGTCTGCTTTGAAATGGGTGTGATGAGAGCAGTATACATACTACTAACAACCTTATTGACTTTAGGAGTGCTTTTATGAGAGACCTTTGCACACAATTGTTTATTGCCATTGAAGTGGCCTCAGCATGCCCATATCAACCAAGCTGGTAACGGAAATAGTGGGAAAGTTCATATTCATGGCAGCAGGCCTTTTTTATTGATTACTGTATATTCTCACAGACTTTCTCTTTGTCTTTGTGTTTCTCTATATCCTTTCATTCTCTTGGGCAGGGGTAGCCTTAAGGAGGCCTTTTATGATCATCTGTTATGTCTGTTGACAAGAGTCCTTGGTCTGAAATTCAAAAATAATTGTCAATTTAATTCAAGATGCCGAACCCCAAGACGCACAACACACATCTCACAATCATCTTGATGAGGGATGCTCTGACCATACTGCCTGCATTTCTGGAAGCCAGAAGCCTTTCATTCCTATTCATATCAAAAGTCAAATTATGGTTATCAGCCCCACTAATACTATATAGTGTTACAGACAAAATAAATATGTTCAGACAACCACACAATACAGCTAGTTAAAGTAAGATGATAGCCAAAAGATATTGTTTAAACATAAGGGATGGGGAGTAAAACGAGAGAGGAATAGTCTAGGTTACAAAAAAAAAAAAAAGGAAAAATAAGAAAATACAAGAAAGTATCAATAACTGTTAACAATCAGCAGCTAGCTAGCAGTTAATCTACTCTTAACAATCAAAATATTTGGAAAAATCACTTATGTGACCAGAAATAACAGAAATATCTCTCAGAAGTGCAAGGGTAAACTGAAGTGTCTTTAAAGCTCTCAGTATCAGTAAAGACATCTGGAGAATCACACAGGATCACATGGGCTGACAATATCTGAATGGAAAGATAAGTCGGCAAGCAAAGGACAGTAGTATTGACGGAATGGAATTCATCCTCAAATCTTGGTGAATGAGGTGGACCTTGTTTTTCACAAAATCGCACCAAGACGACACTGATATATAGACCATCCCCTGGATTATGCATGCCTTGCATGGCGTGCAGGATTAGTGCAGGAGCTCTAGCAGGCAATATGTCTGCCGTGCGATCCAGGAACAGCCCTGCAGAGGTGTGCATGAGCACTCCTGCACTAGTCCTGCACGGACTAAGCTCCTGTATGCAAATCACCCCATTTGCAGGAGAAATCCATGCAAATGAGGTGAATTTGCGATCCAGGAAGCTTGAAACCTGCCATGCAGGACTAGTGCAATCTGCAGAAATGTACTTGGTTAGTAACCGAGTACATTTCTGCAAAATCCAAAATGGAGCCCTGACAGCTTCAAATAAAGGCTTCATATCAGTCAGGAAGCATGGCAAGTATAAGGCCACTGGCATTGCAAACATCCTAAAAAATAGAAACATTTTTTTGTAGATCTCGGCTGTTTAAGCATAGGGCAGTACCATGCACATGGAATCGGGGGAAAATAATAAAATAAACCTAAAATAAGCATTCTAACTTAAATCACTATTCTGCTATGAAAGTCACTGGCAGGCAGAAGACAACATGGCCAGGGATTAGTGGTTGCTAAGGTGGGAGGCTCAATGTGAGACATCTAACTATGCATGAGGAGGCAATCCTATGGAAATGAGGGGAATGATATTTTATCCCAGTTTTCCCCAGCATGCTAGTCAGGTCCCAACGATGTAAGAGTAGGAATAGCTTGGTGCAAGCCTAGGAGTTAGCTGACATCATAGGGTGTGTGTCAGGCATACTGTAAGCGGATTGGAGCCCTGTGGCTTGGGTTTGATTCTAGTTTAGCACAGCTAAGGCAGGGGGATGTGTCTGAATCTGCCTAGCACTCTTTACATTGCCTAAACGGGTATGCATGTCGCGCACTGGGATTTAAAGGAAGAAAAAAAGTTAAACTCGGAAATAGCAGCAGGGTGCACATTTGAGCACTCGGTTTGCACAGCACACCCCGGGCTTAAACAGGAAGGCAATGGGAAGGGAAAACAGCAGTAGGAAGGTAATCAAGGAGAACTAGCATAGCTGGCAGGTGAAATGTATCAAAATCAGCCAATTACACCGGCAGCAGGCCAGCCCAGCCCAGCCCAGAACACTACTATAAACTATGCAAACACCTTCCCCTCTGGTTTTTCCCATACTCTACACCACCACTGTATACAAGCGGGGAACTTTTAAAAAACAAAACTACAAAATGATAGGGGCTACAGCAGGCAACATAGAACAACATGGGCAAGAGGCTGAGGGTCGTGAGGATGTGAATGTTGTCAAATCAACCAACAGTGAGGAGATGGAGAAGAATGTACAGACCCAAGGTAACCTACCAGGGGCTACATGAGCTGGAGATAGTGGAGTGATAAGGGTAGACAGGGACCTCCTACAGCAAATTGTTGAGCTGTACCGGCCATGCCTGACACACCAAACTGACTGAGGGGAACCCAACCCAGTGGCTACCAAGGTATGTGTAGGCCTAGGAATACTAGCCACAGGTACCACTCAAAGCTCAACTGAGGATATCATGGGGATCTCATAGGTATCTGCATCCAGAGTATTCCACCAGTTCCTGGATGCCATGTCAGCACATGCCAGTGAACACATGCATTTCCTCAACACCCGTGATGTGTTGGCCAGCAATATGCATCTCTTCCACTAAATAGCAGAATACCCTGAGTTAGTGGGTGCTATAGACTGCGTGCACATATGCATCAAAGCACCACCCGGTGATCAGGGTAGGGCCTACATAAACCACAGGGCTTCCCCTCTATCACCTGCTAGGTCATGTGTGATGCCCAGGGCATTATAATGAATGTGTGTGTTGGCTGCCCTGGAAGCTATCATGATTCCCACATTTGGCATCTGATGCAGCTGTACCAGAGATTTGCCAATGGGGACATCCCCTACGGTCACCTAGTGGGGGATGCTGGTTACACACTGGAGCCGTGGCTGATGACACTCATCAGAAATGCACACACACCTGAACAAGAACTCCATAATAAGGCACACACACAGACCAGACTGATAATAAAGCATGTGTTTGGGATGCTCAAGTCACAGTTCTGGAGTCTGGACACATCTGGTGGAGCCTTGCAGTACTCACCAGTTACATGTTCTCAAATTGTTATGGTATGTATCATGCTACACAATATGATCCTGTGGAAACAGCTGCAGCAGGAGAAGTAAGGGGCAGGGCCACACAGCCCCCCACCAATACCAAGGCCTGCACAGGCACAGAGTGACTCAGAGGAGGAACAACCTGAGCCTGCCCCAGTAGGCAGATGGAGGCGTGCCAGTATGCCCTGGCCATGGCAAAGAGACAATGCATAGCACATACACAGACACAGTAGGGATCCAGGGAATGACATCTCTCTCTGATTCGCACATACATGTGCTCAACCATGTATAGGGAGTGTACTATGTGCATCCAACATAGGCAGCCCTCCAGCACCATCCTCAATCCTGGCACACCCACAAGGTAAGTCAATCACTCTACCAATTGCCCAATGGAGTAGAATGTGTTGTTACCTGTATCTGTGGTATGGATATGAGAATGCAAGAGAATTGGGTGGCTGAATGTTATGGCAGCAGATAGTAGACACCCATAGTGGCAACGTGACATCTGTAACACATACTGGAGTAACCATCGTAGCCAGTGCTACACACAGTGACAACACCCACTTCAAGAAATGTGCTGGGTGACATGTGTGTCCATATGACTCACACATGCCAGTCAGGGAGGTTTACATACCCAACAACAGTATCAGCCAGCAGGACAGGTGTAGACAAACCAAAACAGAGCCTGTGCTATGGCCTCTGAATGATACCTATGGATAACCTCCCCCCAGGCCTACACAGACAGACAACAGCAGGTCAGGCAATGGGATGTTAGTTCTGAAGGGTAGGAAGTCAGACACAAATATGTACGACAAACAAAGCTAAGAACTGTAGTACACTGATATGCCTTTAGCCAGTATGATAGGTTAGAATACAGAATGAAATGGAGTACCTGACATACCAGCACAGTCATAGCAAATGTGTGCAAGTGCCAGGTGTGCCCCCTATCCTATGTAGATATGTAGAAACAGTAAGGTGTGCCCCCCAATCCTGTGTAAAAATGTAGTAACATTCAGGTGTGTCCCCCCACAACCCTATGTAGAAATGTAGTAACAAAAGTCAGGTGTGCCCCCCTCTCTCATGTAGTTATGTAGAAACAGTCAGGTGTGCTCCCCCCAATCCTGTGTAGAAATGTAGTAACAGTCATGTGTGCCACCCCAATCCTGTGTAGAAATGTAAAAACAGTCAGGTGTATCCCTCCCAACCCTATATAGAAATGTAGGAACAGTCAGGTGTGCCCCCCACTCCCATGTAGACATGCAGAAACAGTCAGGTGTGCCCCCACAATTCTGTGTAGAAATGTAGTACCTGCAAGTGTGGTCCCCCCAATCCTGTGTAGAAATGTAGTGACAGTCAAGTGTGTTCCCCCCAATCCTGTGTAGAAATGTAGTAACAGTCAGGTGTGTCCCCCCACGCTTATGTAGACATGTGGAACAGATAGGTCTGCCCCTTCTTCCAATCCAGTGTAGAAATGTAGTAACACTCAGGTGTACCCCCTATGACTATGTAGACATGTGGAAATAGACAGGTCTGCTCCTTCCCACAATCCTATGTAGAAATGTAGTAACATGTATGAGTAGGTAAATACGAGTGGAGCACAGATGGCCAGAGGTGGCCAAGGTAGCAGGATAGGTTGTAGCATTTGCACAATATGCGGGTCTGTGTGTGCTATGATGGTGTGTGTTTCATAATGTGTGAGAATGGTCAGAATGTATGCATGTTGAGGTAAGACCTGGTGGCCATTTCCCACTACTGCTGAATGCAGGGACAAGCCCTCACGATTGCAGTGCCAAAGACAATCCCCACAAGTATAACACATGCTAGCAGTAAGCCATTGTAAATGTATGGTGGTAATATGTGTCACCATCTGAAAGACTGACATGGCATGGCTGTTGGGCTAGATATATACAAGCAGTACACAGGGGAAAGTACCCCAGACATACAGTATATATTGTGTCACTGTGAAATGGTGAAATCCTTGGATTTGTACATATAGGTATAACAGGACCTGTAGTAGGGGATACCGGTGATATCTGCCTAAACACCTGCAGATCACAAAGGAGGTAGGACTGATGTATTGGGAATCAGCTGATGTACCTGTACATGCCAGCATAACTGTAACGACCCAAGCATATCTGTGTGTGGGATGCAAGTAGTGTCCATAGCACGCATGCACCCAGCCAATCAAACACCACCCACAGGCACCTCTCTGGCAATATCCCTGCTGGGGGGAATGGGTACAGTACGACCCCACCTGTATACGGCAATAGTGGAAGACTGCAGCATGCAGTGCAGGTGTCCCATGCAGTTATTTCCCTTGCTGTAGGTAGCACCCTGCCAGCATCTACACCACATGATCAAGACTGATAGAAGGTATTGGCATGAACAACTATCACATCTACTCTTTCATCCCAAGGGAATATACTGTATGCTGGTCTGGGAATGTAGGATTGACAGAATGCAACGGCCTGCCACATCTGGGCTGCATCAATACCTAATGCCCCACAGGCACCTGCCAAAGACCCGTATCTCACATGTACTGCCAATGCATGCTATGATATGGACACCCAAATAACAACATAACACACTCCATTTAAGCCATAAGAAAGGCCATGTGGACAAACCACAGTAACATGTCCACCATGTCCCACTGCATGGACTGTGGCCCAACACTAACACACACCTGTGATGTGGTGATACCCTTAGGGAAAATATCAGAGAATGTATGCATAATGTATGGAAGAGCTTAGAATAACAGAGGGTTGTGTGGGAGCAAGGGCAGCATGGAATGTGCAGGGTCTGACACCAAACTGTGTGCACACTATCCCTGGCTGCAAACACATAAATGGGTGGTGACACACCTGCCCGTACACCACAATAGGGTAAATGTTCTGCCTCTGGCTGATGTGCAAATCTGTACAGCTGTGAGACATTGCCACAGCAAGATAAGGCCATACTGCCATGTTGATGGGCGGACAAGTATGGGATCCTCTGCCAGCACTGTACCAAGGTGCTGAACTGGATACACAAACCCACCACCAAGTGTCTGCAGCTCCCTCTCCAGAATGCCATAACTTACCATGAATACGTAGGTGTCTTCCCACAATACCAGACACAGCTGCAGTCATCCTTGTCCCCCAAGTCATCACTGAGAGCAAGAATGTCCACCTGACAATACATGAGGACAGAAAACATCACTGTGTATAACAGTGCACATGTCTGAATATCTCTGCTAACAGCAGTACCATGCAGCTGAAGCAGCACAGACACAATCACCTACAGTTCACACTATCCCCTGCACAGTTTGTCCCAATAGTGCCAAATGATAGATGGATACCCTGCAGAAACAGTATGCTACCTGTAGGTGTACAACACAAAGGTCTGCACTGCAGTACAAACTACCTGGAATCAATCCACACATTCAATACAGATGGGCATACTGGGCATGCTCACACACTTAAACAAATGAAGGCCATGTCTGCAAACAACAGTGGACAAGACATATCTGTAAATTGCAGATGTTTATGCAGACACTCCTCTGTATGCAGCACTCATGCTTTGCACACACACTGGATAGGAATGCAGGCATATATCCAAGGACAACATAATATAATAAGCCAAAAGTAGATGTACACAGATGTGTAGAAGAGACTGACTGTCACAAGGGACCATCCATTATGAGGCCTGTTCCACCCAGCACACACCGAAATGGCTACAACCACATGAGGTGCAGATGTCACTCACTGTAGGCCTTAGCCAGTGGTATCTGTCAGCATAATGGACTATGTGTTGCAAGTGCTAGCTGTGCAACATGACTGTACAAGGAAGTAGTAGCTGTATACATGTACCTGTGGAATATAACCCTGAAAGTGCCCGCATGTGGTGTGTCGACCTCTAGATGAATTGGTTATCACCCATACACACACACACTGCCCTCCCCATAGCCATACCTGGGCAAGCCTGCTGTGGTTATCCACTTTGAAATACAGCTTTGTGAAAGGAGTAGGCTAGTAATCTCTGTGGTGCTTCCTATAACTGCATAGTGCTGCAATATATTAAACTACTTATGTAGCAGTTTTAATCCAGACATGGCAACTGTGTGTGTGTGTGTCTCTCTCTCTCTGTGTAGAGAGCAATGCTTTTTAGGCTAGTCACACTCATTACAATTCAAGGGCCCTACTTTGTCAAGGCTGCTGATGTCATACACTGTGAAATACACCTTTTGGAAAACCCTAACCCAGTAATCTCTGTGACACATCCTATACCTGCATAGTGCTGTAGTGTAAATAACTAGTTAGGTAGGAGATCTAATCCGAGACATGGCAACTATGTGTTTGTGTCACCATCTGTGTAGAGAGCAATGCTTTTTAGGCTAGTTACACTCACTACAATTCAAATGCCCTACTTTGTCAAGGCTGCTGATGTCATCAACTATGAAATACACCTTTTGGAAAGCTGCATTCCAGTAATCTGTATGGCACATCCTATACCTGTGTACTGCTGTAATGTAATAAACTAGTTAGGTAGGAGTTCTAATCCCCAACATGGCAAGTGTGTGTGTATGTGTGTGTGTGTATGTGTATGTGTGTGTGTGTGTGTGTGTGTGTGTGTGTGTGTGTGTGTGTGTGTGTGAGTGTGTGTGTGTGCGTGTGTAGAGAGCAATGGTTTTTAGGCTAGCCACAGTCACTACAATTCAGTTGCGATACTTTGTCAAGGCTGATGTCATACACTGTGAAATACACCTTCAGAAAAGTAAAGCCCAGTAATCTCCGTGGCACACCCTATAACTGCATACTGCTGTAGTGTGATTAACTACTTAGGGATGAGGTCTAATCCCAGATATATTATGTGTGTCTGTGTGTGTGTTTCAATGTCAGTGTAGGAAGCAATGCATTTTAGCCTAGTCACACTCACTACAATTCAAATGCCCCACTTTGGCAATCCTGCTGATGTCATTTATTGTGAAATACACCTTTGGGGAAGAAGTACTCCAGTAAGCACTATGGTGCATCCTGTAATAGCTTCATGCTGTAGTGTTATATATAACTCTGCTAGGGATTCTATTCCCACACATGTTGGTTGTGGATGTTTTGTGTGTGTTTCAATGTCTGTATAGGGAACAATGGATTTTAGCCTAGCTATACTCACTACAATTCAGATGCCCTACTTTGCCAATCCTGCTGATGTCATTCATTGTGAAATACACCTTTGGGGAAGGAGTACTCCAGTAATCCCCATGGTGTGTCCTATAACAGCTTCATGCTGAAGTGTTATATAGAACTCTGGTAGGGGTTCTATTCCCACACATATTGTTTGTGGATGTTCAGTGTGTTTTTCAATGTCTGCATAGGGAGCAATGCATTTTAGCCTAGCCAGACTCACTACAATTCAAATGTCCTACTTTGGCAATCCTGCTGATGTCATGCATTGTGAAATACACCTTTGGGGAAAGAGTACTCCAATAATCCCCATGGTGTGTCCTGTAGCAGCTTCATGCTGTAGTGTTATATTGAACTCTGGTAAGGGTTCAATTCCCACACATGTTGGTTGTGGATGTTTTGTGTTTGTTTCAATGTCTGTGTAGGGAGCAATGCATTTTATCCTAGCCACACTCACTACAATTCAAATGCCCTACTTTGGCAATTCTGCTGATGTCATTCATTGTGAAATACACCTTTGGGGAAGAAGCACTCCAGTAGTCCCCATGGTGCAGTCTATAACAGCATAATGCAGTTGTGTTATATAGAGCTGTGGTAGGGGTTCTGTTCCCACACATTTTGGTTGTGGATGTTTTGTGTATGTTTCAATGTCTGTGTAGAGAGCAATGCATTTTAGCCTAGCCACACTCACTACAATTCAAATGCCCTACTTTGGCAATCCTGCTGATGACATTCATTGTGAAATACACCTTTGGGGAAGGAGTCCTCCAATAATCCCCATGGTGTGTCCTATAACAGTTTCATGCTGTAGTGTGATATAGAATGCTGGTAGGTGTTCTGTTCCCACATATGTCGGTTGTGGATGTTTTGTGTGTGATTCAATGTCTATGTAGGGAGCAATGCATTTTAACCTAGCCCCACTCACTACAATTCAAATGCCCTACTTTGGCAATCCTGCTGATGTCATTCATTGTGACATACACCTTTGGGGAATGAGAAGTCCAGTAATATCTGTGGCGTGCCCTATAACTGTGTAGTGCTGTTGTGTAATTAACTAGTGAGGTAGGAGTTCTAATCCAAGACATGACAGGTGTGCGTGTCTGTGTTTGTAACTCGTATCTTGTGTGAAGGTGGTTGTGAGTGTGCAACAACTGGGCTCAATGTGAAGTGGGATTTGCAAATTTCTTATATGGTGGCCTTAGTATGTATCACAATGTCCACCATACAGGATGTGAAATAGCCAAGAGGCTGGGGTGCAAATCCATACCCATACATGTAACATCAAGGCCAGGCAAACAAAGTTAGCAACCATAGTATTACCCAGTGAACACTCTCAACCCATGTCTCATACACACACACACACTTGCCTAGGCAACAGCTGCTATGTTGGTAGTACCCTGCATATTGCCCACTGATAGTAACTATGGTGTGATTGCAGTGTGCTACAGAGGGCATGACACCCTGTCCATTTATCCATTAGGCACCTATATGCTGACAGTGCACCTTCCCCATGTTCCCCACTGGACACCTGCAACACCTGTGGTGCCATCAAATGTGAACAACAAAGGACATACCATGCCTGAAAACATGCCCTGTATGGACAGATGCCACTGACACCAGGGAATGCCGGTATTATTCTATCAATGTAGGTGCAGGGTAACCCTGCTGTCCATTACCAGTTCCAGCCACATGAGGCCAGGACTGGCACACCTGATGACAATCTGTGTACACAACATGGGCAAGACACCCCAGGTACAGTTCCACATGTCACTGTACATGCATATGGTAGGGGTGCAAATCCCAGACACCGTCCATGTCATGGACTAAGAAACACATATATGGCAAGCAATGCACAGCATTAGCCACACACAATAGCCACCCAGGTAACTGGATGGTGAATACAATACCCACCTGCGTGGGAAAACCCAGAAACTACACCCCTGATCCACAATGCAGACCATTGTCATGTGGGCTGATGCCAAGGTATACCTATCACCTAGCCTTGTATAGCTGTCTGGCACAGTTGACCACTACACACCCGTGAAGCAATGCACCCATGCATATCAGTACTGGCACCATGTGTGTGTGTGTGTGTGTGTGTGTGTGTGTGTGTGTGTGTGTGTGTGTGTGTGTGTGTGTGATCACATTCACACTCACTACAACCCCCACTGGCATCCTGAAGCATGCTGTCCAATGTCAAACACCTCCACATACCCTTTGCCCATATAACCTTTGTATGACCCCTGTGGTGCATGTGATACCTGCACAGTAATGTGTTGTGGCAATCTCACTAGTGATGAGTTGTATTTCTGGCCCTGCCATGTATGTCAATGTGTGTGCATCCCTATGAGAGTGTGGTTGTGTTGATACTGGCACCTGTTCATGCAGACAGGCACATGTACTACACCTACCGTATAGCTATTATATCCCTGTTGCAGATGCCACTCACCATCACATATATGTTTTGAGGGCTCCTCAACATGTAACCTATGTGGTACATACGATAACTGCATAAAATTTGTGATAGCACTACATAGTCATCAGGGGTTTGATACCCTGTGCTGGTAGTTTTGTGACACACACATTCTTACTTTTTACTCTCCCACCCCTCTCTGAATTTACTTTGCCTCTGTCTAGCTCTCTCACTCTTTCTCTGGTGGAGGTAGAGACTTACACCTGCTTTGCTTAGGCAGCAGCATGTGTATTGTAAGTGATGCTCATGATCAGCTGATGGCTGCTGCATGAATTGCACCCCTTCCCCAGCTGATTGCATGTGGAACAGCTGTGGTAACATTCCCATAGCCAATTGCATGGAAAGACTCCAATATCTAGGAACATCAAGTTAGTGTTGGGCCTTTTCATGCACTGTGAGGAGGAACTAGATCTGTTGTTTGGCAAACAGCATCACAGATGGATTGGGGATTTACCTTTAACAACATACACTGTGGAAACAGGCCAACACACAGGAGGGGGATGTGCATGACTTGACTACAGACTGTAAGTGCTGCTATACTGCAATTGGAGTAATGTTGGTTTTACAGGGTGTGTGCAGATATGGCTGTCCTACATGTTTTAATACCTGTCATGTCATAGCTATGTTTATGAGGAAACCTCCAACTGCAGACTGGGCAGTGTGTGGTGCCTTCTGTTTCTTGTGTTACCCACAGAGCACCTATCTGTGAACTGCAGAAGGTAGTGTGAGGATTGCAGTCTGTAGATGGTGACAGCCACGAGAGTTACTGACTTCATATCCCTCATAGGAGATATGTTACAACAAACCCTGTTACAACTGTAAATGCATGAGGTTATCACAGCAACATGTCAATATTGGACCTGTCATACCTCTCAACTGTACAGATTTCTGCAGGATGTCCAGATTTTTGATCATATTTTTGGCCTGTTCCTCTATTTTCCTGGGAAATCACTGGGATGACCTCAGGATTGTAGTCACTAAATAATGACATACATTTGAGTTTCAGACTTCAAATTCTTCAGGAAATGTATATTAAAACAAATTGTATTACTTTAGCAACGTTCAAAAAGTTTATAAGAGCAATATTTAAAATATGGCCCAATTTGTACCCCCATTTTTGTCAAGCTTTGTACAGATTTTTTGCATTAAGAGGTTGAGATGTATGATACCTGTGTTTGTGCCTCCAGCCACAGCCCTGTCAACCTTTGTACATATGTCATGCAGTAAGAGGTGCATATGTGCTGTATGCCATATTTATTGACATCATATTTGATAAGCCAGTGACATATCAGACTGCTACACATGTTCTGTATAGTAGGGGTTATATTTGATGACATAACCTGGACTTTCTGTGGTTGTGTGTACAGTACTGAGGTCTGTGTACTTATTGTGATTGACAACAGTGTGTGTATTGTTAATATGTTCCTTGGCCTGTGTACAGACTGTGGTACATTTCATTGCTGTTGGTCCTGTTCTATCTGATGTTACATGCTGCTCCACTGTATGTTACCCTATTGGCTTAAATGTTTGTTGGGCCAAACACACACATGAAATACCACAGATAGGCATCGGACCACACTGTGTAGTGGCCCAGTATATATAGGGGCAGTGTGTAAGAGGCACATTTGAGGATGGTGTTGAACAGATAGTCCATATACTGTAATATTATGCTAGCTTACGATATGTGGCTGTGGCTGTGTTCACATTGGTTGTGGTTATGCACATTCACACAGGTGTCTGTTACTCTGTGCTGTGACATGCCTGTAGAGCCTGCTACAAATGCAGATACATGTGTATTCCCCCATATGGAAATGTAGGCCAGTGTTGAGTCAGTCTGCCTGTAGCCTGCACAGTGCTTTGTTACATACCTAGCAGCTTAGTGTACTTACCCAGTGAGATGTCATGTCCAAATACTTGCCAGATGTACTGCTGCTGGGCCACCATAACAGTCATGTATGTCAGACAAAGCAGTGGGATGCTGTACAGATATATGTTAATAATGAGTGGGTAGTTTGTGGCCATGGCACCTCTTTACCAGCGGTTATGTGTCAGGACAGACAGAGGTATGTGAATGCATAACCTATGCGGGCAAATGTATACCAGTAGTTACGTGTTATACCCATCTACATGGCTGTTAACATCCACATTGTCAGGCTTGCTCCACATGCCTTACACTAAGGGGTTCTGTGTATACCTCTGGACTGTCCAGAGTGCGTCAAACTGTCCACATATATTGGCCATATCTCTGCTGTAGTCCACAGGAGCATTACTGTGCTAGCAGTGGTACTGTACTGTGATGTCCTTAGGATGTCTTTCAGTTGCCAGTGGTGCACATGCTAAAAGCAGATGTGACCTCCCACACACACCATGTCTGGAATATACCATCGCCATTACATGCCTGGTGTGTTGGCAAGCATCTACATAAAACATACTCATCAGCTACAGGCTGCTTGCATTGGTGGTATCCCAGAGGGACCTACATAAGAAGGTGTGAGATGCAATGTCAGTGGCCACACCTGTGGCAGTGCTACAGGGTGGGTGCAGTATTACAATACATCAACGGTACATTCCCATGATACTACCACAACTGGACATCTGTTTATCACTACAATGCAGCAACACACTATATCTATAACATATCAGATATGCATGATCTACCTATACCAATGTGAATGTTTACACAACAGTGATCTACTGATGCGCCCTGTGTCCTTACCTGCACACTCCTTGGCCGGTGTGTAGGTGACACCTACCACCACGAAGGTGTCCAGCAGTTGACAAATGGCTGGATGGGCAGGTGCCACGAGGCTGGCCAGGAGCTCCTCCACACATGTCAGGGGGGGATGGATGGCATGCCCCCCCCGTGATGAGGTGATCCCCTTGGACTGCAGCAGCACGCTGATGGGCATTGCGAAGCAGGTCGTACAATGATGCCGGACCTACTCATAACTGCGGTTGTGCAGTCCGACATCATTGACCCTGTAGACTAGGTCATTCCACAGGGTGGTCTGCTCCTGCTGCTCATGTGCAGCCCTGCCAAACAGCACTGGGTAGTGCTGGATGAAGTGTGATACCACCACATCATTCTCTGCTTGTGAATAGGTGGACAACCATCCATGTGACATCTTGGCTGAAAGACATAAAGATGGAAACAGGTCTAAGCAACTCATACAGCAAGGTTACCACAGTTCGTAATACACATCTCTGTCACCCCCCCACCATATCAGCTTCAACAAACTGTACACACATCTCATTAGGTATGGCTACAGCTAAACTACCAGTGGGAGAGATATATTTTACCACACTTTCTGCTAGGTGATTGTAGCCATGTCCCCTGTGTGGACACTATTACTGCTGGCCTGTTACAGACTATTCACCTGCATGCCATTGTCAAGGCACTATGGTTCCATATATGCCAGTGGTATGGCTGCTTTGGGATTGCTGCACATCTGACATTCTGTGTTATTGTGCATATCTATGCATGCTGTTGGACATGTACCGGGATTGTGTAGACTATTACTACCAACATATGTTCTATAACAGTGACACAATAACATGTATATGCTCTATTGGCTAGCAGAACCACCTCTCCAAACCCATCTGCCCATGATACCTGGCCACATCACATGTGTGTCCAACCCGGGGCCTCCTCATGTACTTACTGGTCCAGCAATATCATCAGGTGGAACCAACCTAGGGGATGTTGCCTCCTCCAAGACACACACAGACATGTTCCTGTCCCCTGAGGTCAGGTCTTGGGTCTGTTCCATACCGGGCTCCACAGACATGTCTGAGGCACCCAGTACACATTCATAGGGCCAACATGCTCCTCCTGCTCAACCTCCAGACCAGGCTCCTTCAGGACGGTGACTGTGGTTGTGAGTAGCAGTGGGTGGGAGGCTTGTTCCCATCGTGCCCATATTGGGGCCCATGAGGCATCCACATCACAGACCACACACACCATCCAGGGTGTTTAGCCACCACATGTATCACATACCACCCCCTGCAGACTGTCCTCTATATCTACCAACCCTGACCACCTCCACAAGTGTACCTGCCATATTCCCCATATTCCCATTGCATACTTCACAGACGGTGCAATGTGGTCCCAGCAAGGGACTAACATGTGACACATCTGTCCATGTTGCACACACTGCCAGCTGTGGATATCTGTGTGTATTGCTATGTGTGCTGGTGCCTCGCACATAGCACGCACCACTGTGGTAGTAATATAGGGGACATGTCTTTACAGACATATATGTTTGTGTGTGTGTTTGAATATATGTAGACATGTGCCTATAGGTATATATCTATATATGTGTAGATATATGTGATGTATATATGTGCACATATATATGCCTATACATGGGTATCTGTATATTTGTGGACATACATGCTGATACACATAGATATCGTAATATATTATATATGTGACATATGTATACATATGCATACCTATATGTGGGGTATATTCAGACATCATCTCCACAATCTTACAAAACCTTCCTGCACAGCTGCACTGTTCTGCCTTGCTAGAACACAGACAGGTGCCACATATGGACACAGCTTGATATTAGGGGAGAATATGTAGGACACGACTGCAGGTAACCCTATTACACACCTATGGCATTCTGGCATTCTACATTACAGATTAACCTGTGTATCTTGCCGGCATGCTACATTACAGATTAACCTGTGTATCCTGCCAGTGGTGGGCCATGCGTCGCATGTGTCCAGCATAATGGCATTACTTCCACCACCAGCTATTGGCCATGTAATATACATACTTCCCATTACACAACACATACTATGATGGCTTACATCTTGTCAGTGCTGACCTGCACAGTTGACGGCTATGGCCCACTAACCACAGGGACAGACACTATTGTCCATAGGAGTCGTTTAGTTGAACATCATCACAACAATACCTGATGGCATATATAAATCATTCCACATCATCTATCCCATTATTATGGAACAGATACTACACGTATATATACTTCACATGCCTGTTGTGGGAATGATGTCTTGATAAATGAATGCTGAATAAATGCCTTTGATTCTGTCTCTCATTCTCTCTCTCTCTCTCTCTCATTTTTCTTGCTCATTCTCTCTTTCTCATTCTCTTTCTTTCTCTCTCTCTCTCTCATTTATGGAATGAGCTGCTTTGAACAGACTGCAACATGGCTTTAGTAGGTGATACATATGATCAGGTGATGGCATCTGCAGAAATCAGTGTCCTACACTTGCTAACTGAATGCAGCTTGCTGTGTAGTACTTCCCATTACCACTGTCATGGCAACCACCTACTATAAATCCTTACATAATGTGGGTGTGTTCCCTTTACCTTTCCTGTGCGATAGACATCCTTCCTGTGTGTGGGCATCAATGTTACAAACAGCAGGTAGCAATACCTCTTACAGGAGAACCTGCACACTCAGGCCAGCTACATATTTGTAGGAGGTTCCAGAACTACAGACAGAGTGTGAGTAGAGTTGTGTTATGCTTTGTATAGTACTGGTGTGACAAGGTTTGTGTGTACATACTAGTTTACCTTGGAATGCAGTCTATATGCATAGCTCTCACCTGTGGGCCTATTCTCTTGATGGCCAGAGGTGTCATGTTTTGTCTGTCCACCACACAGGTCCTGTGTCAGATATTTCACTGGCAGTGTGTGTGTTGAGCGCTATCAGTACATGGCTACATCCATTTATGTTTCTAACCTCAAATCCCTGACTAAGGGTATGTTGCAGACTATCCTGTAACACCAGTGGCTTGCTTAATGTATGGCAACAGTTTTCCACATATGGGCCTGTGTTCCAGCCTCTGTCCTCCACCAACATTCCAAGCTTTGCACATATGACATGCTGTCAGGGTTTTTTCTGTATTGAGCTGTGAGTATATCATGCTGCCATTCCTGCCATCAGTCCACTGCTGTTGTATCCCCCACACATACAGTGGGGCTGGGGTCATAAATGTGTGGGCTTCACCTAAACACTACAAGTGTGCCTTTATGCACTCCAGATGACAGTGTATGTAACAGTGGTAAATGGCCCTGTATTATTGAGTCTGGGGGGATGCACCATAAATAACCTAGACTGGTACAATATGTGGGGGGTATCAGGGGTGAGCTGCCTTAACTCATTACATCCGAGTGATGCCTCCAGGTGCATCTGCAGTTACCTCCTACTGCTCCTCTAGGTGTCAACTATTACTTGTTCATACTTGCATTAATAATTCCAAAACCATGCTACATCCAGGGTATCAGAATATTTTATCTTGAAGCATACATGATGGCAGACACAACTGTATTGATATTTTACCTCTGTCAATGAGTATTTGTTAGAACTGTAAGGTGATAACTTCATTTTTAAAGGCTCAGGCCACACCGACTAGGAGTTAAAGGTACACACTCAAAAGAGTTGTAGTGGAGGGAATGTTATCTGGATGTATAATACCATACAATTCACCTATATTTAAATGAGTTACATAAATTGGGTTAATGCAGGCCTACTGCCTCCTGCCATAGAGACTGTTCTGTTTGTCAGTGTGCTTGAGATGGTGTAATTTATGTCTTGTTATGTAACAGTTACATCTCATTGTGTCAACTGAAGTCTTTACTACCTAGTGACTGTGTACAGAGTGTAGATAGAGGCTGCTGAACTATACACCTGCATTACTTACTGTTGATTGTATGGTATCCTGTGGCCCAGTCTGTCTTTACTATTGTATTATTTGAAGGGTTTGGCCTGGGCAGCAACATTTGTGAACCTTTCCAGACCACTGTATTAGTATAACTGTTTCACAGTTGCATTATTCTGTGTATATGGATGTTAGTGTCTGAACAGTTATATGACATGGCATATAAAACTGTAATAGTACATAAATAAAGTTTTCCATTTATGCAAACCTGTGTGTGGTGTTATATCCTATGACCTCTTTGTGGGTATATGTTGCAGGCAATGATTGTCATTTGTATGTGTGGCTCATACAGTGTCTCATCATTAAGGTGTTAACTGTAGGCATAGTGGCTGTTCCATATTGTGTGCACCTTCTACATATGTATCTTACTGTACATAATTCTGCGTGTGTATGTGTAGTCACATATATATCCATATATATATGTGTATATATATATATATATATATATATATATATATATATATATATATATATATATATATATATATATATATGTGTGTGTGTGTGTGTGTGTGTGTGTGTGTGTGCGTGTATGTATCTGTATCTGCATATATGTGTCTGTGTATATGTATCCTGGGGATGTTGATAGCTTCCACATTGCACATTTCCTATGGGAGCCAAACTGTACTGCATGATATGTTACCTGACATCATACAGGTGGGATGTAGTACTAAATGATACACCAGATGGTTCATTCATTACAGCTACTAATTTCATAGAGGCAAGTGGACAAGCTAGTAATAACAATACTGCAATAGTAAATAAAGATGTATTAAAGGGATGTTTGGCTCCACCATTAATTCCCTTTGCACGTAATAGGACATTAAATATATCATCAAGTTCCAGAGTAAATCATGAGGAGATGTTAAATGAACTAGAAAAAGAACTTTCCAAATACAAACGATTGCAGTGGGATAATCTCTTTTTTGAAATGAGTTTGATGGAGAAACGAGTCCCAAAAGGCTTAAGAGTGAACAATTTACCTGCAGGAAAAGACTTGCCAAAAGAATTAGTAGACAAATGGTTGGAGGTCAGCCAAAGGGCTGGGTTACAGTATATGGAAATCTTGATGGATTGCAATAAGATAACCCTTGCTAGTACTTCAAATAAAATATTTGAAATCTTTAATAAATTAAAACAAGTGATATCAGCAGAAAATTTTAGCACAAAGATGTGTGCTATACAAGAAAATCTTATTAAACTAAATGATTCGTTAAGCCAGCGCAAACTTATAATGTACGAGAGAGATGCAAGAGATTATCAAGAGGGAGTGGCTTAAGCATATGGGCTGGAACTACAGAAATACGTAACAACGTTATACTTAGTAGTGAGGTTTTAGCTTGCAGTGATAGTGGAGCAGTGCAGAGATATGTGCGCTTAAATAAAAATGCTCAGAATACTACTGAAGCATCTGGTAAAAAAAAGTAATAAATCTAAAACCAATGCTCCTGTAGGAGCAACTAGTAATGCTACAGGTATAATTAACCTGAACAGTATTAGTGAAGAAACTGCAGAACCAGGAAGTAGTACTGCTATGAATGACTGTATTAAAGAAGGGCAGTTAATTCAGATTTACCAAAGGAAGGAAGGAGGCGAAAGAACCTGGGCCCAGGTAACATCAAAAGGAATAGCCTCAAACAATAAATGGTGCCAGAATAAACAAAAGCAAAAAAACGGATTTGTGAGGAGGGGCCAGAACAAATCGAATTGGAACTGCAGCAAACAACAATGGAGGACTTAGGTACTGACAGTTTTAAAATTGTAAATCTCTCTAAATATGTGCTGTCTGATGTTGAATGTGTGGTTTTGGGTAAAGGCTGGAATTCTGTACCAGCGCAAAGAGCGAACAAACTGCAAACATTCAATGAGCTTAGAAGTTATGTTAGAATGTTGAATTTTAAGCGTTTGTTTAACAAAGGTATTAATGATGTCAATGGAAAATTTTATTTTTATAAGCCAAGCAGTTATAATCCACCATTGCACAAAGATTTGCTAGCTTCTTTAAATCTGTGTGAAGCTCAACTGATAGAAATATTTGAAAAACTGTCTGAATTTAAATATTATAACATACCTTAGGTTGAAAAAGAAAGCTTTGATAAGCTTATTGGTAAGAAGGATGTATTGTTTTTAAAGGCTGACAAAGGAGGTGCTATTGTGGAATTGGACATTAAGGACTATGAAACAAAAATGCTTGAATTGTTATCAGATGAATGCTTTTATAAGAAAATAAATATGACAAAGATTAAACAGGGGTATATAATGATAGAAGCTTGTACTGAGGAGTGTTTTTAACAGGGAGAATAGAAGAAAATATTAAAAAAAGTTTGAGTAATAGTAATTCCAAGTTAAGTAGGATCTTTGGAATTCCAAAGAGCCATAAGAATTTAAATAAATCCCCCTCTTAGACCTATAGTGTCCAGTGGAAATAGTAAAACAGAGGCACTGTCAGTTTATGTAGATAAACATTTACAACAAGTAATACCTAAGCATGTTACTCATATTAAAGACAGCTTTGACTTTCTAGCCAAAATTAGAGATTTGGAAGTAGAGCCTACAGATATTATGGTAACATTAGATATAAAGTCATTGTACACTATGATTCCAAATTTGGAGGGTATGGAAATAGTGAGGCTTGAATTGTTAAAATCAGATGTTTTTTTTCTTCCAATACCATAAGTTTTTTAATGAAATGATAGATATTGTGTTGAGTTACAATTATATGGTTTTTAAAGATGAAATATATTTACAAACTAATGGAGTAGCTATGGGGGCGGCGTTGGCCCCCAGTTATGCTAATGTGTTTATGCAATGATGGGAGCAAATGCACATTTTGGATAGTGGTTTTAGAGACAAAAGTATTAAGATGTTTAGATTTATTGATGATATTTTTCTGTTATGGAGAGGAACAGAAGAAGATTTAAGTAATTTCATCAGTTGTATTAATAATGCGTGCACCTATCTTAAGTTCACCCATCACAAAAGTTACGGACTAGTTACATTTTTGGATTTAGTGGTGTTCAAGGAAGAAAATAGACTATTGACTAAAATATATAAAAAAGAAGTACAAAATAATATGTACTTGCATCATACTAGTATGCATCCAGAACATATTAAATTGAATATAGTTAAAAGTCAGTTAAAGAGAATAAGTGATTTAACTGTGAAGGAAACAGATTTTGAAGAAGAAGCAAGTCAGTTGGGTAACAAGATGCTAAAAAGAGGCTATCCGAAGTCTCATATGGATACATTATGTGAAGATGAAAAGAGAGCTAGAATAGGCCAAAGCAAAAGGAAAGGTACAAATAGTAAATATGATGGCAACATTTCTATTGCTATACATAATAGTGTAGATTCCAAAGCTATCAAGAGTGTTATTATTCACAACTGGAGCATTTTTATAACAAATGAACATCTGGTGGGTAAAATTGGAAATGGTCCAAGATTTATTCAAAAAGGGGGAAGAGTTTTAAAAATTATTTCCAGTCTAAACTCAATTTTACTAAACAGACTAATTCCAAATGTGGGATGGTCAAGTGCTTGAACTGTAATATGTGTAATTATTTGTATGTTGACAGTAATCAGTATGTAGTGGGAAGGAATATTGTCAAAATTCCTGGTTTATTCAACTGCAAAGTCAAGAATGTAGTCTATTTAATCATATGTTTGGAATGTAATGCATTCTACGTAGGAAGAACTACAAGAAAATTATACCGTCGTATATATGAACACAAATATGCTATTCAAGTTGAGGATGAAAAAAATGCTATGAGTAAGCATTACAAAACCAAAAAATGTAAGGTTAATTTTAAATTGTTAGTACTAGAAAAATTAAATGACACAGTGTTCTATATGAATATAGAAGAAGAGCTAGGCTGGTTAGAGTATTCATGGCAAGTTAGGCTAAATGCCTGTTTCCCCCCAGTCTTAATAATAGGGAAGAATTTGTAATGTATTTAAAAAGAAGAGGTTTCAAACATTAGCATATATTGTATTTGTTATTTCAACTGCAAGGCTTTATTTATAGAATATGTCAGTTTTTAATGTTTTAATTAGCATTTGGTTAGTAATTAATTAATGTATTAAGTGATGTATTTGATCATGTGATTAGCTGCTGAGAGTATATATGATTGTTTTTTACAAGAAAGTGTCTGAAGAAATCTCATTGTAAAGGTGTTGAGACGAAAACGCTTACCGTTGGAGAATTAAAGGATTATTTATTGCTTCTGTTGCTTTGTTTTGTTTTTGAGATGTAGTACTGTTAACATTTTTTGCCCATTTCGTCTCAGGTCCTGGTTATGGGATCAGCAACACTTGGTAGTGTATTGCAGGGCGGACGTGTTTGGTTGTGGGGGGGTGTATACCTATTCGTACAAGACGTATATTGTTTGGGGCCTCTCACCCCATTAACGGTGCATGTGGACATATATATTGTAGTTATTTTCCCATTGTTATCTACAGATGTATGTCCATATATACATACATACATACATAGACATATATATATCTGCTTACATATATGTAACTTGCTGTATATATTTAGACATATAGATGTAGACATATATATCTATAGATGTAGGCATTTGCACGTATATATGTTCATATATATTTATATATATGTATATATATATATATATATATATATATATATATATATATATATATATATATACATACATATACATATACATGTATATATATATATATATATATATATATATATATATATATATATATATATATATATATATATATATATATACACATACATATATAGATATGTTGTATCTGTTTAGATATTAATATATTTACACACACACATACATCTAAATGTTGGAATACATTCTCTGTACTGTTAATTGACTGGGCTGGATGAAATGTTTGTTAATACATCAGAGCTATGTATATCTGACATGGCTTAGTGGTAAATCACTTTGTCTATGGTGTGCAGGGGCCTGGGTATGAGCCTTGCAGAGGCTGTTTATTTTGTTGCTGGGCAGAACAGGTACCATTGGATACAGAGTGATTAAGGCACTTTTGAGCAGTTGTAAGCGGGTTTGCATGAGTTTGCATGGAGGTAAGCACTGCTGACTTCCAGTTACAGTTTCTTATACTCAGCTAGCTTCTAAATTTCTTAACCAGTGTAGGCATTGCTTACCCCCACCCAAACGGGCTGAAACCCACTTACTGCTGCATAAAATAGCTTACTCCCGCTTACCCCCATGCTAATTTCTTTAAAAGAAAATAAAAAGTGGTTGATAGGAAAGTGGTGAAAAAAGGGGCACAAAGAGAGTAAGACAGTAGGTAAACTAGCCAGGGATGTGTAGGAAGGGTGTAGAGAAGGTCCATAGCTGCCCATTCTTCTACAGCAACAGCTGTGCCTATACACTGAATTTGGAGGTAGATTTGGACACTCAAACCCCTGGGAGGGGATGAGGACAACAATAATAAGTTGCGATGCCAGTTAGACCGGATTATATGTGTCCAGTGGACACATGTGTGAAATGGACAGCTATGTATGGGGCGAGATTTTTTTGTTGGAACAGATTACCCTTTTTTTTCAGGTGAGAGTGGGATGTTGGGGAGGGGTAGTAGGTATATTTGGGGTGGTAGGTTGGGTAGGTTAACAGACAAGACAAACAAGACGCATACATGGGCAGTATATGACACATGTGGAGGGGAAAACACCTTGATAGGGAGGGGTGTTTGGAAATCGGAAGCCCATGAGCCCCCTAGTGGAAACAGTGGGACTGAGGTCCCTACACATGGGCAGTCACTACTGCACCTTCACAGCCCCGATGGTGGCTGTGCTGGGGGCTGAGTCACAGAACCAGACTGATGCTCTAGTGCTGACATGGCAACAGGTGACAGGTGCCTGTCCACGCCCGCTCCCAGGGGTGGCAAGCCCCATTCCCTTAGGCAGTTCCACCTGAAGGTGGTGCAGGACCAAAGGATAGGGAGGTCCCAGGTTGGGCCCCAGACATGCAGGTGCCCGGTGCCATGGCCAGCTGAGGTGGGACAGGTGGGTCCGCTGGGTCCGGCCTTCCCAAGCTTGCTATAATGTTTAGATTTCATCATTGTATGTGGGTTAGTAATAGTCAACACATTCTAGGGTTAGGTATAACAGCATGCATAAATATTCCCATTAACCCAGACACCAGATTCAGAACAGTTGCATAACAAACAGAACACATGCATATATGGGACCACAGTGGTAATAAGAACAGCATGCAGGTACATTGATGACACCATGCCACCAATGTTGGAATAATTTTATATGGCACATGCATGGGAACAATTAAAATATTTATCAAACAATTAGACATTATCAGAACATAGGTGTCATTACATACCAGTTGGGGTGGGTATGTTGATTATTGTTGGATATATGGTGGGGGGGACAGAAAGATGTCAATTAACAAATAGTATATTCCTGTAGTCCACATTACTTTCCTAGTCAGTGCTGTTATCTGTACCTTACAAGTCTTACTACACTACCCTATAGCCTTAGTTTAGACAGTGATATGGCTGTCGTCATCATTACGCAAGAATTGGTTTTACCTGCATTATGCACCTCTTACCTGGTATACCTGTGGAGGGAATGTTTGTTAACACCAACTGTTTCTACACATACTCCCAGATTCTGGGTTGATGTTGTGCACATAGCTATCCAACCCTTTCTGCACAGACTCTGGCCATGTGCTGACCACATGCTGGTGTGCCGGGACATGTCTAGAATATTGCCCTCTTCCACCTTTAGTGACCTGACACTCACATATACATGCTTTCCTACACAGTTATATTATGTAGCACAGTGTGGGTGACAGTGATCACTGATACTTTATTATTCAGAGAAACTGCAACACTCACAATTCCCTACAATACCAGAGTGAACAGTACCAGTACAGGTTATAATGGTCTTTGTTTCTCAGCACAGTGTTCATATCTGACATACCTGTGGGAGCAATGTTTGTTAGCACTACCTGACTGTTGCCACACAAACTTCCAGATCACACATTAGTATTATGCACATACATCTCACTCTGTTACTGTACACACTCTGGTCACAGCTTGACAACAAGGGAGTGTAGATAGGACATACTTGAAATATTACTCTCTCAACAGTTACGGGGGTTGCTACAGTGACAGGTTTGTTCTCATAGAGGTTTGACAATCACTTGTATTCCCTGTTTGCTGGCTAAACATCTGGGATCATCCCACAGTTAGCTTTAATCGGATTTAAAAAAAAAAAAACGGGTTTGTTCATTTTATTTCTCTATACTTTTGCTGTTGTACACAAGGGAGACTGTTGTTGGGGATATGCAGACACCTATGAGCAGTCTAGCTCATTTCTTACCCTTTTCTGCTGTTCTTCATTGCGGGGGCAAGAGTGCTCTGCTCTCAGACATGGCCCCTGCACACTTACACGCTCCATGTAAGATTAGGAGCTCAGGCAGCGTGCCTCATTACTATACATGGCACTATCATCCTGCTCCTAAATGGCCGCCTCCGTGCAGGACTAAGCTAGTCCTGCATGGAGGAATAGTAAATCCGGGGGCATATATTATACAGTATATATCATGGACAGCAGTAGGTTAAAAAAAAAAGATAGCTGGGTGTACAAGAGCCAGATTAAAAAAAAAATAAAGAAAAAAACAACAATTCTGGTAGGTGCACTAGTGCCAGGAGTGGAAAAAATGACAGTGTAGAATCCTCAAGATACGAAAACATTCCTATAATGGGGCTAGGCCAGGCTTGGGGGAGGATGGCCCCCCACTGATGTAGAAGGAAGTAGCAGTCCACAAAAATCACAAAAACTGATAGGCCAAAAAAGAACCATAAAGATGAAAGAGAGGACTTGAGGATAAGAAAAAAATTATGTATTATTACTATTATGCAACAAGCCCAGAATTTTGAGACAAAGATATATTTATTTTTTTTTTTACGCCATGAATTCATTCTGAAGTCCTAATGGGCAAAAGCCTTCAATCTGATTTTTTTTTGTTTGTTTGTTTTTTTCATTAAACTGGTTGTGGTGCAGCTGTTGGTTTTGGTCTTTGTGTGGATGTTACTGTTTTTTTTTTTTTTTTTTTTTGTTTTGGGTGGGATTGAAGCTTCATGAAGCAATATTTAGAACATTTATGCAAAAGAAAAAGCAAGCTTAATTAATACAAAATAAGCAGCACCAAAGATATTTGAAGAGAAATACAGGCAAAGGCTTTCAGACATGTAAAGTTTCACAATACAAAAAATAAGAAAACAAAGAGGAAAAGCAGAAATGAAGATTAGTAATGGAGAAGTTAAAGAAATAGAAACTGAGGTTATGCATTAGCTGCGAAGTGAAGGATTTACTGTAGAAAATTTAACTCAGATGACATCACAGCAGGACAGAGCAATGAATCCCCAAATTAAGGAGAAAGCAGTGGAGCAGGAAAAATCTGATCAGTTGCCATGTGAGGATACTTTGGACCCTTCCATAGGAAATCAGCACAAATGTTCAATTGGAGTTCCACAGCAAAGAAAAGAACAGGAAACTGTGGCAACTCTGACACAGTCAGTGCTGTGGATGATACGAGAAGAAACTGAAGAGAATGTGGCACAGGAAGATGATCTGGAACTTTCTATAGAATGTCCGCAGGAAATAGAGAGCAAAGAATGTGCCTGTAGTTTAGAAGAAAATGATCTAAGAGAACAGTTGCTTGATTTAATAGAGATCGACAGACGTATTAAGACCAATGAAAGAAATAGACTACAGAAACTGAAAAAAACCCAAAAGTTAGAAGTTTGATAAAACAGTTGAGCACAGTAGTTAGGACTGTCCATAGAAATGTATGCGATATAATATCACAAGTAAGTAATACATATTATTATGCAGCTAAATTAATAACAGATAAAGTCTTACCACAAAAAAGATGGGAAGAAATAGAATGGCATCATGTAAGTATCGAATAGAGAAAATATAAAGGAGTTAAGTCAAAAAATGGCACTGTTAAAAGAGTATAGAAGAGGGAAAAGATAAAAATACACAGAAAGATAAAAGTGATAAAAGCAATGCATGGTATCAGAACAGATCAGGATCTCTGCTGCACTATCGTAAATAATAAACTAAAAATATCGCCACAGGCAGAAAAACGTAAAAGATATGCAGGGGTGTTTGACCCTCCCTGTAAAAAAAATTATGTTTCAGTCTTTTTATTTATTTTATTTTTCCTGCACCAAGACTTTTGCTGGGCACATGCATTGTAGCCTGTTGATGTTTGCAAAGTCATCCTTTTGTGATCAGCCTTGTGAATGTCAATATTTGGGTCATTTGTCCATTATCAGTAGATAAATATATATTTATAAACACCCACACCCACACACAAACACCCACACACAAATCCCCACACACCCACATACAAGGTGAGAGCCAGAGAGAGCGAGAGTGAGAAGAACGATACCTCTCTCCCTTGTAGTATTGGTTTCATATTTTATTAAATATGGTCCAGTGCTTATTCAATCTGGCAAAAGTTTATTTTTTTTCCTATTTATTTAGTTTGAAAAAGTTTGTGCAGAACTACAAGCACATTCTCTATTTAGTCAATTTTTCATTACTTGATGGCTTTGTCAATGGAAGATAGTGACATTTTTTCCAGAATACTGTGTAAGTTACATGTATGCCGATGTAAATATACTTATTTATACACACACTTATATGTGTGTGTGTGATATACATAAACACACACACACACACACACACACACGCACATGTATATTTATATTTGAGCATGGGTGAGATTTATTCATTTTAGAGAATATAGCTTTGTGTGACAAATGAATTACAGGGTAATGTGTGCAGATAGTGGCTTTATTGAATGTGCTTTTGTCAAAACAGGTAAGTGGGAATGTTATAGCTAGAGTCAAAGTTAGGGTCAGGAAAGGGGATAGTTTTGTGTGTGTGTTTGTGTGTGTGTGTGTGTGTGTGTGTGTGTGTGTGTGTGTGTGTGTGTGTGTGTGTGTGCACTCATGTCGTGTCTGTGTTTGCGTGTGTTGGTAGGTTATGGTTAGACTAAGGTCAGGGGTAAGATGATATGTTTAGTGTATGTATGGGTGTTTGCTGATTAGAGTTAGGTAAGGTGAAAGATTTACTGTGTGTTAGTATTGGCAAGTTAGGGTTAAACTAATGATCAGATGAGCATATCGATTTAGTGTTGTGTGCGTGCAGTAAACTCAGTTAACCAGAACTCAAGCAAATGGCACGTTCAATCAGCCAGCAAAAAACATCAAAAAACTACAGTACAATTTTCATGTGTTGCACTTTGTTTTCCCCCTGCAGAAACATACCTTATGTTTTTAGAGTTTTAGAGTTTTAAAAAAGGAAGAAAGGAATAAATTCCTTCCCTCCCAAACCTGAGAACAAGTCAAACCAAACAAATACTATAGGTTACAGTATTAGTCAGGCCTATTTTAATAGTAACTCTCAAGCAAACAGAAACTACAGTTATCCGGCACCTACCAATCCCATTGAGTGCTAGTTAAGTGAGAGTTTACTGTATATGTGTGTAGTGAGTGCATACTAATCCTAACTCTAATCCTGCCCCTAATGCTAACCATACTCATTACCTTACAAATTCCAGTTGATTAACACTACCTCTATTCAGACAAATATTGACTTGTTGGTGAAGTAGGTTCATGGTTTCTAAATAGCAAAAAAGAATTTGCTTTTCATTTTTGATCTTTTAAACTTAGACTGCTCTTGACTAGACACTGGAAATAATGGAATGGTCGCTGAATGTGCCTTTATCTGCATGGCAACAGCAGACTCTGGCTAGCTTGAGCTCCACCCATCCCCAATAATGCATCACTCTTTTTTAATTTCTCCAAGACTTTCATGTTTCTAATACCATCACAGGAATGGACCCCATTCCTAAGTCAAAATACAATTAAAGTTCTCAAAATTAGTATTGTTTCAATCTTTGATGTTAGCCAGAAGTGCACTTCGCAGCACCTGCAATGTGCCAGTAATGACTCCTCCTGAAATTTGTATGGGGTTACGTGTATTGATAAAATATCTAAGTACGATTATAGATTATTTTTCATAAGAGTGATTGCTCCTAATTGAGATTGGAACTCTTTGGGTATCTTTCTTCCACATTGCTGTAGTTTCTGCCTACAAATCCTGATATTTTATGACACTTTGTCTCTCTGAATGCAAGACTCTGTAGTCACTGGGTGTGGTGATTTCAATGATCAATGCTACTTTTGTCTTTTTTTCATGGACCACTATATCTGTTTTTCTAACATCTGTCTTTTGAACTGTTGGTAATGGGTAATCCCATGTGATGTAGACCTCATCATTTTCTATGGTGCTTTGTGGCAAATGTTTCCAGTATTTTTCAGCCACTTCAGTATCATAATGTTTGCACAATCCCCATTGCAACAGTCTTGCCACATTACTATGCCTTTCAGTATAAAGTACTTCTGCCATTAGTATGTCACAACCAGCAACAAGGTGTGCAACTGTTTCCAATTCTGTTTTACAAAACCTATATTTTCACTTTCTCCCACATGTTCAATGGACTTTGTAAAACAACATGTACATGTACATAGCCCACTATCTTGTGCCACCAATATTAACCTATAATCTCTCGGTTTGAAGTCACCTCTCCTTAAACATTCCTGCATTCAGTCCTGATCAACATGAGTTTTTTCCAGAAGTTTTCTATACTTGCAACTATATTTATGCATTTTCCACATTTCTTGCCTTCTCATCTGGTCCTTCACCTTATTTATCCTTCATTTGTTTTTTGGCACATTCAGTTCCTGCCTGATTTTTATCTGCTTCTGGTTTGATTTCCATTCCTGCTTGATGCCAATATGCTTCTGCTAGATTAAGCAGAGAAGTCATCTTAGATTTATTCTTCTCATATTTTAAAACTTTCACTACATTTGGGTCTTGTGAGGTCAGCAGATGTGTGTGCAGTCCCATGACTACAGATCTATACATGTAGTCAGTTTCAAGGAAGACCATCCTTCCTTCGGAATGGGGAATATTTAATCTATGTATGCACTAATTGTTATAAGTCATTTAGTGAACATAGAGCATCCTTCTTGTTTTCCAGTCTAATCTATCCAACACATTTTGGGGCCAGTCAATCACTCCAAAACTGTAAGTTAGGACAGGAAGAGCAAACTGGTTTATAGCTTGAATTTTGTTCCTAGATGTCAATGCTGTTTTCAGGATTAATTTAAGTCTTCTAAAGTACTCCTTGCTAAGTTTTATTCACATTTCTTTATGTTTTATTGTCAATCCTGCATCAATTCCCAAGTCTTTGTACACTCCCTCTTGCTCAACTTTTTTATATCACATTCTTGTCCCAAACTGATGTTTTCTTGGTGCTGCAGTTTTTCTGCTTTAAAGGTTGCTTTTGCCCATTTATCAAGACCAAATGACATTCTTATATCATATGAAAAAATTTTGACAACTTGCAGTTGTGCTTTCAGTTCCTCATCTGATGAGCTATACAGTTTTAAATCATCAACAGAGAAGATGAGAAGTCTTTACAATTTGTTGTTTTCTAGCCACCAAATTATAGCCATGGCCTAAGCTGTTAAGCAGACAGCTTAATGGGTTAAGTGCAAGACAGAATAGGAGCAGTGACAGAGTCACCATGGAATATCCCCCTTTTAATTTTTATCCTTGGGATAATAATTTGTCCTTCATCATGGCTTAATTGCAAAGTAGTCTGCCACTGTTTCATGGTTACTGTAATGCAGTTGATCAGTGTAGGGTGGGTCTTATACATTTTTAAGCACTCTTTTATCCATGAATGTGGGATACTATCAAATGCATTTTTGTAGTCAATCCATGATGTACTTAGATTATTCCCCTTTTTACAGTTCTCCCCTATGTTGTTACCAACAAGTGATCCTTTGTTTCATATGGCTTTCTTTTATTGCCTTTTTAATTTATTGCCATAATTGAGTTTTCTTCTAAATGACTATAAACTCTGTCAGCATCAGTTCCTGTGTAAAGTTATATGTTGCCGGAAAGCAAGTTATTGGTCTATAATGTTTAGGGTAGTTTGCAGATTCAATCATAAGTAGGAGCATTGTTTTTCCTATTGTTAGCCAGGTTGGTGTCTGTTTGGGGTGAGCATGTAAATAGTTCTTACTCATGGCTAAATCTTTGTGCAAAGATGTTAGTACTTTTAACCAGAACTTAGGTACTGCATCTGGGCCTGGATTTTCCAATTAGAGGCTTTTCTTAACTTTGTTTCAATCTGTCTGGAGGTTTCTTCATCTCATTTCATATCCTGTACCTTTAGACTTCATATTCTTTCTTTTACTTCTTCTATCCATGTAACATCTTTGTTATGTTCCATAGCATCTTCATAAATACTTCTTCAAAATATATCAATTTCTTCTTTTTGGTGGCCTTTCAATTCCTTTTACCTTGTTTCCCAATTCTCTATAAAAATGTTTTGGGTCATCAATCTTCTTCCAGCTTTTTCCTGGTTAGGGGTCACCACAGCAGATCACCTGTCCACTCATGATTGGCAGTGGAGTTTTACAGTGTTGAGTCACCAGCCCAGTGCCCAACCTTCCACAGAAGGCACAGACATGAATGCACTCACACCTAGGACCAATTTAGAGTGTCCAATCCACCTACAGCATGTCTTTGGGAGGAAACTGAAGCACCTGGAGGAAACCCATGTAACCACAGGGAGGACATGCAGACTCCACACAGAGGGCACCTCAGCCGAGGATTGAACCAGAGAGCCTCTTGCTGTGAGGTGGCAATGCTAACTGCTGCACCACCATGGCCGCCCTTTTTGGGTCATCAGTAAATTGCTTATTTTGTACTTTTCCTTTATATTTATCTGCATATCTTTAGGTTTTCTACCTGTGCTGAGATTTTTAGTTTATTTGCTATAGTGCACAATAGATTCTGATCTGTTCTAATACTGAGCATTGCTTTTATCACATCTATCTTTCTAAGTACACGCGGCACAGTGGTGCAGCGGTTAACATTGTCACCTCACAGCAAGAGGTTCTCTGGTTTGATTCTCGGCTGGGGTGCCTTCTGTGTGGAGTTTGCATGTTCTCCCTGTGTTCGCGTGGGTTTCCTCCGGGTACTCCGGTTTCCTCCCACATTCCAAAGACATGCATCTGGAGCATTTCTCCCCGGGCCTCCGCTGAAAACAGGCTCTGTGGAACCTAGTCGGACATTCCCGGTCAACAAATGTTAAATAAATAAAAAATAAATAAAGTATTTTTGTTGATATGCTTCCTCTTTTATACTCTTCTAATGGTGACACTTCTTGTCTTAATTGCTTTATAGTTTTCTCTGTTCGATACTTCCATGATAGTATTCAATTTCTCCCCTTCCTTTCCCTCACTTCCCTGTGTTCTTGAGGTAGAACATTATCAGTTATTAATTTAGCTGCTCAGTAATATATCCTGTTTACTTCTGTTATATCGCATGGATCTTTGTGGACAGTCATAATTTTTGTGTTCATTTGTTTCATCAGACTTCTTGACTCTTTGGGTTTTATTGATCTTCTGCAGTCTATTTCTTTCATTGATCTTAACATGTCTATCTATCTCTATTAAATCAAGCAACTCTTCTCTTACCTCATTTTCGTCTACACTGAGGACACATTTTTTGTTTTCCATTTATTGCAGGCATTCTATAGAAAGTTCTGTAACATCTTCCTGTGGCACACTGTCTTCAATTTCATTCTGTGTCATCCATTGCTCTGTCACATGGGAACTCACTGGCTTATCACTCCTCAACATTGACTTGCTGTTCAGCTTCAAGTGAACATTTATACTGGTATCCTGTGAAATGTTCCAAAATATCTTGATATGGTTCCTGACCAATTGCTTCCCATTCCACTGGTTTCCCCTTAATTTGGATGTCCATTGCTCTATCCTGTTGTGGTGCTTTCTGAATTAGATTTTCTACACTGAATCATTCACTTCGCAGGTACTCTGTGACCTCAGTTTTTACTAATTTCCTTTTCTACTTTTCCTCTTTGTCTTGTTATTTTTTCTATTGTAAAGTTTTCCATGTCTGGATTCCTTTGCCTGTATTTCTCTTCAAATGTCTTTGATGCTGCTCTTTTTGTATTGGTTAGTTTTGCTTTCTCCTATGCAGAGATATTACACCATATTAAATCTCTTTTTCCTTCCCATGTCCACATTTCTTTTTCAGATGTCTACTGATCTTCCTATTTCTCCATACTTTGGAGACTCATTCTATCATGCTGTGATACAACCTGTAAGGTAAATTTTAAAATGGTACTTAAAATCACATGAGCCTTTTATACTTTCCCTACACAGTAATAATTTTTACCACACATATGCTAATGGGTTGTTCTAGGTCTATGTTCATGCGCTGAATAGGAATTACAGTGAATGCTTATAATCAAATGTTAAACAGAGATAGTTTCATCTACCAAACATGTTCAACATCATAAAATAATTCATCAAGTGGCCAAAGTTGGTCAACACTGCGAATGTAATAACCCCCCTCTTATTATATATACTAACTCCAAGATCGCACTACAGTGGGGAATAGGGCACATTTAAAAAAAAAGGTTTCCTTTGCTTACCTTATGCATCTCTGTACTTCCTGGTTGTTGACCAACTATGGCAATTCAATTACTTACTTTTCAGTGTTAAGCATGTTCAGCAGTTTAAACTTTTGCTGTTTAATGTTTCATTATAAGGCGTTCACTGTAATTCTTATTCCATGAGAGAACATAGTCCCGGTTGTTCCTACACAGTAATCAGAAATGTTATTTACCAAACATACATACTAGAGATTTTTACCAAATAATTATCTGATTAAGCTTTATATAATACTGTACTGCATAAACTATAGCATCAATGATATAAGATTCTCATTTAGTTAGTCATTATAGAATTACTGCAAGTCCATTTCATAAAGATTTTGCCTTAATGATATAATCAGTATATGCATGTTTTGCTGTGCTAGAAAGCTCCCATTTTTTCCAGATATGTGCAACTGTGTGATTCTCTGTAAGCTGTTTTTTTTTTTTTTAAGATTTGTATAGCAGTTAATTAAACAATTTTTTGTGGCCACATCTGCAAAGTCTCACTTCCATTCCAATTCAAAACCTACCCAAACATTTTGTGACCTTGAATAGGTCATAGTAATGAAGGTACTTTGGCTTGCATGATTGTGCATGTGGGAACTTGCATAGCTTGCTCCCCTACATCACATAGGACTGTGAATTTTGTTTATTTATTTTTTTTTGGTGAGGGTGCATTTTTCAAAGAACATGGGATATAGATGTAGCTGATCAAAATGTAACATACTTTATCCTGTCAAATGTTAGAACATGCAATTAAGCAAGTGAAAGGACATTTATAGAACACAGCTTTCCTGTCTGATATGCAGTTTTGTTTACATTTTCTCTGCATCGGTGTGCATATGTCACAATACAGGTGAAAACAAGTGCAACGAAGCAAGCTCATTCCCTCCAGTACAGCTCTTTTGAGTGTGTACCTTTAACTCCAAGTGGGCGTGGCTTCAGCCTTTAAAAAATGAAGTTATCACCTTACAATTCTAACAAAATGTCATTGACATAGGTCAAACATCAATACAATTGTGTTTTCCATCATGTATGCTTCAGGATAAAATATTCTGATACCTTGTATGTAGCATAGTTTTGCAATTATTAATGCAAATATGAACACACAATATTTGACACCTAAAGGCGGAGTAGGAGGTAACTGCAGATGCACCTGCAGACGTCACTCGGATGTAATGAGCTAATATATATATATTTTTAATTTAAGTTAGTTTAACACGGTAGAGCACTGTTTAAATTACCATTTGCAGGCTCAAAGCGAGCAGCACAGTACAACAGAAAATGACATAGTAAACAACATTATTTCCACAGAGATGTATACTCAAGCTTTTACTGCTGCAATTATTATTATTACTATTATTATTGTGACAATGTGAGGTATTGCCATCTGTATCAGGGAGAATAAGGCACTGCATGTGTAACATATACCAGCATAGTTAGCTGGAGTTTTCTAAATACCTTTGTTTCATTTGGCTATCACACTGACTTGTATGAATGGTTGTGTTGGAGGTGTATCGACAGTGTTATTGTAACTGGTTGGATGTATGCATTTGGACAGAGAGTTCTGAAGGAGAAGAGTGGAGGTTTTCAAGGTTGTTCTGTGGCTTTTGGATGCTGGGATGGATCTTGGCAGGGTTCTTTGTATGTATTGTACCAGAGTCAGGTGATCAAATGTGATGTAATTCTATAACTAGCACTGAGATGATGGACCTCACATAGCAGTTTGTTTTGTTTTGTTATCTTTGGAATCTGACATAAAGATCTAGGACAGTTATCACACTCATTTAGTTGAGTTCAGTTCAGTTAGTTAGAAGCTCATCACTTTACCTTGTGGAAGTAAGCATCTCAGCATCCAATCTTGCATTCTGTATTAATTTAGTTAGGGAACAGTTATTCCTTAGACAGTCAAGAAATACAATGAGATATTTTTTGCATCTGTTTGAATCTATTCAACTTTGTTATTTTTATTTCTCCTTTGATTGAAACTCTGGTGTTTGTTGTACTTAGATAATTAGTATTTTAATGTTTTCTACTTTACTATTTATTATTAAGAATATTTATACATTTCATTGTGGCTTGTCTTTTAGAGAATGCTTTTAATATCTTAAGAGTATTTGTGCTTATTTTAGTGATACACTGGACACTCCAAAAAGCTTTGCTGCTTTGATTACACTGTACCATTCATATTAGCATTGATTTTATTCAGTATAATTGGGTACCCTTGTAAGACCCTTAGAGTAATTGACTGGTGGCAGTGTGGTTACCTTATAGTCTGGACAGAGGGGGGTACAACTAGAAAATCTGCACCAGCCTTTCCTAGGAATGTGTGTGTGTGTGTGTGTGTGTGTGTGTGTGTGTGTGTGTGTGTGTGTGTGTGTGTGTGTGTGTGTGTGTATGCGTGTGTGTGTGAAAAAGTGCTCCAAAGTGAGTCTTGTTTGGGATCTGGAGAGACAGAGAGTCTAGTCCCAGGTCTGCAGCATATTTCCTGTCTGCTCTTGGGAGAAAATGTGCTTGATGCAGAAAGCTGTAACTGAAAGTACTTAGTAAATCCATTCCTGTTTTTAGTGACCATCCCTCACTGGTGTCACTGGTGAAAGATTGAGACTCCTTGATTACTGACCCAGGGTAGGGAGGCCATCACAATTATTATTATTATTATTATTATTATTATTATTATTATTATTATTATTATTATTATTAGCCAGTCTCCTGTATTCTTTAAAATAACCAGTATCTTAACATCCTACAAAAAAAGATAGCTTACTCACTTAATTTTAAAGCCTACAATATCTTTAGCATGCTAGAAGGTAAACATTGTAAGCTTCATTTCCAGTAAATTGACTTCCTCAGCAATTTAATATGTTGCATAAGTTAGTACAAGACTTCAGGTGTTCACAATAAAAAAGCCATGTTGTGCTGTACATTCAGAAATTGTCATGTCATTAGAACTAATGCAGTGACAAACTGAAGTGGTTTGATTTTTTTTTGCATAATACTATAGACAAACTGAAATTGTTTGATAAGGCATTTTATTTATTTTTTTGCATAATTCTATAGTTACCATAAGACAATTTTGCAAGTAAGCACTAATTAACAGATTAAGATAACATTTTCTAACCACATACTTATGAATACTGCAGCTGGTGGATGCGCACAATACACAATATACTTACAATGCACTTAAAGAAAACCAGCATGGATTTGTAGTTCTAAAAGTCTTATTTCAATCTGTACCAGATTTAAAAAAAGGCACCCCCCCTCCCTGTTCTTGGTTGTAGTTTAAATTTGGTGGCTTTTGCAGTGCCCGCCCCACTGTAGATTTGATCTAGGACACTCCCCCAGTCCCATCTCTTTACCGCATTCTACCTAATAAACCCTTTCTGCACTTGCTTTTAGTCCTTTTTAATTTAATTACATTTTTTCAAACTGTGTGTGGGCTAATATTGCTACATACTCAAGTGTGCCAGCTTGCACTGCATGTGAATTGTTTTTAAAAATTCTGCTTTACTGTATTTGTGTTTCTTCCTACTTTATTTTGCTTTTGCGTCATCTTAAAAGTACTCAGTTGTATTTATTACTGCTTGGTGAAACTCATTCTAAGCCTTTTAGTTTAAGCACTTGGGCTTCAGACCAGTTGTTTTACATTAGGAAGGTTTGTGGTCTGCACTGTAGTGGCAGAACAGGTAGCTTACATCCTTCTAAGTTGGGAACTGCTGATTGAGGGCTCAGTGTCTGTTATTCTAAAAGTGTATTAATTCTGGTTTAAGCACTTGGGCTTCAGGCCAGTTATTTTACATTAAAAGGGTTCGTGGTCTGCACTCTTGTAGGAGGAGAGGCTGGACTCTGCCCTTCTGAGCTGGGAATTTCTGTTTAAAGGCTTATAGTGCCTGCATATTTGAACTGCTTCTTACTGAAATTGGTACACCTTGTTTGCTGTAGCGTAAACTAGATCCAGGCCTGCTGAATCTAGCTTTGTTTGTATAACTTGAGCACTAATCCAGGCATTCTTTAAAGTATTCAATTGTATTTACTACTGCTTGGTAGTAACTTGATTAAAGTGTAGCTATCATTCTAAGTCTTTTGGATTAAGCACTTGGGCTTCAGGCCAGTTGTTATACATTAGGAAGGTTTGTGGCCTGCACTGTGGTGGCAGGACAGGTAGCTTACATCCTTCTAAGTTTGGAACTGCTGATTGAGGGCTCAGTGTCTGTTATTCTAAAAGTGTATTAGTTCTGGTTTAAGCACTTGGGCTTCAGGCCAGTTATTTTACATTAAGAAGGTTCGTGGTCTGCACTCTTGTGGGAGGAGAGGCTTGACTCTGCCCTTCTGAGCTGGGAATTTCTGGTTAAAGGCTTATATCGCCTGCATATTTCAACTGTTTCTTTCTGAAATTGGTACATCTTGTTTGCTGTAGCATAGACTAGATCCAGGCCTGCTGAATCTAGCTTTGTTTGTATGCTTATTGTTTGTTTGCTTGTTATTTCCCTGAAATGCTAATACCACCTAAAACACAGCTTTTCAGCGCTTCTGTGGATCCCTAGTGATATCTGCATTGCTTACTGTACTTATTTCCTTGTTTCACTTAAAAGAAAGTTACTGTTTGTCATTTTTGCATTCAAGTTACCTGTAACACATTGCATTTAAGTTACCTGGCACTTGCTCACTAAAGCAATTATATAAGTCAGCACTAAAAAAATAAAAGCACTACACCCTCACAAACTCCCCTTGAGTACCTTGTTCCCCATTGGCCCTTTTTTTCAATTATAAAGGAATTCCCAATACTATTCTAGCATGTCCTAAGGTCAGTTGTCAATCTCCTCTCTGGTCCAGCTAGTGAATCTGGGAATCTTGAGGCAATGTTACAACTGCCTCATGTACACAGACAATCCTCTCCTCCTCCCAACAAATTCCAACACATGTGAGAGATGCATCCATATAGCCAAACTGGAGGCTAAGCTCTCTCAACTCAGTACTGGCGTAACCAGTCAGGAGGAGAAGGAAACCACACTCACTACAATTCCAGTCTCACATAAACTTACCATGACAGCAAACCATAGACATAAACACACAAAAACATACTCGGAGGCTCTAAATAAAAATCTGCCTAAGCAGCAGAGACCTCCAAAGCAGACACCCATGCAACCGCTACCCCAAAACAAAACACGTGCAACACATAGCTCACAAAGCCAGTGTGCCGAACAGTCACAGCCCTTGAGGCTAAACAACACACCTGATACACTTGTAATAGGTGACTCTATCGTCAGGCACACTGACGTCCCGCTCACCAGGCTGAACAAGGAGAAGGTCATTGTGAGCTGCCTGTCGGGCACTAGGATCCGCAACATAACGCAAGCACTCAGGTCACTCCAAGGCAAGTACAAATATGACTCAGTCATTGTCCATGCTGGTGTGAATGACCTGAGACGTACCTCCCTGTACTACATGAAAAGAGACATAGAGGAGCTCTCTGAACATGTGGCCCAGGCCGGTATGACCCTGACCTTGAGTAGCATCTTACCCTCACCAAGAATGATGCCACAATATGAAGACCAGATGATCAATTTCAACAATTGGCTTAAGTATTGGTGTCACTCAAAGGGGATCCAATGCCTGTCAGCCTGGGATGACATGCTCAACAAGCCACGATGCTTCGCTAGGGATGGCTTGCACCTGTTACCCCTGGGCTTTCGGATATTGGCAAAGGCTCTTGCTACCCCATAGTACCTTTTTTAGGCAAGGCTCAAAAGACAAACCCACCTCCATAGGTATCACAAGGGATAAGAAACTAAGAGTAATGCTACTCAACACCAGAAGTCTAAACCTCAAGATGCACACACTCAAAACTCTCCTTAGCATGGAGAACATCGATATCTGTGCAGTAACAGAAACCTGGTTCAAGGCTCCCGAGAGCACCCCAGCACTACCAGGTTATACCTCATACCATGCTTTTCGGCCCCAAAACTTGGACCGAACCACAAAAGGAGGGGGGGTATCAATATTCGTCAAAGATACCCACACCTCCAGGTTGGTGGCACAGCACGAAGCATCAGAGACTATCCATGTGCAACTAACAGTGGGTACAACTGCCTTCCAGTATATAGCCTGCTACAGATGACCCTCCCAAACCCAGGAACCCCACTCGGCCTTCCTGAGAACACTGGAAAATATGAAGGTCTCTCCAAACACCATTATATTGGGCGACTTCAACTACCCAAACATAGACTGGGAGCATTACTCTAGCTCCAACACCCTAGCCCAAAGGTTCCTAGAATTTATAAACTCAAATGCTATGGAACAACTTGTTACCACTCCCACAAGAGGGGAAAACATACTGGACCTGATCATCACCAGCATGGGGACTATATGCTCCAGACCAGAAGTGTATCCCTCACTGGTAAGATCAGACCATAAACTAATCTCACTGGATATTCACATCCTGACCCCACCTCCTGCCCAGAAAACCACAGTGAAAAACTTCTCTAAAGCAAGTTTCACACTCCTCAAAACCGAGGTGGAATCCTTCAAATCCCCCAGACCTGTGGAAAATACGGCTCAGACCGCAGAATCCTTTATAAATGCATTCTATGAACACCTTCAGGAATGCATGGATCATGCAATCCCAAATAAAACCAAGACCCAATCCTCCAAAGGCAGACATCCTGTCTGGTGGACCCCAGCCATAAACAAACTATACAATAGAAGGAGGAAGCTACTAAATGATAGAGCAAAATCCCAAAAAGGGAAGGCATCTCTGATCAGTATTAGCAAAAAACTACGGGCACTCATAAAATCATCTAAGGCCAGCTTCGAGAGAAAAATTGCACAGGACACTAAGGATAATCACAAGGCTTTCTTTAGTTATGTTAGGAACCTGGGTGGGAATTTCCAGATATGCTCAGAATTAGTCCAAAATGGCAAAAAATACACTGAACCTACAGACACTGCCAACATCATAGCTGACAGGTTCAGCGCGAACTCCCTCCCCCCCACCAAAAGGGCAAATATCTATCCCAGCAGAGTGCTGCCCCCCTGACATCTCAGATGCTCAGGTAAGAGCCGCCCTCTCTAAAGCAAAATACACAGCATCAATGGGACCAGATGGTGTCCCGGGCTGCGTCCTACATGAACTCCAAGAAGAGCTAAACCCAAACATAAAACTAGTGTTCAATCTCAGCCTTACTACAGGATATGTACCCAAAGACTGGCGTACAGCAACAGCGGTCCCTCTCCACAAAGGTGGTGCCTCAACGGATCCTGGAAACTATTGCCCCATAAGACTGACTAGCTTGGTCTGCAAAGCTATGGAAAGGATCATCATGGACCTCATAAATAAAGATATTGGGGACCTACAGAAACTGGATCCTACCCAGTTCTGCTTTGTTAAGGGCAGATCCTGTCTATTAAGCCTGGTTGATTTCTTTGAAACAGTCACCAAGGCCATTGATGAGGGGAAGGTGGTCCACATAGCCTACCTGGACCTCGCAAAAGCCTTCGATACAATACCCCACTCAGGCATTATAGATAAGCTCACCAGCTTAAATATAAACCCCTATGTCACTAGATGGGTTGCAAACTGGCTCAAGGACAGAAACCACATGGTTAGAATTGCTGGAGCCATGTCAGACTCCAGACCAGTTACAAGTGGCATTCCACAAGGCTCAGTCCTGGGACCTCTCTTGTTCGGTATATATTTCTTGGAGGTACAGGCCAACAATGAAGGACTGTGGCTGACCAAGTTCGCAGATGACTGCAAACTGGGAGCCATAATCAACTCTCCAGCTGACACAAGCATCCTCCAAAAGGGCCTCATAGAAACAGACAACTGGTGCCAGAGCCATGGCCTCAAGCTAAACGCCAAAAAGTGTATAGTCATCCCCTTTGGCAAAAACAAAGTGCCCACAAATTACCACATAGGTGGTACTCTATTAAGTACAGAAGAAGTAATTAGGGACCTGGGGACCCAAGTTGATAGCAGTCTCTCATTTGACAACCACATGGCCAAAGTGGTTAGAAAAACATTTTATATAGCCCACCTAATCATGAAGTGATTCACATCTAGATCAGGGGAGGTCATCGTGCCTCTTTACTCATCCCTCATCAGGCCCATAATTGAGTACAATGCCCCTTTTGAGATGTACCTTACCAGACACCTGCAGCAACTGGAAAGACCCCAAAAGTACCTCACCAAGAGGATCAAAGGGCTCAAACAGATGCCATATGCTGCCCGGTTAAAGAAACTCCAGCTCTACTCAGTGGCATACGGATTGTTCAGGGGCGATCTGTGCCTGACGTATAAAGCCATGTCCAACCCGGAATTAATGGACATGCTGCACCTCAGAAAATCCAAATCCCATCGAGCTACACGCCGAGACTTGAACCTCAGCAGTGAAATAAATAGGACATGCTGGAGGGACAGATTCATAACCCAGAGGCTCCCTTCACTCTGGAATAAAATCCCAGTCCAGGTTAGGCAGAGTCCCTCATTGACTCTCTTCAAGAGGAATCTTGATGAGTGGATGGGAGATCATAGGTTTAACCCGGGTATCACTTCTGTGTCACTGTTAGACAGAGGCACAGTATACTAACCTCGAAAAAGAGCATAGCAAAATTAATTTTAAAATGGGTGGCCAAAGCCAAACACATTCTGGCTAGGCTTATTAATGCCCTAGGGCAGATAGCCTTGTATGAACCTATGAACCTATGAACACCTGTTTCATATTTTCATTCTTTTGATACTTCCTTATATAGAATTGTTGTCCTGCTTATTACTTTTCCTTACATACTAAAAAAATAGGAACCTGAGGATATGCAGTATTGAACAATTATTCCTTATGCAGCAAAATAATTTGCCCTTTACATCTGTTATCATCTCTTGCTTTTGTCTTGTATCACTGTTAGATAATTAAACACATCCACCTGCACTTGAGTGACCTAATCATAGACGCACTTAACAATGGTAGTTTGTACTTTGACCTTAATGCAACACCAACATGATGCATTTCTCTTCAGAACATTTGACAACAATACTAGACAAAATGACTCCCTCCACATTTTTCTACTGACCTTCATTTTCTTTGTTTAACCCACAAATCAAAAATATAATTTTCTGTAATTTAACACGTTTGTACATTTATTTGCTAGCCATGTAAACTCTCTAGACACTCATGTCTCTTTAAAAGTCAATTACAACCTCTGCTTGATTAAGGAATTTGTTGATAATAACAGCGTAAACAAATCAAGATTTGATTTGATTTCTATAAGATGAAGCTAGTTTAGCTTTAATCCTCTGCTGTGTGTTACCAGCAACTGTTTCCCCAGCTGTTAACATTCCATGTATATCTAACAGACACACGACTCCTTCCTGAAGGCTTATACTCTCACCTTTATTTACTGGATGTGCCAAAACCTTCAAAACATCACATTTTCCAGGTTAAAAATTCTTCATGTATTCATTAAGCTTATATAGGGAAGAAAGTGCCCATCCACTTTCCTTTCTCTCTAATTTTTTTATAATGTTACCTAGATTGATTTGCTTTCTGCAATGTATAACTGACAAAATGTGTTATTAAAAGCAAAAGAATCTTGATCTTGAATTTTCTGCATTTACCATTCTCTTACATTTTTCCGAAATTTATTTATCAAAACACAAAAGTCAAATATAAGAGAATGCTTATACCAATAATATATGATAACCTGAAATTCAAAAGTACTTGTATTATAATCCCTACATTTTAATTTGGGAGTGATAGCATCAGCTTTAAAAACATTGCTATGTCCTCATTCTGGCCTGAACTACACATTCTATAGAAGAGTTGACAGACAGTGGATGTCTATATCAACAAACAGTGTATGTGTGCCACATAGTTTTTTGAATGTATATACCTCATCGTTCGACACTCTATATTAATTGCCTCATCCCAGTCACTGGTGATCTTAATTTTGCTTTGCTCATTAAATGAGCATTACTGTCTTACTATCTTTGGCATAAATAAAATAGTACATAGAAGGGGATTTACCTTTAAGAAAATGTTTGCCTTTTTCCTTCTCCCAGATGGGAAGCATGATCTAATTAGTCTCACACTCTTTTTGTATACAACACATCTATTACTAATAATTTGCTTATAATTTTCTCATACATTTTCATGGGTCTATAGCACATCAGCGAACGTTAAAAATAGCAAATGCTGATATATCGAACTTTAAAATCCGAAAGCTGAAAACAGCAAAGGAACAGATCAGCAAATTTTTTCCCAGGGAAAAAATTCTCTGGGCCGTTCTCCATGCTTTGCTGTTTTTTTCCACTGTGGTGCAATCTCAGAGTTGGTATGGGAGGGTGGGAGGCAAAGACCCCCTACTTTAATTTTGACTGTACACTTTTTCTTTTTGGATCAGCAACTTTTTTCCCTGCGAAAACAATTCGCTGATCTGTTCCTTTGCTGTTTTCAGCTTTCAGAATTTGAAGTTCGATATATCAGCGTTCGCTATTTTTAGTGTTCGCTGATGTGATATAGACCCCATTTTCATTACTGTCATCCTTTTTCTCTTACTATACCCTAGCTCTTTTTTTATTTTGCCATAGACAATAATTTGCATTTTGAACAAATATTTACAGTTCTTCCTATTATACATGGGAATACATTTTTAACCTGTTGAGCTAATTATACTCACTTATGGGGTATAACGTTCTCCAAAGAATTCAGGTGGAATATAAATCTCATGGAGTTCAGATTGCAGCAGCTGTGACTGTGTATTATTTAAGCTTTGCAAAATGATGTTGTGCCATGCAGTTAAAAAATATCTATCAGAAATAAATATAGCCAAAAAAGTGAGTAATATATGTATTTTGAAGAATCTCTCTGCTTAGAAATACAGAAGTATCTTTAGTAAAATATGGTCCTGATGTAACCTCACTGAGCTTTTTTTCACTGGAGATGAACTTAGCAGAAAACTTAAAGCAGTAGATCAATATACTTTTTTTTCACATGGTTTTGCCTCTGTGCCTTATGGCCATCAGTTGTCTCTCAGGTTGGCATCCAGAATTGTGATGAGGGTACTTTGTATTCACACTGAAGTCTGGCAAAGAGATAATTGTTCTTTCAGTAAAGTAATGTGATACCTTCTTCATCGAAGCTGAATTCACTGGAATCTTTATGCAACATCCCTGCAAGATGCTCGTGAAAACTCTATAAACATGTTTACTACCTTTAGTCTTCTTGAAGACTGAAAGACAAAAACAGAAAACAAAGACAAAATCAATGTCACTGAAACATAATTAGCCAATTAGACATTTGTCTAAATGTGCTACAGACACTACTTAACTTAAGAAGGGAGCCAATGATTCTTATACAATAAGTTAAAAAGAGGGAGAATAAATTCAAGCTCCTGGGGTAAATTATACTATTTCTATTACCAGTGTCCTTAAACTTACAGTGTCTAAGCAATGAAGAATACATTTTTTGTAATTGAATAAAAATTGTATCTATGTGTATGGGGGGTGTGTAGAGTGTGTGCGTGTGTGTGTTTATGCATGTATGTATTAAAATACTAATAAAAACAAAGTTTGTAGCTTTAAGAAGGTCAGTATGATTGAGCATAAGATAAACTTAGCAATGTTTTTAATATTAAATTCCCAGTGGCAAAATGTTCTGAAAAGTCTGAATGCAGACAAAGTGCTTTAAACATAATGCACTTTTTCCTGAATGAACATCATTCACAGTTGTGTGTGTCTGTGATTTTGGTCACGAGGTAAGACTGATGCAATATTACAAGGATGTATCACGTCAGTGACACTTCAGTGAAAGTCATTCTGCAAGGGTATGTTTATATATATATATTTCAGAAATAATTAAATATATAGTTCCTCAGTCACTGGCTGAAAATAGAGTCAGATTCAAAGGCAGTTTACTCTCTGGCAAGGATCTGTCCCATCTCATGATTGTTACTATAATAGACACTTTTCCAGACGAATGATTATATAAGACAGACATTTTGTTTGTTATTATAATAAACTGACAGTAATTACAGTGTTATAATGATTAATGTCTGTCATGGGAGGGGTTTCTGGTCCCTTGTTGCAAGGGATTATGTACAAAAGTTGTGAAAGAACTGTCATGTAGTAGTTCTGTACAGTTGAATAATACTCAGTAATAGTTATAGCCATGTAACCTAATTACACCATCCCGATATCTTTTATCTTTTCCATACACTACCTTATCAGTCCATCTTTGTGACATAGTATCATTCACCCTTTCCCCCTTGTATAGAGGAAACATGCAAATGTTTCTTTTCCTTTGTCCATAAATACTTCATTAATTCTCAGCCCCCAGGTATATCAGTCTATGTATATAACGTGACTATTTATGTTTTGTTTTTGTGATCTTGTTTTCAGTTTGCATCGCAGTTAGGTAATTTTCTTCCATTCCATCTGAACTTCCAAATGGTCAAATGCAATCAGTGTACCACCCCTTAAGCAAATACAAATTAAAAAATAATAATAAATAAAATAAGGATAGACTTACATAGGCTGCAATTTGAGATGGCCAACTGGCAAGGAATGTCAGGATTTAATGTGATGCAGCACACATTTCCACATCTTCAACAGCATGACCTGATGGATCTAAAAACTAATGTGTAATCTCCAGAACTGCTAGTAAAGCAAAGAGAAAGTTTGCAGACGTCCTTTGCTTCACATATAGTGTACAGGCTTTTATCAATAATATCGTCATTTCTGAAATTTATTAGTAGGCTGAGGCAGAGCCTTGCCAGGTGCATAGACCATCATTGGATATGTTTCTTTACTTGCAGTTGGTTTTAAATGATCTGTTCTGCAAAACAAAAAATATACTGAACACCAGCAATTTGTTTCAAACCCAAGAGCACAGATATCTCAGGGGAAATGTTTGTGAAGTGCATTATTTTATTAATTAGTAAGAAGTGCAAACTGAATGGAAAAAAATATCTTGTTATTTGCTATGGTTGCAAGTATTTTCCCCAGTATACAAAAAATAAATAAATAAACAAGAAATAGAAGGATACACACAGGCAGTTTGATAGAATATGTCATATCATTTTGCATTTTATAACTACAGACAATGAAGACTGAAGACAAAAAAGATAAAGAAGTTTAGACCAAAGCCAGAAGCAAAAAGAGAGACAGTACTAGAGTGAACTGAGATGAAAAATAATAATAATAATAATAATAATAATAATAAAATAAAGTACACGCATACACCTATATGAAAGAAATGTGAGAGCTACAAAAAGCCATTCCAGATTATGTCATAGAATATTGTCATTAATGGCATTTGTAAAAATAAGTGAAAAATACAGCACAAAGAAAGAACTCCTTTTATAAAGGATGGAGAGCTAGAGACATGAAGGATCTGAAAAAATACAATGTTGCAAAAATCAGCTTTTAAATTACTAGATAGAGCTAAACCCACAATTTAATTTATACCATTATAAGCCAACAATGGCATCTTCTATACTGAGCCAACAGATATAACCAACATACTGGCTGACAGATTCAGTGCCAACTTTACCCCTCCCCCTCCCAAGGCCCTATCACAGTACCAGATGAAAGCCTGGTACCCACCATTTCTGTGGCACAGGTAAAAGCTCATTGTCCAAAGCTAAGAATACAGCATCCATGGAACCTGTTAATATCTTTGGTTGCATCCTACATGAGCTACAAAATGAACTCGCATCACATCTGTCTGCCCTGTTCAATCACAGACTTACCTCAGGCTATGTCCCTAATGAATGGTGCACTGCTACAGTCATCTTGCTCCATAAAGGTAGAGCAACTACAGACCCTGGGAACTATCACCCCATTAGTCTGACAAGCCGCATATCCAAAGCTATGGAGCGCATCATCATGGACCTGCTTAAAAAAGATCTAGGCAATCTCCAAACACTTGACCCCACACAGTTTGGCTTTGTCAAAGGGAGATCCTGCCTGCTGAATCTGGTTGACATCTTTGAGGCAGTCACCAAGGTTGTGGATGAGGGTAAGGCAGTGCATACAGCCTACCACAACCTAGCCAAGGCCATTGATACCATTCCCCACTCAGTTATCATTGATAAACTCACCAAACTAGGCATCAATCCTTACATCACTAGGTGGATTGCAAATTGGCTCACAGGCAGGACCCACAGAGTGAAAGTTGCAGATTCGAAGTCAGACTGTTGATCAGTCATGAATGGAGTCCCACAGGGCTCGGTCCTGGGCCCTCTGCTGTTCGGTATCTACTTCTCAGAAGTCCAGACCAACACAGAAGGACTCTGGCTGACCAAGTTCACTGATGACTACAAGCTAGGGGTCATTATCAGCTCCCCAAGTGATGCAGACATTCTACAAAAGGGCCTCTCTGAGACCAGTGACTGGTGTCAGACCCATGGCCTGAAGCTTAACGCCAAAAAATGCATTATCATCCCATTATCCCATATATCCCATGTGCCTCTGTTACAGGAGGTTTGGGGGGTCACTCATTGGAAGTTCTAGCTTGGCTGGAGATTTCATTTAGTTTTTACTGATTATTTTTTCAGTGTGACCTTCTAACTCTTTGTTTTAGTTTGTTAGTTGGGATATTTTGCAGTCACCCTAATGATAATAGACATCAGCTGGGTATAACAACCCTGTGTTTCTTATGTTTAGTAAAACACTCTGCTTGTGCTATGCTGATGAGGTCATAATAAGGCCGAAATATGCATATCTATAGCTAGTGGGGTTTGGCTTTATTGGCCTGAAATTGTCCATTAAAATGACTTCAAATGTAAAAGTCATGGGCAATCAGAATTGCCATATAGCTGAAACACCTGATGTTCATAAGGGTCATTTGCATATATCCCATGTGCCTCTGTTACAGGAGCTTTAGGAGGTCACCCATTGGAAGTTCTAACTTGGCTGGAGTTTATATTTAATTTTTACTGATTGGTTTTTCAGTGTGACCTTCTAACTTTTTTTTTAATTTGTTAGTTGGGGTATAACAACCCTGTGTTTCATATACTTAGCCAAACACTCTGCTTGTGCTATGCTGATTAGGTCATAACAAGGCCAAAATATGCATATCCATAGCTAGTGGGGTTTGGCTTTATTGGCCTGAAATTGTCCATTAAAATGACTTCAAATGTAAAAGTCATGGGCAATCAGAATTGCCATATAACTGAAACACCTGATGTTCATAAGGGCCATTTGCATATATCCCATGTGCCTCTGTTACAGGAGGTTTGGGAGGTCACTCATTGGAAGTTCTAGCTTGGCTGGAGTTTTCATTTAATTTTTACTGATTGGTTTTTCAGTGTGACCTTCTACTCTTTGTTTTAATTATCATCCCCTTTGGAAAAAACTCAGTTCCCATGAATTATCGTGTTGATGGGAGCCCACTGCACACTGAAGGGGCCATAAGAGAGCTGGGCACCCAGGTCAACAACCACCTCACCTTCGACCACCACATTACCACTTTGGTCAGAAAGTCCTTCTACGTGGCACATCTTATAACCAAAGGTTTCACATCCAGGAAGAAAGAGGTCATCATCTCTCTCTACTCATCTCTCATTAGACCAATCATTTAATATAACACCCCGTTTGGCATGTACCTGACCAAACACCTACAACAGATGGAGAGGCCAGAAAAGTACCTCACAAAAAGAATCTTAGGTCTTAAACACCTGTCCTACACGGACAGACTCAAGAAACTTCAGCTGTTCTCAGTCTCTTATTGGCTACTTAAAGGTGATCTCTGCTTGACTTACAAAGTCATGTCGACCCAGCCCTACCTGAAATGCTACACCTAAACAAATCCCAACCCCCTACCCACACCACACGTTCCAGAGATCACAACCTCATTACCACAATTAATAGAACATGTTGGAGGGACCGGTTCATCTCCCAAAGACTGTCGATACTCTGGAATAAGCTTCCCATTCATGTCAAGCAGAGCACCTAACTGGCCCTCTTCAAGATACACCTTGATTAGTGGATGGATAACAGAAAGTTCACTTCAGGGATCATTCAAATTGCTCTACTGGATATGGGCACTGTGAACTAACATTGGGTGGCATGGTGCCTGCACAATTATTTTTTTGGGCTAGGCTTGTAAAGGCTCCAGGGCCATTAGCCTAGTACACACCTATGAACTTGGACTAGTAGATGCAGCTGTGTAGACTGCAAAAAATAAAATAAGAAAGAAGTGGAAAAATGTGAGCAGAAGGTAATGTGAATATTATATCAGAATATATGTTGAAAAATGGAAGTACTGTTTAGGAATCTGAATGAACAGTAGACAGTTTAACATATCAAGATAATGCAAAGAAAAATAAATCTTTTCACATATACATGCCAGTTTACTCAAGTGAAGCAAAGACGTGTGCATTGATTTCTATGAACTACTGTATAGCATAGAACACATTTTCATTTTTATTGTTACTTAAGACTGCAAAGGATAGAAACAGTACATTCCACATATTTGCAAGCAACAGAACAACCAGATAGAAACCACCATGATGGAATAAAACTTGTTTTATTACAAACACAGATATAACAAGCGCTTTCACGTGTATTCCTCAGGTTTTACATCAGATATTCAATAGGCAACCTTTATATACACTTAACTTATTCGCTAATTAATTAATTAATGAAACTGGCAATAAAGTCAAATAAGTTGTTGAAGCAATTAAAATAGCATAAAAAGCGGAGTTTGTTAACCCATCATAAACCGGAGGCCAAGCATATGAAAAATCCATATTGCTAGCTTCCACATGAGCGCTTTTTAAAATCAAATGAACAAAGAATATATATATGAAGGTATAAGATGATAATATCAATAATAACAATAACAATAAAATAATAATGTACATATATATATATATATATATATATACTGTATAAAACAGATATTACTGAAGTCAAATACATCAAAATAGTTAAAATCAATAAAAATAAAAATAAAAGTAACAGAACTAAAACAGAAATAATAACATATACCATGTGAATATAAAAATGTATATGGGGATATATAAATAATCATAATTTCATATATTAATTTCATTTTCATTTCATGCGACTATAACATCCATAAATAAAAATAAAAAACAAAAACATAAAACAAAAGTCTGAGCAAGACATGATCATACAAGAACAACTAGGCTGGGCAAAATACAACAACAATTTAATGACAGCTTATAGTAGTCAAGCATGTGCTACTAAAACAGGCTTTATACTGACATACTGGTTCAAACCTGGCTTGATATGGGCTCTCAGTTTTAAGATCCACCTTAACTCAACCATCTCCAGATAATTCATCTTATCACCTCCTCTTTTATTGATACCCACAACCTGCAAAACTCTAAACCTAAAACCATGGTTAGGATATATGGCAACATGTTTAGCTAAAGCACTGTTTGAGTTCATTTTTTTAATGTCATATAAATGATTGTACATTCGATCTCTTAATCTCCAAGAGGTCATACCCACATAAAAAGCTGTACATTCTGTGCAGGTAGCTAGGTATATTAAGTTAGTACTCTCACAGGTAGCATAAAAACTAGACGTGTAAGTGTAGTTAAGATGGGGATGAACAAACTGGTTATCACTAACAATATATCTACACATATTACATCTGTTGCATGGAAAGGTGCCATATCTCAACACCTGTCTATCCACACTACTTGTTAATAAATTTGTTTTATTGATGCATAGTAGTGTCTTTAAGTTTTTACTATTCCTATATCTAAAATTGGGTGTTGTCCCTACCAATTGGGAGCAATGGTTGTATATACATATTTGCAAGCAGTAGTTCTAACTGTTAAGAAAATGTTTATCACTTCAGAGACAGCGAAGACTGAAAGGACTACTGAGCATTCATCGTCCACTAGTCATCATGTCAAAGGACTACATAAGAACCAAGAATAACTCAAGGAATAGTAGATTAGTGCCGGTTTGGCAGTGGAGTATTTTATGCAAAATGTAAGCAAACCTATAAAAACTAAAACATCTCAAGAAATTAAATGAAAATATCAAATCAACACTGTGTTGCTAGCTCAGATAAGTTTCCTTCAAGCCATTTTGCTGTTTACATACAATTTCAGAAACAAGGTGGTCATCATAAGCCAGTCTGGGAACAAAAATAAAGAAGAATGGAGGAATACTAACCGGAGGAAGAAAAGCAACATGTAAAAGATAAGCTGAAAAAAAAAGAAAATCAGAGACTTTCTCTTCTTTTTAGATAGATTGTATTACCGAAGCATATGAAACATTGCTGTGATTCCTTGTTCAACTCAGGAAGACCAAATAGATACTGTAATGAAAGGAGTGTGCACACTATTATAGCATACTGCTTTTTTCTTGAAGACCCAGATGACACTGGCAATGCAGAGAGAGAGAGAGAGGAGACAGTGCCGTTGTGTAAGCTGAACTTACCATGTCAGTAGATGTTTGAATGAGCACTGCTGTAGTAACACTAGCTCTCTGGGTTATATCCTGCCAAGAATATAACAGCCGGCCAGCTTTGAAATTTACAGGGCACATTTCAAGTGCCCGGATTGTCAAGCAGCTCAAGCAGAACTGACGAAAAGGCAAATTTATGTTAGAAGCCCTTCAGAGATTTCCTGCCAGCAGAGACAGGGAAGGCAAATCCCTGAAAGGACAATGCTAAGAACAACAAAAAATAAATGTCCATACCCTGGAATAAAAATTAATACAAAAAACAAGGAGGGAGGTGGAGGGAGGAAGCGCTTCTGCAGCAGTGATCATTTGAACATCTACTGTTAAGGTAAGTTCAAATTACAGTACTGCACTATGTTCACTACATTGATCATTATTGTAGTAGCCTCAGCTGTATGGGTAGATTACCTTAGCTAACTACATTTGGGAGGTGGAAGGACAAGAGTCCAGGAGCTACTGGAAGAATGGTCCTAACAAAGCTTGATCTGGATCTAGAGAAGGAATCAATATTATAGTGCTTTGTAAAAGTACTGACAGAGGACCAGGTAGCAGTTTCTAGAATACTTATAAAATCCAGCCCTTTCCAAAACGTCATAGATTAGGCCAAGGCCTAGTACAGTGGGTCTTGTCTCAGCCTGAAATAGTTTTGTTGTGGTGAGTATAACAAAACATAATAGCCTTAGACAACAATTTGGAAATATTCTGTTTTGACACAGGTTGTTCTTTCTTCTTACCTTTGCAAGAAATGAACAATTGATCTGATAATCTGAAAGATGTAGTTGTCAAGATAGTACCCAAGTTGTCTGTGGACGTGAAAGGTATGGAGTATCCTTTCTTCCTCATTTTTAGGTTCGGGGAAGAAAATGGGTAAATGGATAGTTTGACTTAAAGTAAACTCAGATACCACTTTAGGCATAAAAGGAGGATTAGTTCCCAAATAAACCCTGTTCCTATGGAAAATGAGATAGGTTTGACTCACCCTACCCTTCTTGCAGAGGTCAAAGAAATCAGCAAAACTGCATTCCATGTTAAGAGGCTCAAGTCAGCCAGACTAGTTAGTTCAACAGGAGCAAGTATTAGCTTCTCTAACACAAAATTAAGATCTCAAGGAGGGATCATCAGCTTTCCTGGAAGCCTGTTATGTAAAACACCTTTCCAGAACATTTTGACAAGAGATTTCATTGAAAGAGGAATATCCATGGGCAGGTTTGCTGAAATGCCCAATAAATTAACCTTAACAGAAGAATATGGCAGTCCCTCTCCCCAAAGGTAACTTACCTGCTCAACAAAGAAAAGCACAAGCTGGCCGTCAACCCTCAAAAGCCTCAGAGGTGTGTACTCTGGGTGTAAAGCCCTTCATAGCTTTACTGTGGCCAAACATGTCTTTTAGTCAGCACAGCTCAAGCTGCTTGACAGTTTGGGAATATTGAAAATGCCCTGAAGCTTTGAAAGCTGCCCAGCTGTTATATCTTTGTCAGGATATAACCCATATAGCTAAGGCTACTGCAGCAGTGAGCAATATGATGAACATATATTTATGACCATGACTCATATCTTGATGCTGACATAGCATGTAATGATTCCATTAAGAAAATGCCTGTCCAGAAAATGTGTTCCATATATTTATCCTTTTATACCACAAAGTTGGCTGCATACAGTTATTTATTAGCAAAAGCTTTTGCACAAACATAAAGGCCCAAGTTCCTGACTGCACTCAAATTCTGGCCATAAAAGGGACATAATTCTTATGGACAGATAAGATCTGAACACATAATTAAGAATGGTAGCACCACACATTGTTAAAGTGAAGAATCAGAAATTAAAGAAAGACAATGCATAAAAGAAAAAAAAATGAAATGTTTGTATTTCACAAATGAAAAAAAGGAAAGAATGGCTTATCTCTGGAATAAGAAGGTAGTGGAATTTATAAAATCTGTGAGGGTGGTGAGTAAATTGCTACATTAATTATTTGCATCTTTCAGTATGAGAGGGGTTATGACATAATGAGAGAATTAACTGTGTTTATTCAAGATATGAAGGCAGCCAAAACAAATACTATGGTTCTCAGCCTAGCAGTTAATTTCTTTTTGAGTGTAAATAAATTGCATTGCAGATATGCTACTTCCATGATCATAATTTATTTCCAACAGTGAAATATTAAGACAATATAAATTTACTGCTAATGGAGTTTTGTATACAACAGTGATAAAGTAAAAAAGAAATAAAATTATTCTAAATATTTTTAGTTTAAGGAAAAGACAAATTGTTGAAATGGACAAAACTTAGCAGCTTGTTTTGATTAAGTGCATGCAGATAAAATGTGCTTTCTTCTTTGATTTATTTGATGGTAAAAGAACAAATTAAAGCAAAGAAAGGCACCAATGCTAAATAAAAGGTATGAAACTTTTAAAATCTGCAAAGCCATGAACTGTTTCACCATAACCTTACAAATGTGATATTTGCTGTTGTTTACAGTCAGTATGCAATGTGATTTTTATTTTAGTATTTAACTACTGTGGCAACTGTTTCATGTTCCGAGTGTCTGAGTTAGACGGAATAGCTTCCTGCTGTGAAAAAATGTTTTATGTGTGCCTAGAGCTGTTGCTGCTAGAGTTTGTTTTATAACTGCTGACTGCTTTTACTACCACAAATTATTTTCAACATTGATCAACAGCAATAAACCACGACTGTACGTGAGATATGCTGAGACTTAGTCATGTTCTTTTGTGGATATGGTTACTCTGTCATCTTTCACATAACCAAGTCATGCAGGGTATGAGTTAATATCCAGCATAGCCCCCACACAAATATGATTTATTACTATTAGTTTATACTTTGTGTGTACAGAGCTTCAGAGCCATTTTCCCCTCCACAATGTGACAGTTCAGATGATGCATCGCTGATATTACAATTTTACTTGGTTATGCATTTAATATGCTGAGAAAATAAAGAAGACAGATAGTACCTTATAGATGGAAAGGAAATGTGTAAGGTATGTGCCTATTCTGTTCAACTGTGAAAGGACAATGTGTCCAAATCGCTCTCATTGAAGTCTACAAGGAGTATAAAGTTATGCTAAAGTATTTGTTCTAAAATCATCAAGAGCTTCATAAATCAACTAAGAGGAAGAAAAAAAAACATAATTTATTATGGAATAATGGTATGCATTATAGAAGCATACAGCCAAGAAAAATAGCTTTTCAGTTCTATTCATAAACGGTCTTATAAAGAAATACATTTTCATCTGAGGTGTAAGTAATTTGCTAAATGAAGATTTCATAGTCAACAAAATAGAAAATTCCAAAGAACGGAAGACATGTCTTGAAATGAATGGTATGCTATAGTTTATAAACTATTACTACAAACCTCTAAAAGATGAACTGGGTCTTAACATAATTAACAGACTTATCCTAATGGGCTGACAAAATACAAGTTACAGAAGCCAAAGAGACTATAGTAACATGCAAAATATCCAATAATGTTAAAACAATTATAAGCTTTCTGTGACTGACAGAAAACTCTAGGTAGTCCATGATATACAACTAAAGAGAATTGTGGTATTTCAGTATAGAAAATCTCAACATTGTGTGTCAATATACAAAGAGAATATTCATTAGTATGAATTAACTAGCTCTTGTAATGTTTCTTTTGTGGAAGTAAGGTGAATGTATTTCAGTGGGCATCTATTCCTTAAGTGTCAGCCCATTGTGATGATCCACTCTACAATGTCTCACCATTGATAATAAGGAAGGTTATGTCATGGTCACAAAGGAAATGTTTAATTGCATATGGGTGTAGGAGGGTGCTCTATGACCCTTTACAAGTAACTGCAGTATGTGCAGCTCAAATTTGAGAAGGTTCAGCATCGCCTGGCAGTGCATAGTCCAATATTTCAACACTTGCTTCTAGTATTTATCTGTTATATTCAGCATATAATCCTAGTGCAAAGGAGAGAGGAAGGCATTTGTCATCTGCAGAGCAGTGACTAATACTTTTGTGTAATGGGAGCACATATACTACTGGGAATAATAATAATAATAATAATAATAATAATAATAATAATGAGAAGATAAGAAAAATCAACTGTCTTATAGATTCTTGGACTAAAACACTGATTGATACCTAAACCATAGTGGAAATCTTCTCCCTCCCTAAACCAAAAAGTACTTTCTGCCTTTCTAAAACATACATATGCTATGTCGTATAGAGGCAGTCTAGTTCTGCAACCCAATGAAGATATACATTTTTTCTTACTGCTAATCTAAAGATACACACACACACACACACACACACACACACACACACACACACACACACACACACACACACACACAAAGGCTATCAGTCTTCTACATTTAGGATGAAAATGCTAAAAAAATTATGTCTTAGGCATACAGCATATCGAGACATGCTTGCACATCCCCTGAAATAAGAGCAGACCATCTCAATGTGACTGCCCTCACAATTTGAGATGTGTAGGCATAAAAAAATATTTAGGGAAATATCTTAAATATTACCTATGAGAAAAAAAAATCTACTGACATATACTGCCAGAAACTACAAAGCAGTCATGTAGCAATTTTAGATGTATGTTATGATCCTCTTTGTCAGATATTAATGAGAATTCTAAAAATAATAATATTCCTAAATGTTTTCTGCTCTATCAGTATGAGGTACTGTTACATGATCTTAGAAATATCTGATCATTACTAAATACATTTCAAAACCTTTAATGGGGAAGATTTATGAGTCTGTGGGGTAAATAATGTTTTTTTACCTGCAAAACTACAATATTACAATAGATTTTACATAAATAAACACCAAGGGATAAATAAGTAACACGCAAACCTTAGTATGTCAACCTTTTACTCTCAAACTTTTTTTTTTAATAATGCTGTCTTAAGTCTGGATGGAATCTTCACTGCATGGAGGCACTAGGGAGTTATTTGACAGATTATATCACCTCCAGGCATGTCAACAGAAGTTTAGCAAAGGCTCGACTTTAAGTTCTAAATGATCATAGACAGATATCATTCATAGCAGTACTGACATCTCCCACCTCTCAGCTAGGTGGACTAAATGATCTGACCCAGACAGCCTGCGATCTGAACCAGAGGGGACAGAAGAGTAGTGGAGCATTAATTAGATCATCACAAGAGATACTGGTATATTGTGGCTGAGATGTTGTGAGGACAAATAAACAAGTATGAAGACTATATAGTTCTACCATGAAACAAACCATTCCACACTTACCCCCCCCCCCCCCCCACTGATACTTTTTGGACAGGAACAGTGCCATTTTGTAGGAAACCACATCAAGATATGAAGTGCCAACTTCCCAGAACAAACTTCCCAGAACACTCAGCTGTAAGTGAATAAATCATCATTATTTAATTCTGCAAATTTACTATGTACAAAACATCACTTCAGAACTCATTTTTTATATAACACAATACGACATAAACGGCAAGTAAAATGTTTTTTACCCATGCTGTAAAACAGTGTGACACAGTCCATGTCTCTCTCTCAAGAATAGCCAGGACTTAAGTTAGTAAAGCAAGTAAAACTGATTAAATTAGTAAGTCAGTATTGTTCAAGTGAAATCACAAAATGACATATAATTACAAAAAGATTCACAGACACAAAGACACTCTAGTCTCAAAAATTATTAGAAGGTGTACAAGATTAAGATCCATTCCGTCAAGTTAAAATTTTACCATCTGATATGGGGAATTTGTCACTAGACTACTGTTCGGTAGGGTCACCTACCAATGGGTGTTGAGTGGATGGTAAGCTTATTCATGATGACTGGATCAAGCCCCAGATTGGGGTGGAAACTGGGTAGAATAAATTCAGCTCAACAGAACTGAGCTTCTTTCTCACAGAATCAGAAAAAAAGCAGTTTGTTTCACACATTGTACTGGTGTCAGGATTACTGTCTGAGGATAAGACCTGTGGGAGGGGTACTTTGTGGCTTGATGTGGACACTTTTATAGAGAGAGTTGTTTATGATTCAAAGCGGCTTAAAGGTTAAAAACAATAAGACACAGAGAATTATGTATTTGAGCTAGGGATACATACCCAGATTGTAAAAATGGCTATATCATAGGGGTGGTATGGTACTCCATCTTTGTTTGTTCATAAAGAATGTCATATACTTAAAACTATTAAGGCGATTCTATGTTTCAGTCTGCTACTTTAAATTGACATATTTCAGGGTAAAGGTTTACAGCTAAACTCATAATACCCAACTTTTTTGTGTAATAATTCTGTACAAAGCCAAAAATAATGGAAGAGGGACAGTTTTGAAATATTACAATGATTGAATAAAAAGAGCAACTTGTTTTCCCCAACATGCATTTTCTGAACGATAAGAAGTACTAAACTAATGACTGCCATTATTACCTGACCATAATCCTTAGTCATTTACCAAAAATAAAAAAAGTGCTAGGGACAAGGGAAAATGTGAAGAAAACTCAGGAACATTCTGCATATAAAGGGACAGTTAAGAGATATGGCTGAACCAGAATATGAAGTTTGAGTTCTGCAAAGGATGGCTGCTGTAATATTCAATATATTATGGTCACGGCCAAAGTAAGCAAGGGTAGGGATATTTGCAGGGGGAGATTGTAATGAATTGATTTATTATGGCTTGTATACTATGACAGTTTTAAACAACAGGTGGAAGACTATTTCTAATGATGCACAGTGGTACCTCCTATATCGAGCCAACAGATATTGCCAGTATACTGGCCAACAGATTCAGTGCCAACTTTACCCCTCTCTCCCCTCACAAAGGACAAATCACAATACCAGTAGATTGCCAAACACCCAGTATTACTGCTGCACAGGTTAAAACAGCAGTGTCCAAGGCCAAGAATACAGCTTCTATGGGACCTGACAATATCCCTGGCTGTGTTCTACATGAACTATAGCGTGAACTGGCACATCACCTGTGTGCCCTGTTCAATCACAGCCTCACCTCAGGCTTTGTCCCTACCGAATGGCACACTGCTACAGTCATCTATCTGCCACAAAGGAGGAGCAACTACAGACCATGGGAACTATCACCCCATTAGCCTGACGAGTGTGATGTGCAAAGCTAGGGAACACATCATCATGGACTTAATAAACAAGGACATAGGGAATATCAAAACTCTGGATCCCACACAGTTTGGTTTTATGAAGGGTAGATCATGCCTGCTCAGCTTGGTCGACTTCTCTGAGTTAGTCACCAGAGCTGTGGATGAAGGCAAGGTGGTTCATACAGCCTACCATGATCTGGCCAAGGCCTTTGATACCATTCCTCACTCAAGAATCACAGAAAAACTCATTAAGCTAGGCATCAACCCCTATATAACTAGGTGGGTTGCAAACTGGCTCACAGATAGAACCCACAGTGTGAAAGTAGCTGACTCCAAGTCAGACTGCTGACCAGTCACGAATGGAGTCCCACAGGGTTCGATACTGGGTCTTCTCCTGTTTGGTATCTACTTCTCTGAAATCCAGGCCAACACGAAGGGACTCTGGCTGACAAAGTTCACAGACGATTGCAAGTTGGGAGCTATTATTAACTCTCCAAGTCATGTTGACATCCTACAGAAAGGCCTCACTGAGACCAATGACTGGTGTCAGAACCATGGCCTTAAGCACAATGCCAAAAAATATGTCATCATCCCCCTTGGGAAAAACCCAGTTTTCATGAATTACCACATCGGTGGTAGTTTACTGAACATGGAAGGCGTTATAAGAGATCTGGGAACACAAGTTGATAGCAACCTCTCTTTTGACCACCACGTTGCACTGTGATCAGAAAGTCCTTCTATGTGGCACATCTCATTACTAAGGGTTTTGCATCCAGGAAGAAAGCAGTCATTGTCTCCCTTTACTCTTCCCTCATTCGGCCAATCATCAAGTACAATACCCCATTTGGCGTGTACCTCACTAGAAACCTGCAACAACTGAAGAGGCCACAAAAGTACCTCACAAAGAGGATCCTAGGCCTTAAACACTTGTCCTGTATGGACAGACTCAAAAAACACCAACTATTCTCTGTCTCTTATTGCTTACTTAGAGGCAATCTTTGCTTCAATTACAAAGCCATGTCTGACCCAGTTCTGATAAAAATGCTACAGCTAAAAAAGTCCCAATCTCTCCGCACCACATGCTCCAGAGACCTCAGCCTCATTACCACAATCAACAGAACATCCTCGAGGGACAGATTCATAACCCAGAGACTACCCATGCTATGGAATAGATGTCCCATACATGTCAAGCAGAGTACCTCACTGACACTCTTCAAGAGAAATCTTGATGAGTGGATGAGAAATAGAAAATTCACCCTGGGGATAACTCCAGTGGCTCTACTTGACAGGGGCACTGTGAACTAAGGTCGGGTGGCACAAGCCAAGGTAATCCTATGAGCTAGGCTTGTAAAGGCCCCAGGGCCATTAGCCTAGTACACACCTATGAACCTATGAACCTATAAGATGATCATAGAGCCTGTTTGGTCAGAAACAGTGTAACTTTGGATAGGAATCCTCTAATTATTACTTCTGCAGAAGAAACCATGTAAGAAGAGAGTGGATGTATTATATCTGATGCCAGAATAATGTTCAAAATGTGGTCTTTTAGATATTTGTCGCTATTTCATTCATAAAATGCTGGACCCGTGCTACGTGCATTCCTCTCAACTGTCCTGTTTTTGGTGGAAAATCTGAAACCTAATCCAAAAATAAATGGGTGCAGTGAAATCCCATGTGGGCCATCTAAGTTATGATTTTTATGTTTGTTTGACAACCCCCTTGTCTGCCATTGCATCATCAGCTTTCACCCATGGCATCACTGACATGATGATGTAACTAGAGCCACAAATGCATCTGATTGTCTACAACTGCAGGTAGAGAGGTGCAAGTATAAACAGTCACAACTGCAGTGAAGCAGCTAACTGGACTAAATACATTTCTGAACTATGAGACTACTCCAAAGTTTGTTCCAGGAGAAGGCATTAGACTGCATGCTAATGATTCTCCAGCTCACTGCAGCTAACACAAAGGACAGAAAAAGAGAAATAAGACACCGAAGTAAAGGTTACAATAAGTAAGATAAAAGTGTTCTTAAATGGAATTTCTGATTAACAGTGCAATGCAAAATCCAGAATTACAAGTGCAACACACAGACACACACACCTAGAAAACTATGCAATATATATATATATATATATATATATATATATATATATATATATATATATATATATATATATATAGAGAGAGAGAGAGACAGAGAGACGGAAAGAAAGGCATAGATAAACTTTGTCTTTTCTAAAGCTGTGTCTGTATATATTTGTGTGCGTGTGTTAAAAATGCATCTGGAAAAAAGTCTAAATTATTAATTCCTTGCTAGTGACTCTGTTTAGGTTGTAACACATTTCAAGAAAAGAATGGGTAGTAATGCATCACGCAGACAGGAAAAAGTCTATAATCACATTAATCACATGCTTTAAACATGAAATGTTAAAAGTGCCAACGTGGGTCCTGGGGAGGTGGAGCGGGTATTGTAAGTCCAGTAGTAAATAACTGTGGGCATTCAGTGATGTGAGTTTTGAACTTTATATCTTGAATTTACAAGAATTGACTTTGCTGGCTTTGATCACATAGGTGATAGTAAGCAATATCTCTCTCTCTACCTATCTATCTATCTATCTATCTATCTATCTATCTATCTATCTATCTCTCTGTCTATCTAGGTGTGTGTGTGTATAAATTAGAGGTGTGGTGGGCTTATCCTCACCCCCCCACCCAGGTGAACCCAGGATCACCTGAAACGTAGCTATTTTGATCTGATCGTGAAGACTGCAGGTCTGTTGTTTTCTCACTGTGCTGTATTTGTCCACTTTTTTGATCAGACATATGTTGATGATTTAGAGTAGTCTTCCTTAACAAACATATACCCAAATCCAAACCCTTCTCAGTATCAACATTACTATGGTCACAATAAAAGTTGTCTGCCTCTGCTGTATTACTGCCAATGGCAATGTCATTTTTAACTCAGACTCTATTATGCTTTATCGTAATAATACACAGGCATGCTTTGAGCCATCCCTGTTTGATCTGTAGTTATAGTTAGATACCCAGTTTTCATTCTATCCCTGCCTATGTAGATATCCTCCTTTCTATCTTTGATCAAACTGTAAATATATATATATATATATATATATATATATATATATATATATATATATATATATATAATGCAACAACAGAAGAATCCATAATTCCTTCCTTCCTTCCTCATCTACCAGCATGCAGTTAGTCTTACCCCATACTACTGTTGAGTGAAAAAACTCAGGCAAAGTTCTACATGGCTGCTTTGGAATACCACAATGACTGTTAGCTCCTATGATCAGAGACCCCATAGGACCACTTCTTTGTTATCACTAATATGGCACTTTCAGCTATTTATGACTAAAGACAACAATGATAACAGGTGTGTTGCCATCCTGATGTTGCAGTTTCCCACATTCTCTTTGTGTAATTTATATTCATACATGTGGAGACTGTCCATTTTTAACTATATGAAATGCACACTGTTGACCCCTCATTGCTGCTTACATTTCACTTGTAACTATTACCTGAAATTTGAAGCAAGATATTTCCTACTGCACCGTTGAACACTGTCGTTTGGTGTTCTCAGACTACTGCTGCTGCTGTCCTGTCTGTAACATGTACTGGCTGTCCATTTTTTTCAGTATATGATTTTGCAACAGGTGCCTTTCCATTGTTACTTATACTTTGGTCCCTGAGGCTAACTGACATTTGTAACAAAATTTCTTTCTGTGTTGAAGCTCACTATCTGATATGCTTGATTAGTGACTGTTTCACTCAGATGAGGTATTACCGCAATGCAGTTAAATTTTGCTTGACAACTTTAGATAAGCTGTTTAATATGCTTTTAGTATTTAAACTTGAAAAGTTAGTTTAGGATCCTCTGTTAAATTTTATGTACTGTTCTCCTTACTCAGATTTTAAATTAAGGGTACATAGGATTGTTTCATAATTGCCTGTTCTGCGCCCAGCAGAATAATTGTCATCATTGTGTCAAACACAATGCTAAGTAAAGAACTTTAAAAAAAATATACTTCTACTGCACTTTCTAAGATACAACTTCATTACAGCATGAGGATGTATGGTAAATTACTGTTACATAATGACTCAGATTATAGGGTTATGGTAGTTCAAGGGGCAATGTAAGGGAAGGGGAGGCAGTGAAGATGTGAGTATATCATGGAATAATTCACACATTAACCATGTATTACTGTTATTTTAACATCATTTCAGTAAAATAAAAGCACTTTGCATTACCTTATAATCTGATACAGGAGATATATTTCACAGTAACATATGACTTCTCTTGATATGTTGTTTACATTTAAAAAAAATCCATGTAGTTTTAGACAGACTCACTAAAGAAATCATACAAATCAAAGGAAATATGTTTGAGTAATAGCTTATTAAAAATTCCATGAAATGGTATGGCCTCAACTCTATTGCCAGATTGAAGTAGGCAGTGTGAACAGTGTGACCACTATCCAGCATCTGTGCAACATTTTCAAGGACATACACAATATTTAGTAGGTATGACCTAACCTTAATAAATCTAAATTGTTGCAGGTTGAACCAGATAAAATGTTTAATATCCTGGTGTACAAGGTGAGTTGTGATGTTCTGCGTAGCTTTGCAGGTAAGACAAGTGTGACTATTGAGTATGTAGTTTCCTGGGTCGTTGGTTGGGGCCACCCTTAAGAAGGGCATCACCAGTGTAACATGACTTAGGAACATATCCTATGGAAAGTCTTAGGATGAAGTTAAGGAGTAGATCAGTAAGAGACTGTGAGGCACTATTTTTAGACAATAAGGTATATTGCTGTGACCCAAGGAAGAGGTGTTTTTTTTTTTATATGGACAGTGCTTTAAGGATTTGATCGTTTTAGATGGCAGGGAGGTAAGTGAATCAGCAATGTCTTGAGTGGAAATGACAATTTCTGGGGATAAATTTGCAGCAAATGTATCCATTAGTATGTATGCAATGTCTTTATTATTTGAATGGATGGTGCCATTATTGATACTTTTTGCAGTAGTGATGTGAATTACTCCTTTGTTTTCTAATGTAGCTAAAAACAGACTGCTTAGTTTCATACTCTAGCCTACATTTATTGAACACTTTTCTGGTCTGAATAGCTGATTTTAGCTTTTTGACAAACTATTTTACATTATCTTTGTGATGGGACTTGTGATGATGTGAGGTAGTGCCAGCTGTGCCAGGAGGGAGTAGGGCAGTGCATGAGTAACATATGCCAGCATATCTAGCTGGAGTTTTGCAAATAATTGTATGTCACTTGAATATCAAACTGATTTCTACAGATGCTTGTGTTAAAAATGTGTTTGTAAAGTTGCTTGTGTTAAACATGTATCAACAGTGGGTCCTGCTGGATAGAAAAGAAATATACATGTATGCCAGACTGTATTGCTGTAACTGATGAAATGCATATATTTTAACAGAAGAGACTGGAAGGGAAGGAGTTAAATGTAACCCATCTAACCTTAACAAAAATTGCCTGAAATTAAATGACATGGTTTAGGCCATAAAGATTTTATTTCACAGGTCTGAATGCAGCCAGAGATGCAATGTCTGAGAAAAGCCTGGGCTAAGCTCCTGCTCTATTGTCCTTAGTGATGAGATAATTGCTACCCTGGGGTGCCAGAGAATGGCTTGTTAGTTTCTGCAGGAAGGGTGGAAGTGCTGGAATTGTTTTACAGTTTCCAGATGTTGAAATAAACCTTGGATAAAGTTCTATGGGTGTACTGTGACATATCAGTGCCAGATACTGGCTCAGTTTGTAGTGAGTGGGTAGTGTGGGAACCACAGAGTCAGGTGTCCAGATATGATGTCATTTTGTAGCCAGCACTGAAATTGTATTTGAATAGTACTGACAGATGTGAGGTGTGCACTCTGTGCAAGATAATAATCCACTTTCATGTTGCCTTGCACTAGTAAGTAACTACGGAACAGTAATTCTTCAGTCAGTTAAAAAATATAGTCAGTTTAGCTAAATGTTGTTTTTTCTGTATCTGGCTGAGTCTTTCCATCTGTGTTGTTATTTATTTTTCATGTGATTGAAACTCTGATATTTATTATAAATAGATATGAAGTATTTTCATGTTTTATTTATTATTAAATATATCGAAACGTGTCATGCCGGCTGGTCTTTTAGAAAATATTTAACCTTTGACAGCACTTGTATTTATTACTGGCACTGTGGCTCCACATTCCTACAAGTCTTTCTGCTTGGTTAAACACTACCATTTGTATAAATATTAATTTTACTAAGGGCAATTGAGTACCCTGGTATGAGCCTTAAAGTTGCTGGGTTTGCATGTTCTGATGGCAGCAAATCTACCTTATAGTCTGGGTGCAGGTAGCAGAGTGGGTAAGCTGTGCCACCCTTTCCCAGATGTGTGTGCGTGTGTGTGTGTGTGTGTGTGTGTGTGTGTGTGTGTGTGTGTGTGTGTGTGTGTGTGTGTGTGAGTGTGTGTGCGTGTGGGGGGGGTGTATGTATGTGTGAAAATCAAATCTCAAAGACAGTCCCCCAGATTCAGCAAGCCCTACATGGTGTAGAGGACTAGTACAGGAGCTCCAGCAAGCAATATGTCTGCGGTGCGATCCAGGAATAAGCTGTAAGGACGTACACGAGCGCTTCTGCACTAGTCCTGCACAGACTCAGCCCCTGTATGCAAATTTCCCCATTTGCAGCAGAAATCCATGCAAACGAGGTGAATTTGTTATCTAGGAAGCTGGAAACCGGCAGTGCAGGGCTAGTGTAATCTGCAGAAATATACTCTGCCAGTAACGGAGTACATTTCTGCAAACTATAAAATGGAGCCATGACAGCTACAAATAAAGGGTGGATATCATGTAGAAAGTATGCCAGTGGCCAAATATAAGGCCATTGGCATAGAAAACAGTTGCAAAAATAAAAAAAAATCAATTTTAATTTTTTTTAGCCTATCTTGGCTGTTTAAGTGTAGGGCAGTGGCGTGCAAATGGGATCGGGCGACAAAAAGAAAAAAATACCTAAAATAAACATTATAAACAAAATCACTATTTTGCCATTATACTCAATGGCAGGCAGAAGACAAGGTCAGTGAATAGTGGTTGCTAAGAGGGGAGGCTCAGTGTGGGACATGTAACTATGCATCAGCAGGCAATCCTATGCAAATGAGGGGAATGATGCTGAATCCCAGATTTTCCCTGCATGCTAGTCAGCACCAAACAGTGTAAGAGCAGGAATAGCTTGGTGCAAGCCTAGGAGTTACCTGACATCATAGGGGGGTATGTCAGGCATATTGTAAGTGGTTTGGAGCCCTGTGGCTCAGGTTTGCTCTTAGCTTAGCAGAGGGTGCCTTGCACTCTTTATATTGCCTAAGCAGGTGTGCGTGCTGCACATCGGGTTTTAAAGGAAAAAAAGTAAACCAGGAAATAGCAGCTCTGTGCATATTTAAGAACTGCGTTTGCATGGCGTGCCCCCGGGTTTAAACAGGAAGGCAATGGGAAGGGAAAACAGCAGTAGGAAGGTAATCTAGGAGAACTATAATAGCTGGCAGGTGAAATGTATCAGAATCAGCCATTTACACAGGCAGCAGACCAGCCCAGCCCAGAACACTACTATAAACTATGCAAACAACTTTCCCTCTGTTTTTTCTCACATACTCTACACTGCCGGTGTATACAAGCGGGAAACTTTTAACAAACAAAACAACAAAATGACAGGGGTTGCAATAGCTATCATACAACATGTGGAAGAGGCTGATGGTGGTGAGGATGTGAATGCTGTCGACCAACCCCCAGTGAGGAGATGGAGAAGACTTTACAGACCCAGGATAACCTACCAGGGGCTACATGAGATGGAGATAGTGGAGCACTTTAGGGTGGACAGGGACCTCGTACAGCAAATTGTTGAGCTGTGCAGGCAATGCCTGACACACAGAACTAACAGAGGGGAACCCATCCCAGTGGATACCAAGGTATGTGTAGGCCTAAGAATACTAGCTACAGGTACCTTCTAAAGGCCAACTGGGGATATCATGGGGATCTCACAGGCATCAGCATCCAGGATACTCCAACAGTTCCTGGATGCCATGTCAGCACATGCCAGTGAGCATGTATATTTCCCCAACACCCGTGAGGCATTGGCTAGCAATATGCATCAGTTCCACCAAATAGCAGAATACCCTGAGGTAGTGGGTGCTATAGACTGCATGCACATATGCATCTAAGCACTACCTGTTGAGCGGGGTAGGGTCTACATCAACTGCAAGGGCTTCCCCTCCATCAACTGCCAGGTCATGTGCAATGCCCAGTGCATAATAATGAATGTGTGTGCTGGCTGCCCTGGAAGCTATCGTGATTCTCACATCTGGCATCTGACACAGCTGTACCAGAGATTTGCAAATGGGGACATCCGTTACTGTCACCTAGTGGGGGATGCTTGTTATGCACTTGAGTCATGGCTGATGACACCCATCAGAAATGCACACACACCTGAACAAGAACTCCATAATGAGGCACACACACAGACTAGAATTATAATAGAGCATGTGTTTGGGATGCTCAAGTCATGGTTCCGGTGCCTGGACACATCCAGTGGAGCCTTGCAGTACTCACCAGCTACATGTACTCAAATTGTCATCGTATGTGCCATGCTACAGAATACGATCCTACAGAAACAGCTGCAGCAGGAAGAGAATGGGGCAGGGCCACAGAGCCCCTCACCATTGCCAAGACCTGTACAGGCACAGAATGACTCAGAGGAGGAACAACCTGAGCCTGCCCCAGTAGGCAGAAGGAAGCGTGCCCAGTATGCCCTGGCCTTGGCAAAGAGGCAACGCATAGCACATACACTGACACAGTAGGGACCCAGGCAATGCCAACTCTCTGACTTGCACATACAGTAAAAGGGATGCCAAACATGACACTACCTGTGCTCAACCATGTGTAGGGAGTGTACTATGTGCATCCGACATAGGCAGCCCTTCAACAGCACCCTTAATACTGGCACAACCACAAGGTAAGTCACTCAACTTACCAATTGCTGAATGTAGTAGTATGTATTGTTACCTGTATCTATGGTATGGATGTGAGCATGTAAGGAAATCGGGTGGCTGAATGGGATGCCAGCAGATAGCAGACACCTATAGTGGCAGCATGACATCTGCAACAAATACGGGTGTCACCACAATAGCCAGTACTACACATGGTGACAAAATCTACTGCAGGAAATGAGCTGGGCCACATGTGTGTCCATATGACACACACATGCCAGTCAGGGATGTTCACATACCCAACAACAGTCACACCCAGGACAGGTGTAAACAAATACAAACAAAGGCTGTGCTAAGCCCACTGAATGATGCCTATGGGTAACATCCCCCCCCAAGGCTTACACAGACAGACTGTATCAGGTCAGGCAGTGGGATGTTAGTTGTAAAGGGTAGGAAGTCAGAAACTAATATGTAGGTCAATCAAACGTAAGGCCTGTAGTACATTAACATGCCTCTAGTCAGCATGATAGGTTAGAAAACAGAATTAAATGGAGTACCTGACATACCAGTAGAGCCGTAGCAAATGTGTACAAGTATCAGGTGTGCCCCCCCCAATCCTATGTAGACATGTAGTAACAGTCAGATGTGCCCCCCAATCCTATTTAGAAATGTAGTAATAGGTGTGCCCCTCCAATCCCATGTAGAAATGTAGAAACAGTCAGGTGTGCCCCCCATCCTGTGTAGAAATGTAGAAATAGTCAGGTGTGCCCCCTCCCACTCCTGTGTAGAAACGTAATAACAGTTAGGTGTGCCGTCCTCCCCCAATCCTGTGTAGAAATGTACAGACAGTCAGGTGTGCCCTCCCCAATCCTAGGTAGACATGTAGTAACATTCAGGTGTGCCCCACAACTCTACCTAGACAAGTAGTAACAGTCAGGTGTGCCCCCAATCCTATTTAGAAATGTAGTAGCAGTCAGGTGTACCCCACCAATCCTATGTAGAAATGTAGAAAAAGTTAGGTGTGCCCCCCCCAATCTAGTGTAGAAATGTAGAAATAGTCAGGTGTGCTCCCCACTCCTGTGTAGAAATGTACTAAGAGTCATGTGTGCCCCCCATCCTGTGTAGAAATGTAGAAATAGTCAAGTGTGACCCCCCCCAATCCTGTGTAGAAATGTAGTAACAGTCAGGTGTGCCCCCTCCCCCAATCCTGTGCAGAAATGTAGAAACAGTCAGTTGTGCCCCCCACCCCTACTTAGACATGTAGTAATAGTCAGGTGTGCCCCCCCAATCCTATATAGAAATGTTGTACTGGTTTGATGTGCCCCCCCCCAATCTGATGTACACATGTTGTAATAGTCAGGTGTGCCTCCCAATCCTATGTAGAAATGTATTAACAGTCAGGTGTGCCCCCCCCAATCCTGTGTAGCAATGAGGAAACAGTCAGGTGTGCCCCCCATATCCTATGTAGACATGTAGTAACAGTCAGGTGTGCAGCCCCGATACTATATAGAAATGTAGTAACTTGTATGTGTAAGTGTAATACCAGTAAAGCACAGATGCCCAGAGGTGGCCTACGTAGCAGGATAGATTGCAGCATTTGTACAATATGCAGGTATGTGTGTGTTAGGTTGGTGTGTGTTTCATATTGTGTGAGAGTGGTCAGTATGTATGCATGTTAAGGTATGACATGGTGGCCATTGCCCAGTACTGCTGATGATAGGGCCAAGTCCTCACAACTGCAGCACCAAAGACAATTCCCACCAGTATAACACATGCTAGCAGTAAGCCATTGTAAATGTATCGTGGCAATATATGTCACCATATGAAAGATTGACATGCATGGCTGTTGGTCTAAATATACAAGCAGTGCACAGGGGAAAGTACCCCCAGACATACAGTATATAGTGTGTAACTATGAAATGGACACACCCTTGGAAATGTACATATAGGTATGCATCACATTATCTGGGCCTGTAGTAGGGTATACCAGTGCCATCTGCCCGAACACTTGCAGATGACAAAGGTGGTAGGACTGATGTATTGGGAAACAGCTGATATATCTAAACATGCCAGCATAAATGGAATGCCCTATGCATATATGTGTGTCAGATGCAAGTAGTGTCCATAGCACACATGTACCCAGCTCACCCAAACACCTCCCACAGGTACCTCTCTCATCATATCCCTGCTGTTGGGAATGGGTACAATATAACCCCCACCTGTATATGGCAATAGTGAAAGAATGCAGCATGCAGTGCAGGTGTCCAATACAGGTGTGTCCCTAGCTGTAGGTAGCACCCTGCCAGCATCCACACCACCTGATCAATACTGATAGAAAGTATTGGCATGAACACCTAGCACACCTACCCTGTCACTCCAGGAGAATATAGTGCATGGCGGTTTGGGACTGTATGACTGACAGAATGCAACGGCCTGCCACAGCTGGCCTGCATCACCACCAAATGGCCTACAGGCCTCTTCCAAAGGCCTGTGTCTCACACGTACTGCCAATGTATGTTATGTCATGGACTCCCAAATAACAACATTACACACTCCACATAAGCCATATGCAAGGCCATGTGGACAAACCAAAGTAACATGTCCACCATGTCCCACTGCATGAACTGTGGACCAACACCAAAACACAGCTGTGATGAGGTGATAACCTTAGGGAAAGTAAAAGAGAATGTATGCATAATGTATGGAAGAGGATAGAATAATAGAGGGTGGGTGGGAGCATGGGCAGCATGGAATGTGCAAGGTCCGACACACAGCTGTATGCACACACTGTCTCTGGCTGCCAACACATAAATGGGTGGCTACAAACCTGGCCGTACACCACAATAGGTGTAATGTCCTGACTCATGGCCCCTGCCTCTGGGTAACCTGTGTGAATCTGTACAGCTGTGAGGTATTGCCACAACAAGATAAGGCCATACTGTCATTTTGATGAATGTACAAGTATGGGATCCTCTGCCAGCACTGTACCAAGGTGCTGAACCGGATACACAGACCCAGCAGCAAGCATCTGCTGCTCCCCCTCCAGAATGGCATAACTTACTATAAATATGTAGGCGTCTGCCCACAATATCAGACACAGCTGCATTCACCCATGTTCCCCAGGATATCACTGTGAGCAAGAAGGTCCACCTGACAGTACTTGGGGACATAAAACATCACAGTGTATTACAGTACACATCTGAATATCTCTGCTAACACAATTACCATGTAGCAGAAGCAGCACAGACACAATCACCTACAGTACACACTATCTCTTGCACAGTTTGTCCCCATATTGCCAAATGATCTACGGATACCCTGCAGAAACAGTTTGCTACCTGTAGGTGTACAACACAAAGGTCTGCACTGGCATACAAACTACCTGGAATGGATCCACACATTCAATACAGAAGGGCATACTGGGCATACTCACATACTTAGAGAAATAAAGGCAATGTCAGACAACAACATACTGAAAGGTCATACTGGGCATGCTCACACACTTAAACAAATGAAGCCCAAACAAATAAAGTCCATGTCCCCAAACAACAGTGGACCATGCATATCTGACAGTTACAGATGTTAGTGCATACATTCCTCAGTATGCACCAGTCATGTTTTGCACAAACATTGGATAGGAATACAGACATATATCCAAGGACAACACACTATAATAAGCCAAAAGTAGACATACATAGATGCGTGGAAGAGAGTGACTGTGACAAAGAGCCACCCATCATGAGGCCTGTCCCAACCAGCACACTTCCATATGGCTACAACCACAGGATGTGTAAATGTTACTCACTGAAGAAATTAGCCACTGGTATCCATCAGCATAACAGACTTTGTGGTGCAAGTGCTAGCTGTGCAACATGACTGTACAAGGCAGTCATCATCTAGCAGCTGTATACATGTACCTGTGGAATATAAACCTGTGTGTGCCTGCATGTGGCGTGTCAACCTCTAGATTAATGGGTTATGGCCCATGCACACACACACACACACACACACACACACACACACACACACACACACACACACACACACACACACACACACACACTGCCCTTCCCATAGCCCTACTATGCCAAGCCTGCTGATGTCATCTACTTTAAACTACACCTTTAGGAAGAGAGTAGCCCAGTAATATCTGTGGCATGTCCTAAAACTACGTAATACTATAGTGTGGTAAGCTAGTTAGGTAGGACTTCTAATCCCAGACATGGCAACTGTGTGTGTTTGTGTGCCTCTGTATGTGTAGGGAGCAAAGCTTTTTAGACTAGTCTCACTCACTACAGTTCAAATGTCCTACTTTGGCAAAGCTGCTGATGTCATTCTCTGTGAAATACACCTTTGGGAAAAGTGTACCCCAGTAATCTCCGTGGCAGTACCTATAACTGCGTAATGCTGTAGTTTGATAAATTAGTTAGGTAGGAGTTCTAATTCCAGACATCGCAACTGTGTGTGTGTTTGTATGTGTGTCTCTGCCTGTCTAGGGAGCAATGCTTTTTAGGCTAGTCACACTCACTACAATTCAAATGCTCTACTTTGGCAAGGCTGCTGATGTCATTCACTGTGAAATATACCTTTGGGCAATATGTAGCCCAGTAATCTCTGTGGCACGACCTATAACTGCATAATGCTGTAGTGCAATAAATTAGTTAGGTAGGAGTTTTAATCCCAGACATGGCAACTGTGTGTTTGTGTGTGTGTGTCTCTGTCCGTGTAGGGAGCAATGCTTTTTAGGCTAGTCACACACCCTACAAATCAAATGTCCTAATTTGGCAAGACTGCTGATGTCATTCACTGTGAAATACACCTTTGGGAAAAGTGTAGCCCAGTAATTTCTGTGGCATGTACTATAACTGTGTAATGTTATAGTGTGATAAACTAGTTTGGTAGGAGTTCTAATCCTAGACATGGCAATTGTGTTTGCGTATCTCTGTGTAGGGAGCAATGCTTTTTAGGCTAGTCATACTCACTACAATTCAAATGTCCTACTTTGGCAAGGCTGCTAATGTCATTCACTGTGAAATACACCTTTGGGTAAAGTGTAGCCCAGTAATCTCAGTGTTATGTCTTATAACTGCATAATGCCATAGTGTGATAAACTAGTTAGGTAGGAGTTTTAATCCCAGACATGGCAACTGTGTGTGTGCATGTCTCTGTTTGTGTAGGGAGCAAAGCTTTTTAGGCTAGTCACACTCACTACAATTCAAATCCCCTACTTTGGTGTGGCTGCTGATGTCATTCACTATGAAATACACCTGTGGGAAAAATGCAGCCCTGTAACCTCCGTGCCACATCTTATGACTGCGTAATTCTGTAGTGTGATATAGTACTCTGGTAGGGATTCTGGTCCCACGCATGGCAAGTGTGGATGTTTGTGTGTGTTTCTTTGTTTGGGTAGAGAACAATGCATTTTAGGCTAGTCACACTCACTACAGATCAAATGCTCTACTTTGGCAAGGCTGCTGATGTCATTCACAGTGAAATACACCTTTGGAATAGGTGTAGAACAGTAATCTCTGTGGTGCATCCTATAACAGTGTAATGATGGTGTGTGATATAGTACTCTCGTAGGGGTTCTAGTCCCACAAGTGTGGATGTGTGTGTTTCTTTGTGTAGGGAGAAATGCATTTTAGGCTAGTCAAACTCACTACAGTTCAAATGCCCTATTTTGACAAGGCTGCTGATGTCATTCACTGTGAAATACACCTTTGGGAAAGGTATAGCACAATAATCTGTGTGGCGTGTCCTATACCTGCATAGTGATGTAATGTAATAAACTTATTAGTTTGGAGTTCGAATCCCAGTCATGGCTGGTGTGTGTCTCTGCTTGTCATCCGTATCATGTGTGGAGGTGGCTGTGAGTATGTAACAACTGAACTCATTGTGGAGAGTGTTTTGCAAATTTCTTATATGGTGGCCCTATTATATGTCACAATGTCTACCTTAAAGGATAACATATGTGAAATAGCCAAGAAACTGGGGTGCTAATCCATACCCCTACATGTGACACCAATGCTTGGTGAACAATGTTAGCAACCCTTGTATTACCCAGAGAACACTCTCAACCCATGTCTCATACACAAACACACTTGCCTAGGCAACAACCGCTATGTTGGTAGTACCCTACATATTGCCCACAGATAGTAACCACTACAGAGTAGACTACAGAGGGCATGGCACCCTGTCCATCAGCACAATAGGCATGTATATGCAGACAGTGCACCTTCATTATGTTCCCCACTGGACATCTGCAACACTTTTGGTGCCATCAAATGTGACCCACAAAGGACATACCATGCCTTAAACACATGCCCTGTATGGACAGAGTCCACTGACACCAGGGAATACCTGTATTATTCTATCAGTGTAGGTGCAGGGTCAGCCTGCTGTCCATTACCAGTTTCCGCCCCATGAGGCCAGGACTGGCACATCTGATGATAACAATCTGTGTACACAACATGGGCCAGACACCCCAGGTACAGTTCCTCGTGTCACTATACATGCATGTGGGATGTGTACACATCCCAGACACTATTCATGTCATGGACTAAAGAACACATACATGGCAAGCAATCCACAGCAATGGCCACACACAATAGTTATCCAGGTGACTGGATGGTGAATACAATACCCACCTGTGTGGGCCAATCCAGACGCTACACCTCTGATCCACACTGCAGACCATTGTCATGTGGCCTAATGCCAAGGTATATCTATCACCTAGCCTTGTATAGACTTCTGGCACAGTCAACCACTACACACCCGTGAAGCAATGCACCCATGCATGTCAGTACTGGCACCCTGTGTCTGTGTGTGTGGTTTATGATGCTTTTGGCCACATTCACACTAACTACAACCCCCATTGGCATTCTGAAGCATGCTGTCTGATTTCAGACACCTCCACATATCTTTTGCCTATACACCCTCCAGATAACCCCTGTGGTGCATGTGATACCTGCACAGTACTGTATTGTGGCAAACTAACTAGAGAGGAGGTGTATTCCTGATCCTGCCAAGTGTGTCAATATGTGTGTGGGTCCCTGAGAGAGTGTGGCTGTGTTGATGCTGACACCTGTTCATGCGGACAGGCATGTGTACTTCACCTACCGTATCACTACCATATCACTGTTGCAGATGTCACTCACTATCACATATACGTTTGGAGAGCTCCTCAACATGTAAGCTAGGTGGCTCATCCAATAACTGCATAGATATGTGATAGCAATACATAGTCAGAGGTTTGATACCCTGTGCTGGTAGGTGTGTGACACAAACATGCTTAGGTTTTACTCTCCCACCCCCTCCCTGACTTATCTTTGCCTCTGTCTGCCTCTCTCACTCCCTCTCTGGTGGATGTGGAGACTTACACCTGCTTTGCTTAGGCAGCAGCATGTGAGTTGTAGGTGATGCTTATGATCATCTGATGGCCGCGGCATGAATTTCAGCCCTCCTCTAGCTTACTGCATGTGGAACAGCTGTGGTAACATTCCCATAGCCAATTGGATAGAAACACACTCCAATATCTAGGAACATCATGTTGGTGTTGGAACTTTTCATTCACTGTGAGCAGGACCTAGATCTGTTGTTTGGCAAACAGCATCACAGATGGATTGGAGATTTACCTCTAACAACATACAAAGTGGAAACAGGCCAACACACAGGAGTGGGTGTGCCTGACATGACTACAGAATGTAAGAGTTCTTATTCTGCATTTGGAATAATGTTGGTTTAACAGTCTTTGTGTGGATATGGCTGGTCTACATGTTTTAATACCTGTCATGACAGTGCTGTTTCTGAGGAAACCCCCATCTGTAGGGTCATCTGCAGACTGGGCAGTGTGTGGTGCCTTTTGTTTCCTGTGTTACTCACAGAACACCTATCTGTGAACTGCAGAAGCATAGTGTGAGGATTGCAGTCAGTACATGGTGACAGAAATGAGAGTTACTGACTTAATATCCCTCATAGGACATATGTCACAACAAACCCTGTTACAACAGTACATGTATGAGGTTATCACATCAGCATGTCAGTATTGGTCCTGTGTTTGTGCTTCCAGCCACAACTCTGTCAACCTTTGTACATATGTCATGCAGTAAGATGTGCATATGTTCTGTACACCATAATTTATTGACATCATATCTGATAACAAGCCAGGGAGATATCAGACTGCTACACATATCATGTATAGTAGGGGTTATATTTGACGACATTACCTGGGCATTCTGTGGTTGCGTGTACAGTACTGAAGTCAGTGTACTCATGGTGATTGTCGACAGTGTGTGTATTGTGAATATGTACCTTGGCCTGTGTACAGACTGTGGTAGATGTTATTGTTCTTTGTCCTGTTCTATCTGATGTTACATGCTGCTCTTGGATGTTACCCTATCAGCTTACATGTTTGTAGGACCAAACACACACATGTCCCATACCAAAGACAGCCATCAGTCCACACTGTGTAGTGGCCCAGTATATGTAGGGTTAGTGTGTGAGTGGCACATATGAGGATGTTGTTGATCAGATAGTCCATATACTGTAATATTACACTTGCTACCATATGTGGCTGTGTTCACATTGGTTGTGGTTATGCACTTTAACACAGGTGTCTGTTACTCTTTGCTGTGACATGCCTGTAAAGCCTGCTATAAATGCAGGTACATGTGTATTCCCCCATAAGAAATGTAGGCCAGTGGCATGACAGTCTGCCTGTAGCCTGCACAGTGCTTTGTTACATGCCTAGCAGCTTAGTGTACCTACCCGGTGTGATGTTATGTCCAGAGACTTGCCAGATGTACTGCTGCCAGGCCACCATAACTGTGATGTATGTCAGACAAAGCAGTGGGATGCTGTACAGTTGTATGTCACTAACCAGTGGGTAGTATGTGGCCATGGCACCTCTGTACCAGTGGATAGTATGTGTCAGGACAGACAGGTGGGTGTGAATGCATAACCTATGGGGGCAAATGTATACCAGTATTTACATGATATACCCATCTACATAGCTGTTAACATCCACATTGTCAGGCTTGGTCAACATGTTTTGCACTAAGGGGTTCTGTGTATACCTCTGGACTGACCAGAGTATGTCAGACTGTCCACATTTATTGGCCATATCTCTGCTGTCGTCCACAGGATCATTACTGTGTTAGCAGTGGTACTGTACTATGATGCCCTTAGGATGTCTGTCAGTGGCCAATGGTGCACATGTTAAAAGCAAATGTGACTTCCCACACACAGCATGTCTGTGAAGACAACCCCTATCAAAGTAGCAATAGTCTACATATATACTCGCAATACATACCTGACATCCCCTTGCACTAAGAGGTTGGGACTATTGGAGCTGAGGTAGGGCTCCACTCCATGTTCAAGACATATGGTGAACATATATGTATAAATGGCTATTCATATACCTATATATATATATATATATATATATATATATATATATATACACACACACATAACATACATCGATGGATATGTATATGTACAAATATATATATATATATATATATATACATATAAACACTCAGATATATACATATACACAGCAATATATATCTACATATATACAGATAGAGATACATATGCACATATACTTTTGGATATCTACATATATATTGACAGTAATAGGTATATCAGAATAGATATGTATGCACATATAGCTATAGATATCTACATATATATCTACATAAACAGGCATATCTGTACACATAGGATGTGCATACATATATATAGCTATATATACATATATCTATATATATATATGTACATAAGAAGAGATGCACACATGGCCATATATATGTTGTACTATACAGATGTGTATACAGACATATGTATGAATATACATGTGTATTTACATGTAGACATATATCAACTTTTTATACGTATATATCCATATTCCTGTCATGTGTAAACCTCACGGTTGTGTATACCCTCCCAGATGTTTCTCACAGTATGTATCCGCTATGTGCACATTATGATAAAACAACATATGTGATGCAACAGTCATATTAATACCAAGTACCACACAATTGTGGAAGTAAAGGCAATTGCTCAATACTAATCAATATGTGTATTGACAGATATATTGGAAAAACAGCTGTTGTTTTTACAGTGGTCATGGCGTAGTGGTTAAGTGTTGTGTCTTTAGTGTACAGGGTCCTGGGTTCAAGGGTTGTTCATTTTGTTGCTGGGCAGAGCAAGGGCTGTTGGATACAGAGTGGTTAAGGCAGTTTTGAGCAGCTTTAAGCACGTATGCATGGGTTTGCACAAAGCTAAGCTATGGGTAAATGTACAGGCACTTACACAATGTAGGCTTTGCTTACCAGGTAACCAGTTCACACCACCCAGTCTGATAACATAGCAGGGTAATGACATCTGTTATAAGTGTATGTAATGCCATGTACAATACATGCGCCTATGTGCTGTCATTACAGTAGCAAGGGGTGTGAGTGTCATGTATGGGACACAGATGTATATGAGGCCTGTACAGCACTGTTATCTATGTGAATGTGTTACATACAGGGGTAGTAGCCCAGGGAATGTGCTGTCACACTGGCATGTAGTATATCATGGTGGTACTACTGTTGACAGTTTTTACCCAGGCAAGAGTAGAGTGCTAAATTTAGTACTGACAACAGGCACAACTTCAGGCATAGCTGGACTCTGAGGCCTCCCTGTTGTATCCCTGGTGTGTGAGCTGTGTCACAGTATATAACCCCTACTGTGTAATGATCTGACATGGGGAATGTAACTGTAGACTACCGTCTGCACAGCACATGATAGCAAGGGTTCCTGACATATTGTTATGTCATACATATTGCTGTCAAACTTCTATATGCCAACACATTCATCCTACTGAATAGCTACTTGCCAAACTGATGACTGTCAGTCCCTGTACTGATGTGCAGATGGCAGGTATCCAGCTAGGATGTATGCAGGCATCCTAAGCTTGATTGACACTGACATGTCAGCCCAGCTGTGTAAGAAATGGCACATATTGGAGATAACACCATGTATGCACCACATGCCACGGGGTACCTCCACTACACTATCACAGTCAACAGAACATGCTTGGGTACAGGTCTCCATCACAGACACTAAACATGTGTTGTAATGCATGTTGCATGCATGTCAACTAGATCACCTCAGTGGCCATGTGCAGGAGGCACCTGGAGGAATGGCTGATGCATGTCACTCTCACCCTGAGGGTCACCACAGTAGTGTCTGTCAGTTGCCTTCTGCCACATGGCAGGTGGCAGGATACCACTGTACACACAACCCCTAGACAACCCATCTCTCCTTGGACAATAGCTAGGTACACAGCTATGACCACCTGCAGCAATGCACCCCAGTACTGACATGTGTACATGTGCATGACTGGTTATAGCAGTGTCTGTGTGTTAGCACACCTGTACATGGGAATTCCATAAGGGCCTTCACAACCACTGGAACACCCATTGCCATAGCCAGTTGGGGCTGCTTCTGTGTGGTACATTACATGTACCCCATTAAGCTCCTCTCCATACAGGCTACATGAGGCTTGCAATACCAGCACAACAGTATTGTACAAATGGGTTGATAGGCATGGGCTATCAATTGTGTTCTGGCAAGTGTGTGTATGTGTTCATGTCTGTTTATCTGTAGGGTACAGCATTCTGAGGCCACATACTCCTATTTTAATACCCACTGCCACACAGTAGTACAGATAATGCTGTTGCTGCCCATAGGTAAGGCATGCCAATGCAACACTCTACTATGCGTGTGGCATGTGCATTAGATGCATATCCCTGTAGTACCACTATTGGGATCTACAATAGGTTGTATCCCAGTCATGGCCAATGTGTGATGGTGGGTATGTCAGAGTGTCATCATGGATTTCAGGGAGTACAATATCCACTGGGGGATGTGGGTGCTGTGTACACTGTCATTACACCAAGGTATATCGGGTACATGTCCCATGTACCACGTTATGGTTACCACTGGCACCATCAACCATACAGGTAACTGATACCACAATCCAGGCCAGTTATGCATGTGCTGTGTGCCACCTACTTGTAACACATTGGACACATGGTCAAGTTAGTTAGCAGCGATAGGCCCAGGTGTCTCGGACATGTGTCTGCCTATTATGTGTCTGTTAATGTGTATATAAAGGTATGTCACACTATGTATTGTCCGTATACACCTGTTACATCCCCATTAGCATATTGTACGTGTCTGGGGATGTTCTGCATGTAACATGTAACCTGGAACACACCTCACCCTAAACACTGTGTGGTGTGTGCAATGGTAGCCACACACTTCAGTATCACTACATACCTAGGTAGGGGTCTGGACCCAGTGTTGCCAAGTAAGAGTGTGTGTGTAGGTGGATGGGTCTATATCAGTTTTTCAGATTATACATGCCCCAGCAGGTCACCTATCCATGTGGCACAGGGAATAACTGTTATACAAATCTGTGACGTGTTCATTTGTACTCCAAATATGTCACAACCATGGTGTCACCACAGTGCCATACCCTGTTGTGGAATATGACTGCAGACCATCTTCCTGCTGACACATGTACACCTACAACACAAATGGATAACATTATAGAGACCACAATCAACCAGTGTTACTAACAGATATAATGCATCATTGCTGGATGGCTACACTACCTGACATATATGCATTACACTTTACTACTTACAACATGTTACACTGCAGTATTGTGGTACACTGTAGTACAGTCACCATGTGCATCAGAACCAGACCTCTCAACCATACCGAATTACTCGGTTTTTACCGAGTTTGGGGGTCCAAATGAAGGGGTGCCACGATTCCCAAGTGGCACCCCTTCATTTACGATTTTTTTCATTTATTTTTTTAATTTTGTAAATACTGCGCTGTGTTAGCTGATGTCATCACGTGCATGATGACATCAGCTCCGTCAGGGCTACCAGCTAGTCAGAATTGAGCTCAAGGAGCTCAAATTGTCATTTCCGGTTCTGGTCTGACTGCAAGTGCGAGCGGGAAATCTTGGCCGTTTGTTTTAACAGCGCTCATGTTGGAAATATTGACCCGCCATTTGTTTTAACAGCACAGCAGAGAATTTGCAGCAGCACTCATTTTCTTGGCCATTGGTTTTAATAGCATGGATGGAAATATTGGCCAGTCGTTCGTTTTAACAGCACAGCAGGGAATTAACAGCATTTTGGATTACAGGGCAGGATTTTGAAAAGCAGAGCTCTTATGCATGAACAGACGAGCCTTTCATTTCATTTGGACCCAGGTTTGGATTTACCAAAGGTGTGTGTGTGTGATGGACATGTTGTGAAGATTTTGCAATGCAATTGAAAAAAAACAGACAACGTGTTTAAGTATTTTGCTTTTGGTGGAGGTAGGGTATTTTTCAAATAATTTATTTCTCGATTGTATAGTTTTGTTGTTGCTGCCTTTTTATTACTGTCATCATGCACATGTGGTATTTGATTTTTTTTTTTTTTTTGTTTCTAAATTGAGAAGATGCGATTATAATTATGTTGCAGTGATCGCCAAATGGTCGGCTGGAGCCATGAACTGCTACAATCATTCAAGTGAAGTAGAGTGCTTTGCTTTGCAAGTTAATCTGTTTCTATGTTAAAATCATCAAAATGATTTGCAAGTCCGTTGCTGCAATGGTGGAGCTTTTGTACGTTAATTCAATTCAAGTCCCGCTGGTGCTTTTGCAAGTTAATTCATGTCCTGCTGGTGCTTTTGCAAGTTAATTCAAGTCCCACTGGTGCTTTTTCAAGTTAATTCAAGTCTCGCTGTGTGTGCAATCATTCAAGTGCTTTGCAAGTCTGTTTCTTTCCAAGTTAGTTTGCAAGTGAATTCAAGTGTGTGTGTGTGTGTGTGTGTGTGTGTGTGTGTGTGTGTGTGTGTGTGTGTGTGATCTTTCAAGTGCTTTGCAAGTCCATGCTGAGGAGTTAAGAAATTAATGGGTGATTGCAGTAGGCTGAATGCAATGAAATGGCAAATAAACAATTCTTTGATCAACAAAGATATGAGATGATTTCATAAGATTTTGAGTGGTGGTTGTTACATAAAATAAAGAGAGGAGTCTATAGTAGTAGAAAAATGGTATTTAAGTCAGAAGTAGTATATGAGGAAATGTATAGTAGCTATAAGGAAGCATTATATAAGGGACACATGGAATATAAGAAGCATAATGAGACATATAAATTCTAGAAGGGGAATAAAACAAGGTTTATACAAAAAATATTTAATCATTGGTTAAAAGGAAGATATTAGCCCTTTTTAGGCAGGGAGAGGAAGAGTGAATACTTTTTGTGAGGTCTTAATTGTTTTTAAGAGCATAGTTAATTAGGAAACATGGGTAGGACTGATAAAGTGATTATGTAAAATTAGGATAAGAAAAACCTAGGGAGTTGGAGACCAATAATGTTATTTAATATAGATGTGGAAGTACACTTTTATGATGGAAATGTTATAAATTGGACAGTTTTGCCATTACTGGTTCATGCATTTTTGTTTCATTGCCTGCTAGAAAAAAATTCAAACAATAAGTTTAAAATGCGCTCTAAGTTTTAACAAGTGTGCTGTATTATACAAGGAATATAATTTAATAAAGTCAGGAAGGTGTATCAAAGAAAACGTGTATGTTTCTTGTTTTGTGTGCAAGGGGTCTATGATTTGAAAACAGCCCAAAGGTAATCTTTATCCAGCACTGGCCAGATGCATTTTCTTTGGATGTGGTGTGGGTTTCTATGCTGTTTCAATAAATTGGAGTTTCAAGGGCAGGGAAGTTTTAATGCTAAGTCTATTTTCATTGTGAGACAGTATTGCTTTGTTTAGCAGATGTGTATTAGGTTTGTGCATTGTGCTACAAAATATAAATATAAAATCCAAATAATCATTGTAGAAGTAAAGCAGTATGCACATTAGTGTTTATAGTAAATGGGGTGAAATAGCCAAGTAATGGGACATTGGAATGACTGCAGGTTGACTCTGGTGCCATATTTTGTTTGTCTGGTTTTCAGTTTGCTTTTGAAAGTGGGCATCCTACAATTCCATTGGAGTGGGCAGGGTTGCACAATTATGTATGCAAATTTTATGTTAATTGGCATACAGATTTGTACCTATTTTTTATGAACCTTGTCCAGATTTTTGATGATTCCAGGTTGAGAGGTATGATCAGAACCATATTAGCCTGTCCCTGCATCAATGGTATGGATGACAGGGATGTGGCACAGGTATCATCATATGCACAGGGTGTGTTGGTTGCTTGCCAGAGGCCGAGGGTGGGCCATACATTTGACACAATGTGTGTGGGTGAGGGTTGTACTAAGGTGAACTGGGCATGGTGATGTGGTATGTGTTGGTATGGGGTTTCCCTAGGTGTGTTTGTATAGTGTGTGGGTATGCATGCACACAGCTCTGACATGTGGCTGCCCTACACAGCTGTTTGTGGACAGCTAAAGACCATACCTGGCAGGGTGTGCAGTTCATTGCCTCCAGTCATGGACATGTGGACTGTGCCTGCTAGGGGTTCCATGGGCATATCCAGGTACAAGCCTCGAAGTGCTACTGTCACCTGACGATGAAAAATGTTCGCTGGAACCAGGTCCCTCTTGGAACTGTCCAGGACCATGTGCTCATGGCCTGCTGTGGTGTGGTGTGGACAGCACCCCCCCCCAGCAGTGCTGAGGTTGGTACTGTCACTACAGGAGCCCCTTGGTGTCCTAGCACATCCACGTTGACTCCCAGCTGTTGGTGTTGCTGGCCTGCATCCATGCGGCTGTCACTGAACTCCCACCATATGTTCAAGCATGGACAGACCATGTCGATGAGAGCCATCATCTCACCAGATGATTTATTTCAGTTGATGCAAGAATGGCACCAGCCAATTCACAGGCGTTGTCACTTATAGATGTGAGAGTAGCCCTCTGCAGCCTCAGGCCCTGTCTGGTGTAACATTCTATATGTGCCTGCACTGCTGTGATAGCCTGAAACATGCACCTGCTAGTACCAGCTGTGTCGCATCTGCCAGTGGCATGATGACCAGCCGCCCTACTACAAGCACCCTGGGACATCTGCCTATGTGGTGCCCTGCCGGACATCTAGCTATGTCTGCTGTGACCAGACATAATTGGCTTGGTTATCACACTTTCCTGTGCACTGCCAACAAACGCCAGCTGTCTCTCAGCTATGGCCACTAGTGAAGGGGTATGTATAGGCATTGAAACTGTGTGCGGGGTTGGGGTGGTTAAAAGGGGGGTGTCAATTGTTGGCACTGTTTCGGCCACTAACAACCCCACCTGTGCCACAACAGTACAATCATCATTTTTGGTGTCTGTATGGACACCAACATCAGATTGCTTGCAGGAGGGACCCTCACCCACCTCACCACTTGTAGGGAAAAACAATAAATGCACTTTAAAACCTGTACAGCATTGCATAACAGTACACACACACACACACACACACACACACACACACACACACACACACACACACACACACACACAAACACACCACCATAATACATACCTGTCCATGACTTTACAGACAGTTCCACGTATATTTCCATGTGCTCCCCATCCTGCATAACACTTGGTAACATACACACATTGATACCACCCATTAACATATCAGTCCTCTGAATGACTAGATGAGTGATCACAACACAAGACATGTTACTACATTACCTGCCTGACCTGTGTGTAGTGGTTTTAGAAGGTCTCACTGCTGTCATTCAGTGTTCACCCTGCTTATGTCCAGACATCATGAGCATGACCTCTATATGTGTGGGCTACAATGTTCACTCCATAATATCACGCACTGGAGTATCATGTGTATGTATTGCTCAGTACATGCCAGATATGCTGTTCAGTCAGCCTATCATGTGACAACTGTAATATATGAATACACTCTCTGGTGCTGACTAGTACTTCCCCAATACATCTGTAGTTCTGCATACATGGTTTGTTGGTCACCTCTCTGCTGAAAGCGATATTAAGGGTATACCTGAGTCTACCTTCTCTCTCAATGCCTGTTCCATGCTACAGACATTATTATACTATCAGCTGTCCTGTGATTACATAGATGACAAGTATTCCTGGTGTGTAATGTGGCAATCCATGTCCATGTACTACACAATCTCAAAGGGAGGTACTGCTGTATGAACAACCCCACAATCACACATGTGAATACATGGCCACCCACACAAACACAACCACATGCACACCTGCATCTTACATGCATCAACCTCCCTCCACTTCACCAGAGTGACCCTACAGACAAACTAACTAGCCACCAGGATGCACACACACACACACACACACACACACACACACACACACACACACACACACACACACACACACACACACACAGGTGAGGTTGCACAATGAGAGTACACGCAGTCCTCCTATTACCCATCTGTCAACATGCATAACATATGGTACACTGCAGCATGAAGTGTAGCTATAGTCAATCCATGCTAGCAACAGTATAAATGTGTGTGACGCATGTGCTGTGTCACTAGGTGATGACCCTTCCACATGATACCACTGCACCCATGCGCACGGTATTGCTGTGCACCTGTTCTGCACCCTGCCATGTACTGTGAACCACACCTCACAGGTGTACAACCCATTGTTGAATGTGTAGTACTGTGTCAGTTATGTCAGCTTTAATGCTCACAGCCCCTATTTTGTTCAGCAACACATACCTAGGATGATATGTGGACATATATCATTTGTGAATGCCTGTTGTCTGAGTTACAGCTCTCAAAATTAGCGGACAAGGTATGACCAGTCCAATAATATTACACTGACAACTATCAGAGCATACTATGGCTATGGGAGGATGGACACACCCTTATTGATATGACGCACCCATCCTTGATCTGCCATGGGACCACATCACTGCATATCTTAACAGTACATGAGCTCAATATGTGACATATGTCCTGTACTTTCACATGCAGTGTCTACAGAATGTGTTAGGTGTGTGGATGCTGACAGCGATGCATGCACTCTGAGTGGGAATATGTGTGCATACCCTTATCATGATGGTTTGTTGCACCTATTGTTATGTGTACTACAGTAGTCACTACTCCTGGCAGAGGTATACTAGTGTGTGCCATCTGCGTTTGCCAGTGTATGTTCAGTCTCCCCCAAACACATGTCCCCCTAATCTGCATGATTGCAAGTTCTACTCATGTGCACATCCCTTGGTGTTCACAGACTGCCATCGCTACTGCTGTGGGGGAAGGGTTACATCTGCCACAGTTTCTGAACCTGACTATGTGCAGATACAGCCATTCCTAGCATCCTTAGGATCCCTGCTGAAGTGCACTGGTGTGTCATGCTGACACCCCCCCCCATCTTCAGCCTTTCTGCAGATGCTTGAAAAGTAAGGACTACACATGTGTGTCACTTTGCAGTGTCCCATACACTGAATAACACATGTTACAGCCTAGTTCCAGCTGATACTGTGGACCACAGTAATGCCTTATGCCATAGTGTAACTCTGCAACAGTTGCCATTGTCCTACAGGTATATACACTGGTGTTGCACTGTATATGGGTGTTGTTCCAAACATGTCCCTACAGTAGGCCATGTCTCCCACAATTATGTTACTCCCTGTGGACACTTTCTGCAATGACAGGATGTTAATTATCTTGCAGGTGTCTGACATACCCTTCCAATACCTCATCATGGTCACCACAGTGATGCCATGCATTTATCAGCAACAATATGTGCACATGTATAGCATGCATTCTGCGTAGGTGTGGTAGATGTGTGCATGGAATATACCATAGCCATTACATGCCCAGTGTATTGGCAAGCATCTACATAAACCAAACTCACCAGTTACAGGCTGCTGACTTGGTGGTATACCGGAGGGATCTACATAAGAGGGTGAGAGATGCAAAGACACTGGTCACACCAGTGACATTGCTACAGGGTGGGTGCAGCATTACAATACATCAGCAGTACATCTCCACAATACTACCACATATGCACATCTGTTTATCACTACTATGCAGCAACAACCTATATCTATGACATGTCAGATATGCATGCTCTACCTGTACAGATGCGGATTTATATGCAACAATGGTCTACTGATGTACCCTGTGGCTTACCTGCATGCTCCTCAGCTGGTGTGTGGGTAGCACCCACCTCCACAAAGGTGTCCGCTGGTGGCTATGTAGATGGGCAAGTGCCACTAGGCTGGCTAGGAGCTCCTCCACACGTGTCAGGGGAATGGATGGCATGGCTTCCCCATGGTGAGGTGATCCCCCTGGACTGCAGCAGCATGCTGATGGGCATTGTGAAGCAGGTCAGAACAATGATGCTGGACCTGATCATAACTCCGGTTGTGCAGTCCGACATCATTGACCCTGTGGACTAGGTCATTCCACAGGGTGGTCCACTCCTGCTGATCATGGGCAGCCTGGCCAAACAAGACAGGGTAGTGCTGTATGATGTGGTTCACCAGAATGACATTTTCAGCTGTTGAGTATGCCAGAAGCCTTCCATCGGACATCTTGGCTGAAAGACATATAGATGGATACAGGTGTGAGCAAGTCATGCAGCAAGGTAATCACAGTTCTTAATACACATCACTGTCACCCCCTCACCATATCAGCAACAACAAACTGTACACACAACTCAATAGGTATGGCTATAGCATACCTACCAGTGGGGCAGATATTGTATTGTACCTCACTTTGTGCAATGTGTTTGTAGCCATGTTCCCTGTGTGGACACAATCATTGCTGGCCTGTTACAGACTATTCACCTCCATGCTATTGTCAGGACCACTATGGTTCCATATATGCCTGTGCTATGCTTGCTATGTTGTTGCTGCACATCTGACATTCTGTGTTATTGGGGTTATCTATGCATGCTGTTGGACATGTTCTGGGATTGTGTAGACTATTATTACTGACATATGTTCTGTAACAGTGACACAATAGCATGCATATGTACTACTGGCCAGCAGAACCACCTCTCCAAACTCATCTACCCATTTTACCAGGCCATGTGTGACCCACCCTGGGGGCTCCTCATGTACTGGTCCAGCAATACCTTCAGGTGGAACCAACTCAGGGGATGTTGCCCCCCCCCCGGGGGCACACACAGACATGTTCATGTCCCCCAAGGTCAGGTCCAGGGTCTGTTCCATAACGGGCTCCATAGACACATGTGGGATGTGTTACATCTACTTGAGGCACCCAGTACACATTCACAGTGCCCACATACTCCTCCGGCTCAGCCTCCAGGCCAGGCACCTTCGGGATGTGGACTGTTGTTATGAGTAGCAGTGGGTGGGAGGCTTTTTCCCATTGTGTCCATATTGGGGCCCATGGGGTGTCCACATCACAGACTACACACACCATCCAGGGTGTTTACCCACCACATGTGTCACATACCACCCCTATAGGCTGTCCTCTATATCTACCAACCCTGACCACCTTCACAACTATACCTGCCATACTTCCCCATATTCCCATTCCATACTTCACAGACAAGGGCAATGTGGTCCCAACAAGGGGTTCACATGTGACATACCCATCCATGTTGCACATACTGACAGCTTTAGATATGTGTGTGTATTGCTATGTGTGTTGTTTCCTCGCACATAGCATGCAACATTGTGGTGGTAATATAGGGGACGTGTATTTGCATACATATATGTTTGTGTGTGTTTGCATATATGTAGACATGTGCATATAGGTATATTTCTATATATGTGTAGATATATATGATGTATATATGTGTCAAGTCTATACATGGGCATCTGTATATTTGTAGATATATATATATATATATATATATATATATATATATATACACACACACATATGCATACCTATATATGAGGTACATTCAGATATCAGGTCCACAATCTCACACCTTCCTTTACAGCTGCACTGTTCTGCCCTGCTGCAACACAAACAAGTGCCACATATGGACACAGCCTGACATTAGAGGGGTATATGTAGGGCCAAATTGCAGGTAACCCTATTACACACCTATGGCATCCCTGCATGCTACAATACATGTTAACCTGAGTATCCCTCAAGAGGTGGGTTGTAGAACCCACGTGTCCATCATTATGGCATTACTTCCACCACCAGCTATTGGCCACAGTTATATACATACTTCCCATTACAGAACACACACTATGATGGCTTACATGTTATCAGTCAGTGCTGCTCTGCTCAGTTGACAGGTATGGCCCACTACCCACAGGAACAGTCTCTATTGTCCTTAGCAATTGTTCCACTGAACATCATTACAACAGCAACACCTGAAGGCACATATAGATCATTCCACATCATCTATCCCATTATTATGACCCAAGTACTATGGTCAATTACATGCATATATACTTCACTTACCTGTTCTGGGAATGAAGTCTCTTCTGGATGGTTTGCTTTATGGGTTTTTTATTTTGTTTGTTTCTTTGTGCCTTATACGCACTCTCTCTCTCGGTCTCTCTCTCCAGTAAATGGATTGAGCTGCTTTGAATAGATTGCTGCATGGATTTTGTACATGATGCACATGATCAAATGATGGCCTCTACATCAGCCAGTGTCCTCCACTTGTTAGCTGCATGCAGCATGCTATGTAATACTTCCAATTACCACTGTCATGGCAACCAACTACTATAAATCCATACATCATGTGGGTGTGGTCCCTTTACCTTTCCTGTATGGTGGACATCCTTCCTGTGTATGGGCAGCAGTGTTTCAGACTGCAGGTAGCAATACCTCTTACAGGAGAACCTGCACACTCAGGCCAGCTACATATTTGTAGGAGGTTCCAGAACTACAGACAGAGGTTGAGTAGTGTTGTTGTATGCATTGTATAGCACCAGTGTTACAGGGTTTGTGTGT